>NC_135312.1:17552964-17857871 GCF_048772815.1 Callospermophilus lateralis
TTGAGTGCCCCTGAGTTCAATCCCTGATTACCCCCACCTCACCAAAAAAAAATATGTATACTAAGATGAAAAGGAAATAAACTTGAATCTGCCTTCCAGTCATTTAATAGGGAAAGGCAACCATAAAAATATGTTAATTCAAACGTGATAAGAAACAGTGAAAGATGTATGCATAAAGCAAAGTAGTTATACAAGACTTAGCATTTAGAAAAGGACAGGAGGGGCACATGCTTTCTTTTAAAATGTACATGCTCAAGTCTCACTTCTAGCCTCTCAGAATCAATGTCCCCTAAGAAGGGACGGGCCATGTGTATTTTGAAAAAAATTCCACATTGGTTCTCATTCATGCTGCTAGTTAAATACCTACATAGAAAATTTCAAATGGTGTAGGTGGAAATATCACTGAAACAACCTGTGAAATAAAGACCAAAGGATCCATTGCATTGATAGTATGAGGGTCTCTGACTTCTACCAAAATGAATTAGTGGGAGGGAAAGCAGAGAAGGTGGATTGCACTCAATGCCTTTCAGTTCTCTGTTGCTGCATAAACAAAGCACCACATAGAATAAGCAGCTGTGAAGAGCATATGTTTATTATCTTCCACTTTCTATGGTATTTGGGAAGCAACAGCCTGATTCTCTGCTTAAGGCCTCAGGAGGTGCAGAATTGCTACATTCTCATCTTCAGGCTGGCGTGGGAAAGAATTAACTTCCAACCACACTCAGGTTCCAAAAAGCTGTTTCTTTGATAGTGTAACAATCAATGAGGCCCCAGCTTCTTGCTGACTGCTGGCTGGAGGTGGCCCTAATTCCTAGAGGTGGCACAGAATTCTTTATCATGAAGGTCTCTCCAACATGGTCGTCACGTACTTCATCCAGTCAATAAGAAGAGTCTCAAGAATGCATCTGCTAGCAAGACAGAATAACAGATGTAATAACATGTCACATCATCTTTGCTTTATTCTTCTGGGTAGGAACAAGTTTCCAATGCTGTCATTACCCAAGGGGAGGAAGTTATGCAAAGACTTGGGCACCAGGAGACAGATATTATTAGAGGGACTCTTAGGAACTGCCTGCCTCAAAATTTATACATTAAACATCTGTATATTTTCTGTACTATATTTGCTGTCAGGATAGAGATAGAGGAAAGAGAATAAAGAGAAATAGAAAAAGCAAGTGGCCAGACCTTCAAGAAGCCTGTGTTATTAGTCTTTCTTCTGCTTTTATGACTGAGTACCACAGACTGCATAATTTATAAGAAAGTAAGTTTATGTATTTACAGATCTGGAGGTTAGGAAATCTAAGAGCATTATCCCAGCATCTGGCAAGGGTCTCCATGCCGCTTCATTACATGGCACAAGGTAGAAGAGCAAGTGAGACAGACAGAGGATGGGGTCTAAGTTATCCTTTCACCAGGAGCCCATCTCCACCATAACTGTCCCACACCCAAGATCATAGCATTTACCCCATCATCTAATCAGCTCCTAAAGGTCCCACTTCCTAATACTATTATAATGGTAATTAAATTTCAACATGAACTTTGGAGGGGGTATTTAAGCATCATCTTTAACTTGTCTTTGACTCTAGACTGAGTGAAGCTAAAAGAAAAGAGCTCAGAAGGACTCACACTGAGAACAGAGAAGAAAACAACCAAGATGGTAGTAATATTCATAGGGAAATACAGTCCTTTTTGGTAAATGAGAGACATCCTTCTTTTCCATAAAGTTTTTGTGTTTTCTGTTGTCTGATGTCCTTCTAGAAAGAAGGTAAATTTTAATGATCTATCTTAAAGCCTCCTAAAGTGAAGCTATTACCTACTTTTCCTTTTCCCACTATACCTCTCAGTTTCCTCCTCTCCCTTCTCCCTCCCTACCACACACACACACACACACACACACACACACACATACACACACACACATACACACACATATATACTTTGCAGGAATTACAAAAGTCAAGTTCAATCGAGACTCTTAGCAACTCAGTGAGACCCTGTCTCTAAATAAAACACAAAATAGGGCTGGGGATGGGGCTCAGTTGTTGAGTGCTCCTAAATCAATCCCCAATACAAAAAAAAAAAAAAAAAGACAACTCACTAAGTAGAGCTAAGTAGAGTAGCTGCCATGAATAAAATCCGTGACAGTGACAATGTTAACAATGTTGGTAATGATAATATTAGGGAGTGTAGCACTGATATTATAACTTGAATACATGGATTTATGGGAGTTGCTGCCACTGAATTAACTATTTTAGCAAGAAAGGGAGCACATCAAATACCTGGCACATCATGTCCTAACCTTACCCTAACCCTGACTGATGGGAAAGTTCCAGAACAAATGACGACTGGCAAAATCAATGATTCACAGTGTGAGGTACTTAGATGTTACCCAATGAAAGTAGTCAAATAAGGTTCAGAATAGATTCGGCCAAAGTGTGTTAACTTCTGATTCATGTTTATGTTCTAATGGAACATCAATCAATAGGTTAGTTAGGAACACTTCCCATTCATAGGAGGGATTCCCAAAGGCAGTGAAAGTTGATACCTGAAATGCCCTTTCTTTAAGCACGTTTGATCTCACCATCTGGGGGCACTGGGTCATTCTGAATTCACACAAATAATATGCATTACACATGTGACAAATATCATCAATTCCAAGGAAGTGCTAAGAAGGCAAGTCTGGTTTGGGGCATGAACAAGAGAGATTATTGGGAGACCACACAAGTGAGAGAAACCAGAAGGGATTCATGTAGAAAGACCAAATGAGCCATTAAAATGATGTGTTTGAAAGCTTTAATGGACTGAAACAAAGCCTATGGTACAATTTTAAAGGAAAATACTGCAGTATTCCAAATTGTACATATAATAGGTAATTTTAAAAATGTAAAATCTATCTTTTCTCAAAATCCCTTCAACCCTACCCTGCCGGTACACACCAATAATTAGAAGAAAGATTAACATAATGATTAGCCATAATGTAAATGGTTAATGTTATTTGGTTATTTGGATGGTAGGACTTAAGATAACTTGTTCTCCTTTATATTTTTACTCTCTCAAACTTTCACCATGTGTATGAATTAGCCATGCAATTGGCAACAAGAAGAAGGAAGGATGGGTAGAGAAAATGAAAAAGAAGAAAATTAGTTTTCTTAACTCACTGTATACACCTCTTCCCCTAGCTGACTCTTACTGTTATTTGCCAGGCAGGAACTTTGTGGGGACAGTCACATATGATTACCTGGGGGCAAAGCTGTTGCCCCTTTAAATGTCAGTAAATGCTCTCCTTCCAAGTTGGGTCCTTCAGAGAAATTTATAAGGAGCCAGTCAAAGTCACTGAGTCATACTGACTCACTCTTTTTAGATGATGTACAATAAACTTTGCTCATTATAATGCTAAAGTCCTCATCCAGTGGTGGTGTTCCTGTCTACCTTTTTTTTTTTTTTTTTAATTTGCAATGTATGAACTCGAGGTGTGTGCTCAGGAACGTCCCCATCTCTACATATGATGAGTCCTTCCTTTATGAATTCATGTAGTTTTCCCCAATTAAAGCCCCTTACTTTGCTTGAGGAGGTACTGTTTTGAGAATTCTCTCCAATGTACTCCTTTGTCACTGAAAGTATAAAACTTTCTTCACCCTTTTCCATCCTGGTTTTACTTGCTGGCTTTGCCCAGAAAGGAGAAGGGAACATTGCCCTCTGCACTCAGTCACTCAGTCACACCACATGCACACGTAGCTCTTACTCGACCCAGGAAGACAGCCCCATCCCAGAAATGTACCTTGAGGACACATGCTATTATTCCAATGTCACTCCTGTTTACCACCACCACTAGCCATAGGCATTGCCATTGCTTCTCTATTTCTCTACTGGACAATAAACTCTGAGGACAGAGACCATGTGTGACTTCATTACTGTTGTGGACATCATCCTGTGCTTATAATAGCTAGCACCGAAGAAGGGTAGAAAAGGGAAAAAAATTAATGCAAAATTATACCTAAAAAAAATGGGTCATGCAGGAAGTGTCACTTTACAGGTGAGCCAAAATTGAGGTGAGAAGTCATTACACATAAAGGGCCCAAAGTGGCTCTGAAGAAGCACATAGGGCGGGGAAGAGAATGGTCTGCTTGAAACGCTCATCCGCAGCTGAGGGCAAAAGAAGGTGGAGACAGACAGGAGACAGTTATATTACCACCGCTGAAGTTCAATAACAAAGCTGTCTCCTGATATAAGGGAGGAAGGAGACACTGTCCAGGTTTGGAGGAGAGAATTGGCATGGCCAGAAATAAATAAGAAGGAGAGTTTTATCCCTGGGACTGAACAACTCTGTGAAGTGGTGATTCCCCTGGGCTCTGAAAAGGTGCCTGGGGTTCTTTGTTTCTCTGGAGTCCTGGAAGCGCTGTGTCATCCTCCTGCTGCAACCTCTGTTGCAGGAAACCTGGCAGCAGCTCCTTCCAATCTCACTCCAGGTTCCCTGGCATGGGAGCGAGGACAGTGAGCGGTGGATGGGCCAGTGGCCAGTGCAGGGCGAGGCAAACACAACCCCCCACACCCCGCCCTCTCACGTGACCTGCAGCCCTGTTTTGAAGGGATGGGATTGGGGGTTGTTTGTACTCTTTTGAAGAAATATATTTACAAGTCAAATATGTTACCCTGGTTAACCCACTAAGAAAGCAAATAGAGCCAGAGAGGACAAAATATCTCTTTAGGACAGAACTCAAGCCAATTATGTCACCTTCTAGTTTGAAAAGCTGCTATTGTTTCTAGAGCCTAGAAGAAAACACTTGCCTCATTGAATCACAGCTACTTTAAGAATCTGAGTGTCTAGCGTTGGGAATGTCATTCTGTTAAAGACTATAGGAAATGGGCTGATGACTTGGGTCTTCTGTTTGTCTCTGACCTCATGAGAGTTATTACAAATCCAATGCACCACTTCAGAAAGATTTTAATTACAAAGGAATTGGGGAGTTAGGAGGTTATCTTCAGAACTTTGAAAGTAGCTTAAGCTGGCCAAGAAATATGTTCTCCTCAACAAAAGGTTTTAAAGAATAACCAGAGGAACAGCCAGAAAAAGAAAAGCAGAAAAGAACAAAAAGAATACTATGTCGAGGATTCTATGAAAATTCAGGAGCATGAGATAATAATCAAGGATTCCACAATAGGCTGAATTCTTCAGATGGGAAAATGACTTTTTATCCCCCTCAGCCCAACCATCTGTGGTTATATGAGAATTAATATTCAATTCAGAGTAGAGCCTAAAATGTGTTTATGACATTAAACTACCTTTCATGCTTTCAGTGAATATATTGTGGTCTTTAGTGGGTTTCTTGTTGCTGTTATTTTGTTTTTTTATTGATTTTAAAAAAGAAATAAATGACAGCGGAACGCACTACAATTCTTATTACATGTATACAGCACAATTTTTAATATCTCTGGTTGTATATAAAGTATGTTGACACCAATTTGTTTCTTCACACATGTACTTTGGATAATGATGTCCATCACATTCCACCATCCTTGCTAATCCCCTGCCCCCTCCCTTTCCCTCTCACCCCAATGTCTTATCTAGAATATATACATGGTGAAGTGACATCAAATTTGGCTTTTAATTTTAAATGTTGTCTGGACACTAAACTTGCTTCATCACTAAATTTTATTGAGTTGAAAGGAGACATTTTCCACTGATTACCTCATAGGATGGTTGTCAATGGGTGCATGATCTGGGGTCTATGCTGAAAGCCATGGACACTGATCCTGGATAAATTCAATGGAAGGAAATTTACTGGAAAGTTAAGGAGGAACTCACAGAACTAATAGAAACCTGAAGGACCATGTTTACAAAGGAACAAAACGCAACAAAGCTCCAAAATATTAGGCTAAAACATAGCAATCACTTCACAGCAGGGAAAAGCAGGGCAGCTGAAAATGAAATTATTTCCAAATGAAACTTATTCTAGAACTTCTAGGTCAAGATCCAAAGCCTCAATAGTCCAGCTCATGAAATTAGGATGGATACTTTCCATTTGTTTGCACCTTATTTAATTGTTTTCATCAGTATTTTGTAGTTTTCCATACATAAGACCTTAGTTAAAAGAACTTAGGCATTTTATTCTTTTAGGTCATGTAGTATATGGAATTATTTTCTTATTTTACTTTTCTGATATTTCATTGCTAGAGTACAGAACTAATTTTTGTATGTTAACTTTGCATCATAAAACTTAATTAAGTTCATTTATTAGTTTTAACAGTTAATTTTAGTAGAGTCTTTAGGGATTTCTACATATAAGACTATGTTATCTCTAAACAGGGATAGTTTTACTTCTTTACCAATGTGCATGTCTCTTATTTATTTTTCTTCCCTAATTGCTCTGGCTAGGAATTTCATCACTAAGTTGAATGAAGTGGCAAAAATAGATATCATTGTCTTTTTCCTGATCTTAGAGTTTTTCACCCCTGAGTATAATGTTAGTTGTAGACCTTTCGATATGGCTTTTACTTTCTTCTATTTGATTGGGAGTTATTTATTTATTTTTATCATGAAGTTGTTGAATTTCATCAAACACTTTTTCAGCATCTAATGAGATGACCAAAACTGGAATGAAAAGTGGTCAATGTCACTAACCATCAGGGAAATACAAACCGAAACTACAATGAGATACCACCTCATCTATCAGTATGGCTATTTCTAAGAAAACCAAATTTATTTTAATGTTAGACAAGTTTGAACCACTGGACTGTTGATGGAAATGCCCAGTAGTGCAATTATATGGAAAACAATAAGGAATTTCTCAAAAAAATAAATAAATAAATAAATAAATAAAACTAGAACTACCATGTGATCTGGTAATGTCACTTCTTAGTATTTATCCTAAAGGATTGAAATTAGAATCTGAGAAAGATTTTAGCATTCCTGTTTTTATTGCAGCGTTATTCTTAATAGCCAAGATACAGAAACAATCTAAATGCTCAGGATGGATGAAGGGGTGTGAAAAAATCTGGTCTATACATACAATGGAATATTATTTAGACTTATTTTTAAAAAGGAATTCTGTGAAACATGACAATAGAGATGAACCTTGAGGACATTACGCTAGATGAACTAAGCCAGTTCCAGAAAGACAAATTCTACATAATTTCTCTCATATGAGATATATAAGAGCAGTTATAAAATCAAGGAGTGGAATAGTGAGTGATTGTCAAGGGATAGGGAAAGGGGAAATGGGGAGTTACTAAATGATGGAACTACAGTCAAACAAGAGGAATAAACTGTAGAGATCTGCTGTACAGAATGGCTCCTGTAGTCAGCAATATTGAATTGTACACTTAAAAATCTATTAAGTGGGTAGGTCTCAGGTTAAGTGTTCTTATCACAATAAAAAATTAAAATGATAATGGGAAAAATCAATATAAAACAAATTTTAAAATGATAGAGTGAGAAGAAAGTTTTAAAGTTTCAGAATATGGGTAACAGAATGAATCAAAGGGCATTCCCACCTCTATCTCATACCAAGACTGTACATAATGGACAATTCCCTAAAGGGTCAGGGGGGCATTCTTAGGAAAGAAGTCTTATATGCTAGTCAAAAAAATCGTAAATAGTCATTCTGATCCAAAGTTGTAAGAAACACATGCAGAAAGAAAGTTTAGACAATCCAGCAAAAACAAAACAAAACAAAAAAAACCCAACAACACATTTTTAAGAGTTGCACAGTTCTCCTGATTTGAGGAAAAAGTGATAGCCAAAAATACAATATTAGAGTACTAAGTGAGTTAAATTTATTTTAAAACATATTTATTTAAAATTAAATAATTTGGCTTGAAATTCTAAAGAATGAAATTGTCATTTGGAAAACTTTCAACTTACATAGAAAGAAAAAAATATCAATCACAATTTTATGAGTCCATTAAGTGAAATATTCCTGTTACTTCCTTCTGTCTTCTTTGTATTTTCTAGATGTATATACTTGTATTTTCTTTCTTTTTTAATTTTATAATAAGAATTCATTTTCCAAAGGAATTAATTACAGCCCCTTCCACTTCAAAATGAGAGACATCAAGAAGAGAACCACATAGATGTTCCACCATGTTGTCCTTTAAGAAAAAAGCACTTGATAACTTTCCTTGTGGAAATATAGGTGGATACACCTACTCCATGACTTTTGATGACTGATTCTAGCTGACCAAAGTACTTTTAGGAAAATCGTTAGGTGTTTTGAAACAACCTCGTCCAGGTAATAAGCACCAATCCATACAAAGGCAAACATTGTTAAAGAGTCTTATATTCTATGTCACCTTTTCCTCATGCTATTCTTAGAAATTATGTATGACAATAACTGGCACCATATAATACAAGTTCTGGAGCCAGACTGCAGCAGGGACTTAGAGTGACTCCCTTTGCTGCAGCAGTGACTGTACCTGGACCTGCAGATGTCCGACAGGTAACTGAAAGCAGGAAAAAGCTTCGCATCTCTGCTTTCTATTTGTATCTGTCACCTTTATTGCCTTAAACTTTGAATCAGGTCCCTGCTCAGCATGTTAATAATCTAAAAACTAGTAATACCGGTTTACTAGCCCTAAATTTACCTAACCTATCTCATCCCCCTTCAAGCCAGAGGCCAGATCTGCCAGAGGATTGCAGCATCCTGATTCAAGGTCTTGGAACGGTGCCTGTAGGTCCTCAGACCTTGTCCTACACCTTCCAGGAATTCTCCCTATAGCAGGAGCAATCATCTCATGAAAACTGAATCGCCCGCTTCCAGGATCACAGGTCTGGCACTCAAAAAAACCTGAACAGCGAGTGGAAATTGCCTTCTCAAGTAATAAGAACTTCTCGGGAGACACCTTTTAGAACCCAAATCGAGAGACTGCTTGGCCAGACCACAGTTTGACCAAGACTATTCAATTATGCTTACGTCTCACCCAGTCTCAGCTCCTCCTCCACTGAAATCTGCAGCTCATGTGGGCACCTTGAAGATGGGGCTGATATGCTCGGTCTCACTTTGTCTTGCCAATATGGCCATATGAACTATAGTTCTTTCTCTGATTTTTACTATTGTATTTCTGTTTTCTTCTCTCTATTTTTTTTTTTTTAAGTGAGTAGTCAAATCTAGCTTGTTGACGTTTCCAAGTCAGGTCTGTGGCCAAGGACACCATCAACAAGACTACCTTGATTCAATTCAAAACATCATCTTTTGCACAAGCCTTTGTGAAATTGGAAAATATGTGAAGCTCACAGAGCATCCATCAGTTTGCCTCTGTAAATGAGTAATAGATACTATATCTTAGACTTGCCATGAGTATGAAATGAGATTATGTGTGCAAACCAACTGCTACAGTGTAAACCAACTACTACAGATAATTTGTATAAACCAACTACTGGCACATATTGAAAGCTCATTTAGTATTAGTGGTATAATGACAAGGATTAATTATTCAAGAATCTGAGTGGGAAAAGAAAGGTTTCCAAAGTTAAGTGTATTTTGGAAATCTTGATGATAGTTTTAATTTTTTGGAGACTTGAGAAATAATTTAAGTTATTAAAGACTAGGAAAAATCCTGCACACATTTTTAAAACCTAATTAGCCACACAATCATTGGAGGCCTTTTTTACATAATAATTGTTAACATCCATCCTTACCACCCATAACATACAAGCATTTTATTCATTCAGGGAATAACAATTCAACTTCTCCTTTTGGATGCAGTAATGTCAAGACTGTATTACAGATAAGAAAGACAAGTACTGGCCTGTCCTGGTGGCCCACTCCTGTAATCCCAGTGACTCTGGAGGCGGAGGCAGGAGAATCATGAGTTCAAAGCCAGACTCAGCAAAAGTGAGGCACTAAGCAACTCCGTGAGACCCTGCCTCTAAATAAAATACAAAATAGGGCTGGGGATGTGGCTCAGTGGTTGAGTGTCCCTAAGTTCAATCCCTGGTACCCATTCCCCCAAAAGACAAGTACTGAATGATCTCTCTCATATGTGGAATCAAGAGACATTGATCTCGCAGGAGTTGAGAGTAGAATGGTGGCCATCAGAAGCTAAGTAGATTTGTGGGGAGATAGAGCTGGGGAAAGGTTGACCAGTGGGTATTAAGTTGCAGTTAGATAGGAAAACGAGGTTCTTGTGTGCTATTGCACAGTAGGATGACTATAGGTTGCAAAAAAATGAATGTCGCCTTTTAAAACAATCCCACTTCTCAAGGAATGAGAAAGTAGTCTGACTACAACACCTGTCCTGCTTCTGGTTCTCGTCGGGTCCATGTTCTCATATATGGACTATAGGAATCATTTCCTTAGATAAAGTTGATATTTTCTTTGTGCAAGATATATAAGAAGTTATGTGTCCTTCTACATCTTCCATTTCATCCAGAGAACCCCAAAAGCCCCAGGAAAGAGACTTTCCATCAGTGAGTTTTGTGTGTATTGTTTGCATTACTAAAATGAGTCTCTTATAATTTCTTTTCCTTTAAAAAGGCTAGGGTGGACCAATGCCATTTTTTGGTTAAGTAAATGAAGAATACAAGTTTTTTATTTATTTATTTATTTATTTAGTTAGTTAGTTAGTTAGTTAGTTAGTTCAGAGAAATGCCAAGGTCTTTGGCTGATATTGTTGATCCTAGTTTGGGAAAGTCAGGATACAGACTTAAGACATTCATCCTTCCTCTTCCACCTCCTTGGTGCAGACAGGATTATCCGATACCTTAATTCGAGGTATCAATTTTTTTTTCACTCCCTCATGCTAACCTACCTATAACTTGCTATGTGGTGAAGAGGTGGGTGGTATTTTCTCTGAACATTCCTCTTTCACATACGCACCATGACTGTTCAGGGAAAGCTCAGACACAACTATGAAGCTTCAGATATCCTATACTACTGGAATCAATAAGCATATGTTATTCACATGCTGTGTTACTAATGGTTTAGGTACCATATATTATTTGCAATTGTAAATAAAGAAAAATGATCAGAGAAGAAAACTTTGGGAAAAAATTCTGAGCTCATTTAGACTATAAGCCATGGCCTGAAGTCAGCAGAAGTATGATTGACCTGCCTTGGATAATGGGCATCCCTAAAATCAATCACCAAGAGTCAGTGTGTGTGTTGAGACTGGGAGCAACATGGTAACTATGGGAATAGGAAAAGAGGAGTCCTAAAAAGAAATGGCTGGTAGAAAATTCCTGAAGTCGCTTTAGAAGAGAAACAATAAAAGAAGAAACTGAGATCTAGGTCCAGTACAAATTACATAGGGCTTAAAGCCTGCATTAATATATCTTACGTATAATTGAAGACCTCACTAAGTTCTTCTGACCATGGCCTAAGATCATTGGCTAACTTGATTTGAGCCAGTTCTCTAAATCAAAATGATCCACCTTGACCTTATAACATTATAAATCCCACCAAGTTGCCATTTTCCAATGTTCTGTCAGATATGCTTTGTACATAGAGTCAATATTACCCTTCCCAGGGACATCTATTGGGGGGATACTGTAGTTTGATGTTAAGTGACCCCAAAGGTCTATGTGTCAAAGGCTTAGTCCTAGCTCATGGAACTTTAAAAGGTAGAGCCTAGAGATATGAATGTCACTGAGGGTGTGCCCTTGAAGGAGATCGGGGAACTGACCACAGACTGAAGCCTCCAAAACTATAAACCAAACTAAACCTTTTCTCTTCATAAGTTGAATATCTCAGTTATTTTTTATAGTGATAGAAAGCTAACTTGCTTAGGTGACTTTAAGAATTTTTTTCATAGTCTCCACGACTACTTGTCATTACATTCTTCCGTGTATGATTATTTGTCGCACACAAACCTCCCATATTCTAGTAATTTCTTGAATACAGCATGCTGTTGCTCACTGCTGTGCCAGCGTATATGTCCTGCGGCCCTCCGCAGATCTCCGCAGGGAAAGCTCTTACTCGTGTGTCCTGTCCTCACTGCCACACTTTTCCCGACCTCCTGTTCCTCCTCAGGAAAAGAGAGGCGTCCTCCGTGTGACCCTAACTTTCCTGAGCATACTTCCAACATGGTAAACCACTGCACAGTATCATTCTATTTCTATTGTCTCCTCTCCTTGTACTCAGAGTTCTATATAATAGTGTGGGTTTGAATCAGCAGCAGCTAGCAAAGGGCACGAAATATAGTAGGCATCTAACAAATATTTCTTAGATTGGCAAATGAAGTGAGAAAATAATGCTTTATCCCTGAAAGTGGTTGTAGACTTTTTTTTAATTTTATAAATGAGAAAACAGGAGAACAAATATTGTTATTTATCTTCCAAAGCTATTAGAAAACAAATTGTGTGTCTATCTTGCCCATCATCATATCCTTAATTTCTTAAGTTTAATATAGTACGTGTGTTCAATAAATAATCCTGAGAAGTTGTGGTATAAAAATCTCACACTTAATTAGCGTGCTAGTTCAAGAAGAGACTCAAATACCATATCCATCTTTTACATGTGCACAAGGGTCCTGTTGGACAGTACTGACTGTTGTCTTTATTTGTTTTCAACAGAAAGAAAAAGCATCTATATATTCCTAACTTAATAAAATAATTTTTGTTTTACTCTGTTTTTTTTCCTTTATTTTCTATTTTGAATTCAATCTCCCTTCCTTGAAAGACTGGCATAATCCAAAATCTCCAAAGATTCAGTTCAAATCCAAATCAAATAATCAACCATGAGCAAAGAGTTGCTGCAGCTGTGGTTGTTGGGAAGCAACCCAGGTCAGTGAATATTGATATAGAGCTGGCACAGAAGCCCTGGTGTTCCCTTGTCCATTTGTAAAATACCCTCACATCTTTCAAAATTTATCTCTACCATCATGGGCAATATTGGCTAAATAAATTATAGCAGTTATTCACACCAAGCTATTTTGCAGCCATTAGAAATCTTTCAGAGAATTTTCAATGAATTGGTAAAATTGTATATAATATTAGGTGATGACTTTGGAGAGAGAATTTTATCTACCATATGATCATGATTTCAAGATAAGTGGATGAGAAAAAAGACTGAAGAAACCAGATCAAAATATTGAGTGCTTTTCAAGAGTAGTGATTCTCTACTAACTTACAATGTCTTCCTTCTATATTTTTCTCTATTTTCCAATTTTTTTTTTCCAATGAACATGTGAAACTCCTGTAAACCAGAAAAAGGTATTGTCCTATTTAATCCCAGCTCAGTATCATGAAAGGATCTACGATTAGTCATTTATACATCTTCCCAGCTTTGTTCCAACACTTGGCTCTCTCTCTCTCCGAGGCAATTTCCCTCAAGCTCCTTCTCTTTGTGAAATAAAAGGCTTTGACTCCAGTCAAAAGACTTTCAGAAATAAGAGGGAATGATATGGCAGAACAAATTGGTAGGGTGGAAAGAGCATGAGATTTTTGCAATAAGGAAGATCTGAGTTGAGTCCCAGGTTTGCCTCTTACATGATCTTCACTACGTTGTTGATGGAGCTCTCTGAGATCCAGGCCATTCATTTGCAAACCAGAACTGTGAAGAGCAGAAGAAATGCGCTCAGCAAGAGAAATAGATCCTAGATTCAGTGTGTTGAAGATAGGGTGGACTGGGTTAGTCAGTTAAATGGTGCAGAAAGAGGAGCAATGACCTCAAACTCCAGGTGAGCAAGAAACTACCGGAGTCTATTAGTGACTCTTACGCCCTGTAGCTTGCTTTGCTTTGAACGTGCACTTTACTGAGTTGAACTAGACAACTTCAGGTGCAGGTTGTATAAAATGTGGATTAAAAAAAAAAAGTGGTTGGCTTGGGGCAGGGAATCCTAAACTGAAAGGTAACAGGTTATACAAGCAGCCATCTAGGTTAGGACTTAGATGTGTCAATCTTCTTTCTATTTACATTTGGGAGCACTTAAAAACTATTGATGTCCAGGATTTCTCTCAAATCAATGAAGGTGAGGGGGTGCGACTCAGGCATTCATCCTTTAAAAAAAAAAAAAAAAAAAAAAAAAAAAACCACTTTTAGGTAATTTTAATGTTTAGTCATTGTTAACAACTGCTCAGCTCTGCTTAGCTTCACTCCTCCCGGGGGCTGGACAGGCAGCTCTGGCTAGCTTTCATCTCCCCATGATTTGAGAATATTTACAACAAGAAGCTTCTTGACTGGAAGACAGATCGTTGCTACTGTTTCAGCAACAGCTGAGCCTATGCAAGTGCACCAGGGAGGTCACAGGGAGCAGGGGACACAGGACAAGTTGGACAGCACATGCCCTATCTCTGGGGGCACGTGTTACCCATCCAGCCCATGCCAATTACTATCATGTGGAATGCCTGTCCAGTGTTGGAGAACTTCATCTTTTTTAAAGAGAAAACAGAACTCAAGATTTTATATACCATCTCCTGAGTTTTAAATGCTGGCTTAATTTTTTTTCTATAACACTTTAAGGAGCCAAGCAAACCATGTCTGTGGGCCAATCCATCCTTCTGGCCAGTGGTTTGTGGCTTTTGGCTTAATACATATCTTAAGTTTCTATCATAGAAGCCTTGGAGGGGTTGGTGGAATGGGCTATTTCAGTGAAATATGCCAGCTATGAAACAGAGACCATCTCCAGGCTGTTGAGGAAGGTCTCTTGCCTTTGCACAAGGGAGACAGCACCTGCACTGATGTTGGCAATGTTTAGTTTTTAAATAAGCCTGCTCACCTGGTTTGGGCTTCTGCCCAGAGGCCTGAGCCAGCGCCTGCAGGGGCCATGATGATAATTCCTCACACACCGGAGCTAACATATGTAAAGTGCACGTCGCAGTACCTGGACATAGGAGATGTGTAATAAATGTTTGCTTTCCCATCACCTCCCACTTTGCCACTTCTCTCTCTCCCTTCCCTTTTACCTTGAGATGTTTCTAAACATCTGGCATGTTCCTCCTTCTCTGGGATGGCCTTGTTCAAGGCCATGGATGGCTGTGCTGCCATCATCATCTTCAGAGTTGGTGAATGTATAATTTCAACATTTATTGAGAGTTCTCTTGTCCTCCTCCCCAACCTGAGATCAGCAAATAATTCTGACAAACTGGTATTAAAGCAGAGGGGCAAAGTATCTATAAATCATGAGTGCTGTGGAGATGTCTGTATAAATGTCAAATACACATTCAGTTTGATATGGGAATTCAGCTAGGAATTATTCTACAGTTAGGCTTATGCATCTGCTCAAAGACATGGATTTGCAATGCTTAATGCAGAAATTTTTGTGTGTGAGTTCAAAAATTAACCACAATTTAAATATTTATCTAAAGCGAGTCTGTATTTTTATAATAGGATCCTCTAAGTCAGTATTCTCAATCAGGAGGTCCTCGGCACTCCATGGGACATTTGGTAATGTCTGGGGACATTTTGTTTGTCATAAAAATGATAAACATGACTATGCTACTGGAATAGAGTGGGTGGACACCGAGCATGCTGCTAAACATTCTACAAGGCACACGACTGCCGTCCAAAACAGAATCGTCTGGCCCAAAATGTGCATAGTGCTAAGCCTGAGAAGCCCAGCTTTGCTGGTACAGAAGGGAAATAGGGAGGTCTGCAGACGCCCACAAGGAAAGATCTAGAAGCACATTGTTAAGAAATAATGCATTATCCACTCCCATTTGTGCACCTGAGAATTTACACACACACACACACACACACACACACACACACATTATATATGCTCTTGAGACTGATTGGCTGGGTCACGTGGACAGAGCCAAAAAAAGTTTCCCAATGAGCAGCTCCGTGGTCTGAAAAGGCGGGGAAACAGCCCAATGAGCATCACCGCAGAGGAGCCAATCAGTTGGCAGCTAGAAGTTTGCTGGGGCCCCTTCGGCTGTGGCTGTCAACATATATGTTTGCATAGGAGGCATGCATACATGCTTGCTTATTCTGAGAATGTTCCTGAGGAAATGTACTTCAACGTTTCCTGACAATGGTTGTTACTGGAGAGGGATCCAAATCCACTGTAAGACAAGAACTAAATTTTATTTAATTTTGTGCACTTTTGTATTATCTTAGATTTTCAGCAAATCAAGGCATATCACTTTCAATTAAAACTTAGATTTTGGTGGTTGTTATTGTTCAGAAAAATGAAAAAGCTAGAATGAGACAGTGGCCAATGAGTCATCTTTTCCTCTCCCCCGCCCTCTGCAACCACTTCCTCCAACTTACTATATCAGTGCATTTCTCTGACATAGTGGTCTCCTAGGCAAAGCTCAGCTACCAGTAATTTTTGCTTTAATAAAAATTTAATTAAAATGTAAACTCTCTTAGGAAGATTTATGCTTTAAACCTTGTTTTTCAAATTCTGTTATGTAATGAAAGATTGTGTCATGTGTAGTGGGATTTTAAGTATGAAGTATTCTGGAATCAGGAAGACAATTTTGGACCTGCTGAAATGACGCCCCATATGGAAGCATCTCCTCCCTCTTCGTAATTTTTTTTAAATAAACTATTTTGATGCTATGGAACACATAGATTGTAAAAAAGGTTACTATAGTCAACTGAATTAACATATTCATGACTTCACATAGTTATCCTTGTTTTGGTTGCTTTTGTGACAAGAGTAGCTAAAATTTACTCATTTAGCATAAATCCCACATTCAGCACCATTTTCTTACCTCTCCTCATGTTGTACATTAATCTCTAGACTTGCTCTTCATCCTTCACATCTGTTACTTTATACCCCTGACCTACGTTTCCCTGTTTTCTCTCCTTCCCTCCAGTGCCACTCCTGGTAATCACCATTTTTATTTGTCTTTGTATGTTTTGCTTGATATTTTTTAGATTGCACAAATAATCGAGACAATGTTTTTTGTTTTGTTTTGTTTTGTTTTTCCTGTATCTGGCTTATTTCACTTGGAAAAAAATGTCCATCAGATTTGTTCATGTTGTGACAAATGACATGATCGTATTCCTTTTTAAGTTGAATAGCATTCCAATGTGTATATGAATAAGAGTCTCTCCATTCATCCACCAACAGATATGTGCTTAGCAATGCATAGCAAATGCATTGGACTGAGAGTGCAAATATCTTCACAAGGTGATGATTTAACTTCCCTTGGGCATTCCTTCAGAAGAGTGATTAAAAAGTCACATGGTAGTTCTACTTTTAACCTCTTTAGAAACCTTCAGTTATGTTCCATAATGATGACTGCAGTCTACATTCCTTTCAGCAGCGTACAAGGGCCTCATTTTCTCTTTCCCACAATCATATTCGATGCTTTGTAATAGCCATCCTGATGGATGGGAGGTGGTATCTCAGTGCTCTTGGTTTGCAGACCCCTTCTTCTTTGTTCTTGGGATGAGTCTTGGAGGGATTTCCTTTTGAGATTGTATCCTTTACACACATGTTCAAAGCAGTCACAAACTTAACCATGAATGACCTCTGCAATATGGACTGCAGACTCTAAGGAAGCACAAAAACATTTGGTTTGATCTTTAGAATCTTCTTTTATTTCTAAATGTTTCCAACCAATCCTAAAATGACCAACTCTATTCTAATTCCAATAACCTATCACGACATTTTCCAGTTAACTGAAGGTTATTCTATATTATAAGAAATGCTAAAAAATTGAAGACCTGTTCTACCTAAAAAAAAAAAAAAAAAAGAACCTAAATATAAAATAAGCTAGAATCTTCAATTTCTTTCTACAAAGAAGAAACAATCTGGAACCTGTATTTATATAATTTAAAACAAAAAAAAAAAATAAAGGATGGCTGTGTGGGATAAGGGCTGGTATTAGACACATTAAATGACATTGTCATTTATAAAGGGCTGCATTTTTCCACCACCAATTACGTTTCACATATTTAAAATCCTTCAAGGCAGTAAATACTTTTTTTAATATGCCACTTCTTTACTATGTAAAATAGTCTTTTATAGATTGGCCTCTTGGTTAATATCAGCCCTTCCAATCAAGCATCCAATTGTAACCCTGGCTCCCTCCCTTGAATCATTTCACTAGTTGTATATTAAATATACAGCCAATACCATATAGTTATGATCTCCATCTGCAGACTCGGATATTTTCAATGGCCTTAGCAAGATTTCCTTTGGGTACTTTGAACAGAGACAAAATAGGCAATCGACTATCCTGAAGCAATTATAAAGCTGGGTTGTTCAATTTTGTATGGTGAGAATTCATTTGCCTGACTCCTAGCCTAACATCACTGCGGATAAATGCAATAAAATCTATAGGGTTCGACTCAATTCTGGCATCATGTATCAGAACATTGTATCTTATCAAAAACATTTTCTCAGGTGAAATAAGCTGTCTATAGTTACAGAACTGCTTTAGCTGTAATTGTGATTGCCATAAAAAAAAAAAAAAACACATTAGCAAAAGGTCTACCATTTAGAGAGTCAAAAAAAGATTAAAAAAAAAAAAAAAAGCCATCCAACATGCTTTCCAAAAAGAAATTCAGCTTCTACTGGTGAAGCCCAAAATTAAAATACTTTTCTGTGAGCCAAATAGTATGGGTAACATCACTATAATTACTTATCTCGTGCGGCCACTACAATAGTCTCCTAATTGTTCTTCTTTAACAGAGAATAGCAAAGCTTTCCAAACTAGCCTTAACACTTCTGCCAGGACAATCTTTCTAAATGACAGTCTCATCTGGTCACTCTCTAGTTTAAAACCATAATTCCTCCCTGAGATCCTAAGGGAAAGACTTGGGTGATTTCCCTCCAAGTACAAATGAGACTTTGCATGATCTTACTCCACCCGTGCTAGCTAATTCTTTCACTCTTACCCTACACTTCAGCAATACCTAAACGTCTTGCATTTCCCTGGATAGCTCTGCTAGCTGGTGCCCACCTCCAGGAATTACGGTTAAGAGAGTAAGGCAGTTGCCTCAAGTGACAAATTTGAGGATGCCACCACAAAAAGAAAGAAAGAAAAACGTGGTAATTAAAATACACGTTAACGCAATATTTTTTTTTAAATCAAAGTTAATGCAAAAAATATATAATGAATAAATTATCAAACTAATGTAAATATAATATTATATGAATCAAAATATTTATCCACTGATAATCATCCCTCCTGCTTTGTTTATTCTGTACGTGTTTACTATGCCCATATTTTTTAATCCTTCAAGAAATGCTTCCTCTGGGAAGCTCTTGCTGATTTCACTCTTCACAGAAAGAAAACTGGGACCACTTCTGAAACACCACACCTGTACATGCTGTTATTCTGCTCTAATCACTCTGTCTTGGATCCTTTGGTCAGTTGACTGTCTCTACACCAGCTTCTGTTACAGAACTGCGTTAGAGCACACCTCCGTGAAAGGCACGATGCGTGTTCTGCCCCATGTCCCTCTCTGGGACAACATGGCAAGCGGATTTCTAAGATGGCCCTATGATTTCCACAGCTTCATGTTAAGCTCATGATGAAGTTACATTATATGGCAAAGGTAAAGCTCTCAAGCTCCTGATTAGGTTATAAGACAAGGATAGCACTTTGCAGATGTAATCAAGACCCTGGATCAATTGAATTTAATCAAAAGGGTGATTTTCCTAGAAGTCCTGTTTTAATCATAAGAGAGGGTTCAGGTTTCCATTAAGTCAAAGGGTATCCTGCTGTCTTTGAAGAGCAAGTTCCATGAAATATGCAGGAAATGAGTTCTGTTAAAAAAAAAAAATACTGAATGCACTCCAAAGAGAAGCCCAAGCCACAGGTGAGACTATCGCCCCAGTTATCACCTGATTGTAGCTTTGTCTGACCTGAGAAAAGCACAGTGCTATTCTGTTCTCCTGTGTGCTGACTCCTGCCCCACAGAAACTATTTTAAGTTGCTACTTTCTTACATAATTTATTATGAAAAATAGAAAACTAATACAGAAGCTGGAAAGTAACACCCTAAAAGAATTCCCTGTGTACAATTTATCATTTAGCCTTTAATCTGTTATAGCAAGCCTAGATTAATCTTTCTGAAGAAGAGTGTTATTCTTTATGCATAGACTTTCATTTGGTCTTCCCCATTTCCCAGAATAAAACGAAACTCCAGAGTTTATATTCTCAATGGTCTTCTTTTAACCTGTCCTTCAAAACCTACTTCCCATTACTCTATAATATTCTCTATTCCAGCCAAACAGCATTTCTTCTTTTGATATAGAATCTAGGTAATTCTTTCCTCTATAGTTTTCTCATATCTACTAACTACAGACTCATGTTTGATGACAAATTCCACTGATTATTCAGGTCTCAATCTTAATTCCTACTTTATTGTTTTATTCTTAGTACTACTGAAGGTACACTCTCTTAGCTTCAAAGAAAATGTAAGTTTCAAGTTAAGTTGGACAAAGGAAAAGCATTTTTGCCCCAATTTGCCTCTGTAAAACCAACTGAAAATAACAAAGAGCACAAAATAAAAGTGACAAATGCCTTCTATAATGGGAATAGAACATAACCACCCTGCCCATCCATAAACTGTAAATAATCATCACCGAATATTGTGAAATATGGTGACATCCAGGGACAACATTGAGAAAAGATAAATGTTTTTACAGAATTTGGAAAGCTAGAAGAGATCTTAATAGTTGAGTAAACTATTTTGAGGGGTAAATTTCTGACCTCTTATATAGTGCATGATGTCACTGTAAGAGTCTCAATGAGGTATTTTGGAAATAACAGAGGAAAAGGAATCAAATAAAGACAAGCATTGTATTAGTTACAGACACACACACACACACACACACACACACACACACCCTTAATACAGTATGTGCATATATATACATATATGCTATTAATAACTGCATATATGTATGTGTGTTTGTGTGTATACTGGTTCACACAATATGGCATCTGAGATGTACCATGATCTATCATCTCAGCTTATGGGTCTGTAAGCTGGTGACCCAGAAAATGTCAATGGAGTAACTCAGTTTGAGTTTGAAGTCTTGGGAACCAGAGGAAGCAAGCACATTGTAAATCCAAACCAAGGACTGGAGAAGAAGAGACATGATGTCCCAACTGAAGCAGTGAGGGAGGGAAAAGAACAAATTCCTTCTTCGTACACCTTTTATTCTATTTAGGTCTTTAATGAATTGGATGATACCCATTGGAGAAGGCATCCGCTTTAGTGAGCCCACCAATTCAAATGTTAATCTCACTCAGAAACACCCTCATGGACACACACAGAAATAATATTAAAATTGGAAACCCTGCAGCAAGTCAAATTGAAAAGTAAATCAAACCAACTTTCCAAAAATCTGGTTGCAACTGAGTTGGCTGGCAATCACAACGGTGACTTTGCAGCATATGCAACATCAACAATAACCCCACTGAAACAGTCACTGTGGCAAATGAGGTTTTGCAGACCTTCTCCTGGTCTAGAGTAAATACATGCTTCTTTGGCAGAATTTTAGTGTCAACAGACCTCAATACAAGATTGTGGTTCAGCACCCTTTTAGATCTCACTACACACATTACTACTCTTAAATAAATTGCTGGATCTGAAAAAAAATGGCTCAGATTTAAAAAAATAATATGAAAGCATACATCCAACATTGAAATGACACAAAGACATAGATAGGAAATTAAAATAAGATTAGAGAAATTTCAATAGAGACAATCCTAAATACCTGCATAATTGTCATAAAAAATCACTAAAAATGATGTAACCAATCTTTTAAGAAACAAAGTAATAAAAAATGTCACCCTGAAAGACTCAAGGTATAGATGCAAGTGATTAAAAAATAGAAAAATAATAAAATGAGAAGATAGCAATACTTACAAAGAAATGAGATAGAAAATTCAAAACAACTTCAGTTACTAAAATTATATTAAAAACATACACAAGTGTCAATATTGCTAAAAAAATGAAGTCATGGGCAAAGAGATACCCTTTAAAAATTGAACAAATTTAAAAAATAAAAAAGATTTTATTAAAAGTTATAAAGAAAATGATAAATCTGAATTATGGTAAAAATCAATAATGTATATGTAATCGGTGTCTCAGATGAAGTAAAAGGTAAATATGGAATGAAAAATTTTTTAAAGATATAATAAAAGAAAACTTTTCAGAAAAAAATCTCAATCTGATGAATAAAAAGGGAAATTATGCCTTAAGAAAATGTCATACAGGTATACAGGGGGAAAAAACATAAAAAATGATGAAGAATAAACCATCCAGGCAACATGCTCAATGTGTCTGAAAGGGGAAAACTCAGAGTGGTTTCAGATTTTATTGGTTTTAAACTTATTGAGAAACACATGAAAACTATACAGAACAATGCTGTCTTTGGAATAAGAAATGATAAAGTGTGATCCAAATGTTTTATATGTTTTTTAGAATCCATGGGCTCTTGTTAACAAACAAAAATAAATGGTATGACTCATTTATCAACCGATTGATGAGAAAACAGCCTGAAAATAAAATGAGTAGTAAATCCTCTAAGTAGATACTTACAACAAAGGAGGTATGAGAATTATAGGATTCAGGGATTTATATTGCAATGTAGAATTATTATATAACTAGTATGAATTCAAAGGTGAAAAAGGGAAAGTCTGATGGAGGCATTTTAAACATGATGTTTTCTTCTCTTTTTTAATAACTACAAATTAACTCAATATATATTTTGATTAATGAAGGTCCTAAAAATTTAAAGGTACCAAAGAACCAAGTGATAAAGAGAGAATTACAACCAAAGCAGGGCATCAGAAGCAGGAAACGGAAATTAACTAGTAAACATGCTGTCTGAAGTTGACAGAGAAAAAGAGATTTAAATCTAACACATGAAAATTTAAATACAACTATCAGAAATACTAAAGGGAGCCCAGAAACTTTCTGAATGATCGAAAGAAAAAGGCACAAAATGGCAAATTAGGGAAATGTGGATTTTAGGAGAATGTTAATTAAATAAAATCAAATGCGATTAATATCTTCTTATTTACTCACATACACATCAATATGAACTCACATATAGAAAGCTCCTGGAAGTAGGGTAGGGTGGTTGAGGGTGGAAACTTCTGGAAGGCTGAATTAGTAGAAAATATATTTTTATTTTTTAAGCTTTTAGACTGTTTGGCCATTTCATTATGTAGATTTATTGTTTTCTCAAAATTAATAAAATATGTATTTGTTGTAATTTAAAACAAATTACATAAATGTTTATAAGATTTTATTTATATATCATAACTGCATATGAATAACAATGAAGACCTTCAAGAAGAAAATATAATCACATTTTCAATATAATTTTATTTCTTCCACTTACATGGAAAAGAAAAAAAAACAAATAACATGGATATTAATCCAAGATGATTATTATCTTCATATATTCTCCTCATTTTCCTCATAAGCATAATTTTTCATAGATTTTATTGTATTTTAATAGAGTTTCACATCCTAGTTTTTCATTAAACTGATAATATAACAAACATTTATTAGAATTATTTAATAATCTCACTAAGATAATTGTAACATCTGGAAAATATTTCTTGAAGAAGTTTGCCACATTTATTTAATAAATGCACCACGAGCCAGAATTTTTCATCATGGTAAATAATGTTACAATAAATATTTGTTTTGCAAGAAGATTATCTTTGTTTAACACACTTGCATTAAGGTCTTGTCAAAGGAATCAGTTACCCTGAGTTTCTTTATTTCCTACTGGTTAATCAATCTCTTCCTGATCTAAGACCTTTTAGCTCATTCATCTATTTTGGTATACTACCATTGTATGCCCTTCACATTGTGCTGTATATACTTACTGTGTATCTCATAGGTGACTAATATCCACCCAATATGTGGATAAAGGAGATGGATGGTAATCAATGGAAGACTTTCTACCCAGTCAGTCATGACACATGGCTAACTCGGGACTCTACACTAGAGCATGCCTCCTGTTGCAACTCTGCTTCATGTATCACCCACCACTGCTACTTGGAATATTTTCCAAGAATTTCTGGGTTTCCAACTTCTGTGGTTATTCTTTCTTATAATTAATCTCTTGAGAAGAGAAAAATCAGGGTTTTTAAAATTTCCACCTCTTCTGGAAAAAAAAAAAAAATCAGTTTTTTCTACTTTAGGAAAGAAAGGAATAGTTCTCACCAACTAGAATCTCCCTCTGGCAAAGTGTCCTGGAGTGCATAAACCTCTGTGACACCAAACCAGGAGACATACACTGGTAAAGATGCTGAAAAACTGAAAGACTAAAGATTACATGACAGATCTTTTTTGAAAGTCAAGGTGGTTTCCAAATCTTTTCTTTCAGCAAAATTGAGAAGGACTAATCAAGTTGTCCGCTAATAGATTAAAAATAATTGATGATGCCTGGTGACTGTGTGGACGTGAGCATATATTGCCAAAGAAGATCAAAAACTTGAGTGACATTGCCCCTTCAGTTTCCATCCACTGACACAGGAATGTGATTTCTCAGCACTTATATCTACAAAAACCCCAAATAGGGGCAGGTAACTGTGTGAAAATTCTAGTAATAGGTGATATCCATCCATAGACATATGGGCCAATGAAAGAATTAAAGGACATAGACCTCATTAAGTGATGACTATCCAATAAAATATTACTTTGATGCTTAATACTTTTGAATCAAATTTGAAGCATAATATGCTGTTTTGATCAATGACATATTTATGCCAATTCTATAACTCAATGTGAAAGATATTTTTAACACTTAACAGTCTTATGGTTACAGGAAACATTTAAAAGAATAAATCTCAATTTATGTGTGTGGTTTATTGTAGAAAAGTATGGCAAGGCAATCAATAAACTCCTCCCAAGCATAAAACACATGAAATTAGGATAAAATTTTTCAGAGGAAGTAGAATAAAAATACGAGTTTGAAGAGCAAAATTAATGCTGTTATATTTAAAGTCATTCATGTATTTTAAATGAATGGTGGTAACTATTTAGTCATTATGATAGTTACAATGTACCGGGAAAATTTGAAGCATGATCTAACAGTTGTAATTTTAAATGTTAATATTTGCATTATGAAGGAAATGATGTCTCTGCAAGTACTTAAATATATGATGAGAAACTAGACCAAAATATATATAAGTGTGTCATTTTACGCATTTGGAGGCTGCCCCCTAAGCTAGAGTCATTCAACTTTATGCTTTGTCACAACTGTTATTAACAAGTGGTGTGCACAACAGACAACCTCACCATCCTTGTACCCTACTCCATGTCTACGACTCCAAAGCCTCACCCCACCAGAGGCTCTGAAATCACGTCTGACCAGCACCAGAAGGGCTGAGTTAGATGGTGCATTTCTAACCAAGTAACTACTACAGTTAAAATCTCCCATTGACACGGTGAGTGTGCCCCTTGAGAGCAATGGATAGCCAAGTGCTCCAGATGAGCTTACCTGAGCGTCTCTTCTGCTAGGAAATGAGTTCTGATGGTCTAACTCTGGCCACTCCTTTTGCTCCTGCCACTCCCAGCCATCACTGTGCCAGATGTCCGTGTGGCCTCTTGAGTCTCCCAGTGTACTGTCCATACTGGTGAGGGGTATCAGGCCCTGCTGACTTCTTCAGTTCAAACTTTCAAATATGGAGCCCATCTGTCATGTGGGAAAGTATTTGAGGCTAAAAACTAATGTTTTCACCTTAAATTTTTCCTTTGAGGACTTCTGGTTTTCCCTATCTGTGGGCTATTTACGGTTTTATGTTAGAGGATTTTTGTTTTCTCTGAAAGCAAAGAATGAGTAGGGAGGAAATGGCATTGATTTGAAATCTGTATTTAAAATGTGGCATGGAAGATGGATACAAGCTTAAAGGCTAACACAAGTATTTGTTATTTGAGATAAAGCACTACTAAAATGTTCCTTTATACACCACTCTATTGAAAATGTAAAGCTTTCATTCTCCCCATGAGGAGGAGGAGACAACGTATTTCCTTTTCATAATGGAGAAGTATTTAAGGTGGCTGAACATCAAGCAGGAAGTTCAACGGGGGCTCCAGTGTCTAGGGTGCCTCACAAACATGTCGGGCTGGAAGAAATTTATTTTGGACACAGTAGTTCAGATTTTGATTGCTCTACTTCTTTTCCACCTCCCCGCGATGTAGACATCATTCATGTGGGCTAACTGGGCAATCCAGTTTGAGAGCATAGTGGTTTTTAATACCGAATTAAAAAGATGCTGAAAGAAAAACAAAAATACCCTTCCCCCATGCAACAAACTCATCTAGAATCTGAAGTTTCACAACATCACTGACACTTTCAAAAACAATATTGTTTAAGCACATAAAACCTGCCCTGGGGAGGTCAAGGTGTTGGGGATCCAGATGAATAAAAGACAAACCATTCCTCTCAGAGCTCATGGTTGGTACGGAGGTAAAGTTGTAGGTGATTTATAATTTATAATTGTAAACTGCAAAAAATTTATAAGTTGTAGTGAATTAAATTTTTTTAATGATGGAAATGATAACCATTCCCTACTCTGGATTCTATTCCTTCTACATGGTGGTTATTGGGTGAAGCATGTGTGTTCTTATTTTTCTTCTCCCAATGGTGCCCCAAAGTGGATCTTATTATCCATTGAAAACTGCTGTGGGTAGCTATTTGGAGAAAAGGAGTGACATTTTTTGACTTAGTATTTTAATAGTCCCTCTGATGTTTTTATCCTCCCTTCAGTGGGATGACAGTGCTAAGCTTGGTGCTTCTCAGTGTGACTGTAGTGCTGGGCTTGGTGCTTCTCTCCTATCTTACAGTAAAGCTGGGTCCACTGTAGAATTCATATCAATTGTTTTCCTCCTCGGTGCTGCATGGCCTATTCTCCAATGCCCCAAGACAGTCATTTAGTATGTTTTGACCTATTTTCCTGTTATTTAAAGCAGGAGGAAAAGTCCAGTACCAATTAAGAGGAAGCTTTAAGTGATTTGCTTTTGAAATTATCCTCTGTAATTTGAATGTTTATAATTATTTTTGTTGTCTATTTTAAACAGAACAGAAGGGGTTGGAAGCAAAATGTTCAAATTGCTCAGGAAACCTACCAGCCAAGAGAAGTCTATAAAAATCCTAAATTCAAGACTCATTTGTCCTTTCCACCTGTGGTGGGCAGAGGCCCATCTGATCTCCTGGTTCATTTATTCACCTCTAGAGCATTTTAGTGTGTATGTCATCTGCCCCAGGAAGTCTCCCCAGCCTCCTTTACTGAGCGCTGGCACTAAAATCACTGGAGAGAGAACTGGCTCTTGTGGGCACAGTGCCATTTTATCCTGGTGCTCAACATTGTCTTCCTGCTGCTTTTCACCTCAGTGGTGGGTCTTGAAATGCATTTGGATTGGAAAGGGAGCAAAGGCTGTTACATGATGGAGAAGCATCAAGATCCATGTCTGATTCCACCACCGATTTCAAATAATCTTGGCACAGATTCTTTTGCTAAAAGCACCAGGCCACAGATTCCACTCTTCCCATTTATCCACAAACACACATTGAGACATCCTTCCGTTCATTTTTAGCTAGCTTCTCTCAATCTATACAACATTTTTCCTTCAGGCCTTAATGAATACTCAACTCCATTAAAAAAAAAAACTTTCCAAATAATATATTTCCTGGTGTGTATGGTTATTGCTTGTGATATATATTTGGCCATTAGTAATATTCTTCACTCTAAATTGGGTTAGATTATTAAATGAATAAACAACTTTTTACCAAGTTTATGAGCTCCATGGTGTGTTATATATTTTTAGACCTTCCATGAGTCTAAAAGCTAGTAATTCTCAGTGAATATTTAATGAATTGATTAATATTGTTATATGCAATTCTGTGGGCTGATGGTTCATTATGAACATTTTATTCTGTTGATCTGTTATAACAATATACTATAAACTGGGGAGCGTATAAACAGCAGAGATTTGCTTCTCATGTTTCTAGAGATCAGGATGCTAGCGCCATCTATGTCTGGTGAGGACCCACTTGCTCATACAAAGATGGCAGCTTCTCACAATGGCCTCACATGACAGAAGGGATAAGGGAGATTCTGTGGTCATTTTTACAGGGGCAGGTATCTCATTCACAAGGGCAGAGCCACCAGCAGGTCAAATCACCTGAAGATTATGTTTCAATGTGAGTTTGGTGGAAGAGGGGAGGACGTAAACATCCAATCCATAGCAATATAAATGAAAATAAAGGGCAATGTTAATAAAGAAGGAAAGTTTGGAAAATTAAAACAAAAGACATGAGCCAAAAATTCAGAGTTTGGAAAATAAACCCCCAAAAAACAACAACTTCGATTTCATAGTTATCAAAGAAATGCAAATGCTAATGTCAATAAGATGTGTAGTTTCAATTTTCAAAGTTAAGATATTTTTAAGTAATAATATTCAATGTTAAAGAAACTAGTGAGAAAGGAACATTTTTTAACTGCTAGCGGGAGTGTGAATTAGCACAACCTTTCTGAAAGTCAATTAGCAGTATGTATGAAGAGTTTAAAACAATCCATACCTTTTTATCATATTTCTAGAACCTACCCTATGGGAATAATCAAAGATTTGCCAAAGAAATGTGTGGGAAAGGATGTTCCGCATAGCATTATTCATAATAGCTCATAAAACCCAAATATCAACCAATAAGGAAGAGGATAAATAATAGTACATATAATGAGAATTTTATGTTGCCATTAAAAATGATGTTTCAAAGAATATTTAATGGCATGCAATATGACATGTAATGAAGTCAGGCCACAAATCTATATATAGAAATGCTAACAATTTTGTTAAAAGTCTAACCACACACAGAGAGAACGTAGAAAGAAAAAAGGAACACACGTAGAGGAGCCAAATTTTTAATAAATGCAAGTAGGATGATCCTTTTAATTCCAAATATGTCAATAATTACATTAAATTTAAAAAGATGATATTCCTTCTCTCTCTTATTCTTTCTGAATAGATATGCCTAATATGATTATCTTCTTCTTGCTACTTATATTCATTTAGTGGCCACCCTAGAAACTACATCCTGCATTCTTGACCTTAATTAATAATTTCACTATCTCTCAGGCAATGCAAGTTCTAACACTTAAACATCACCACTGTTATACTAATTTTAACAATTAGTTATCAGGGGAAAATATATGCATATATACAAATTTATTATGCAGACCCTCCCCAACTTAGGATGATTTGGTTTTTTACAATGGTATAAAGTCAGCATGCATTTAGTAGAAACCATACTTTAAATTCTCATTATTGATTTTTCTCTGGACTAGTGATGTGTGGTATGATAGTTTCTCATTATTCTGATCAGAAGCAGCCAGCCACAGCTCTCAGCCAGCTACAGATCAGATAAACAATCAGGACTGTATTGTGTTGCTAAGCTTTGATGTTCAGTAGGTTAGGAGTATTAAGACGACTTCTGACATAACATTATTTTCAACTTACAACGTGTTTATTGGAACAAATTTTATCTAAAGTCAAGGAACATCTGTACTTTATTCTGATAAAGTAGTAATAGTAGCACTAAGTTTATAAATAATAATATCATATGATATTTTCTATTATAAATTTCATAGCCTAATTGATTCTTACAGAATTCTTCCAGTCTTTTTTTTTAAATAAACTTTTGTATCCTTTGTCCAACTATGGTTGTAGTTGATGAGGAAAGGTAGATATGACATGAATGGTTTAATATCTTACATTAATGAGCATTATAATAATGAAATGATGAAGATATATGTTAGAGCTTGGCACCTTGACATAAGAAATTTCCTTGCTAATTCTAAGATGTTCAACTAACATTCTTTGTCACTTTCCAGACAATCTATAAAGACAATACATCAAGTAGTGCTCAGTTTTCATGGTGTAAATACTCTCATAATGATTTACTCCAAATTACAATGTAACATC
The DNA here is from genome assembly GCF_048772815.1 of Callospermophilus lateralis. Classification (NCBI taxonomy): domain Eukaryota; kingdom Metazoa; phylum Chordata; class Mammalia; order Rodentia; family Sciuridae; genus Callospermophilus; species Callospermophilus lateralis. The sequence goes on from NC_135312.1 coordinate 17,582,765, forward strand.
ACTGAATGATTCTGGGACAAGATGAACAGTCATGTATTATTACATTGTTTTTCCATCACAGAGGTATATTAGATGTAAATAATCTCAGTAGCTTAGATATAAAGAAATGTAGTGAAATAACTCAGAAGTTGCGATTTGTGTATCTACTACATCGCTATTTAATTTAATTTGATTATTTGTAATTTTTTACAATTTAATTTTTGATAATGGCTTGGGTAACACATGGAACAACTAGATTTCAAAATTAGTGAACATTAAGCAATAAGTCCCTACCAATTGACGTTAGCTGGCTCCAGCATATGACTGGAGTCTATTTCAATAACTGAAAATAGATTAACATTTTAAAAAGCAATACTTATCCATATATTAATCTCTCCAATCATTTTATCTCTACTTGCATTGTTATTCTTGTTATTAAAATAATTTCCCCTCTTTCTGAAGAACTCCTTTTAGTGTTTAACTTAATGGTATTCTGCTAGTAACGAATTCTCAATGTTTTTGTTTGTGTAATAGGCAGAATGATGGCCCTTAAGGATATCCATGTCCTAATCCTCAGAACCTGTGCATGTGTACATTTCAGGACAAAAGAAACTTTGCAAATGTGATAAAGGTAAGGCATCTTAAGGGGAGATTCTTTCATATTACACATGTTTTTTCAGTCTAATCAAATGAGCATGGAAAATTAGAGAAACATAAAAGCCTCAGAGAACCAGAGAGATGGCAGTTTGAGAAAGACTTGGTCCAGCATTGCTAATTTTGAAGATGGAGAAAGGATAACACAAAACAAGACATAGAATGACTTCTATAAGTTAGACAAGAGAAGGAAATGGACTCTCTTAGTTTACAGAACAGAATTCATCCCTACCACAATGCTTACAGCACAATGAGACTGGTGTTGACCTTTATTGTGAAAAGACTATCAGCTTGCAATGATATGTGGCATCAAATGTGTGATTTGTTATGAAAGCAAGATAATACAGTTTGAAATGCCTTTCTTCGCCTTTATTTTTGAAGCATGTTTTAACAAAATTTTTAATCTAGACTGGGAATTATTTTTGTATACAATTAAAAATCTATCCCATTATCTTTATCTTTCCATTGTTTCTATTTAAAAATCAATAATATTTCTTAGCTCTATAACCTTTCCTTTGCAAATAATGTGGTTTTTGTTCTCTTGGCTTCAGATTTTCTATTTATTCTTACTTTAAAATCTTTCTACTATGATTGCCTTTTTAAAATTTATCCTATTTTCAGTTTTCTAAGCTCTTTAAATCTGTGGTTTTATGACTTGAATTAGTCTTGAAAAATGATCTGTTAGTATCTATTCAAAAGTAATTTTTCTCCATTCTCTCTATTGTTCTCCCTTACTCTGGGACTCAAATTAAAAGTTTATTATACATCTGTTCTATAAGTTTGTTATGTTCTTTTCTATATATTGCATCCTGTATTCTGTATTTTTCTCTCTATACCTCATTCTGAATATTTCCTACTATTCTGTCTTCTCTTTCTGTAATCCTATCTTCTATTGCATTTACTCTTTTATTTATAAATTCTATTCAATACTTACTCTTATTTTCTTTTTCAATATTAGTATTTCCATTTTATTTCTTCTCATATTGTTAAGTTCTCTGTCTTTTTTAATCTATTTTGAACCATTAATCTTATTATCTTAAATTTTCTTTTTTGGATTTTACTCAAGATGCTTTTCTAGTTTTTGTTTATTTCTTTATTCCTTGGGGGGGAAGCATTTGGTTTTCTTTTATAGCATTAATTGAATTAATTGAATATTAGATGTTGCATGCCAGCAAAAGTTTTAAAGATTTTTAAGGTGCTATCTTTCAGAGAGGACTTACTTTTCTTCTGACCAGTGGCTAGAAAATGATCATGTCACCTTAATCAGTCAACATCATCTACTTATTATTTGCTCTTATTCCTATGGTGTAGCACTTCCAAGCTCTCAACTGTTTACCTTAAAGTTTTTCCCTTTATTGCTCAAATTTCATGTTTATTTCTCAAGTACTATAAAGCTGATTCTTTTTTTATTTCTTTTTAAAAACTCCTTGGTTACATTTCTATAAATTCTTGTCTCCCAAATTTTGATTGTCTTGGTTGTTCTCTATATCTTAATATAACTTTTTTCTTAGTATCTTGTTCACATTTTATAGTCATTTCTGGTGAAGGTTTAGTCTGATGCTACCTTTTCTGTTAAGTCAGAAGCAGAAGTGATTCAGAGACTATGCTTTGTTTTTGTATAAGCTAAAAGTTTAACTGAACTTTGACAAAGAGTAGATATTCAGGGTTAATGGATGCAATTAATCAACCAGTGAATGAAATATAGTGTTTATGATTTCCAGGAGAAACTAGGTATTTGTACAATTTATACAATATTCACTAGAACTGCCATTGATTTATGCTTTGATTTTATGCCAACTATTTACACTATTGGGCACTAAAAATAAAGGGTCTTATAGAAAGTGTTATGGTAGTATTGTTAGATATATTGTTGAGGAATTGGTTTATGATGATAGTAGAGCTCCTTTAGGCAAGCACTCAGAAAACATACTCATTTGGCCATAATGCTGGGAATAGTTGTCTATTGCCATGTAATTTGGTCTGATTTTATTCTGAATTTACAGTGTTATGCGACTGTTCAGGGGTTTGAGTTTTTTGTTATTTCATTTTTGTCTTGTTGTTGTTGTTTCCCTTGATTGATAGAAAGCTTTGGGGAAATTTTGTAGTCTTCACATATTGAATTCACATGATATAATTTTTGGCCTAATTTCTTAATAAATTTTATGTTCTTGGTAGTTTTTGTTCCTCTTGCACCTACTTTGAATATTTTAGTTTATAAAATTTGTATTACTACTTCACGCTATTTTGGGAACATAATCGAGTACAAGAAAATTATTTGAAATCTTTTATAAAGTGCTCTCAATATATTTTAAATATCCTTTTAAAAATTATACTTGACTGCATTTACATTGGCAAATAGAACAACAACTATGTGGCAAATATTTTATACTACAGTGCATTTAAATTTTTTTTAATTATTTAACATATAATAAAATAGTCCAAGTGTTAGCTCTGCCATTTCTTTAATAGGTGAGGAAACCAAAGCACAGACTCAATTAGGCAACACATGAATAGTTAGAATTCAAACCCAATGCCTGTATCTCAATGTAACATGAGTAGGGAATCATAAATAGTAATGGCTTTGTCTCTAAAAAAATTATGCCAAGACTTTAGACACTCATTCCCACTATCTTTATCTTGCTTATATGAAAGTCTTCAATTATATCGTACAAATATTTTCTTAAGTATGATAATACTATTTTATTTTATCTTAGTACTTACAAATCCTTTCTTTGCTTATCACCACACTTCCTGTAAAATAAGAGCCCTTTAATTTGCCTTTCACACATTTCTGCCTAAAGGTACACCTTCAAATGGATCAAACTTAATTGCATTGTGGCCCTTAGCTAGTTCAAATTCCTCAATCAATTCACCTCAGACTCATCTTCTTTCAAGACTAAACAACCCCATTTTTCTTAATCTCTTCTCATATGTTCAGTAATCCCTTCCATTCCATTTATCATTTCTGTTGCCCTATGCTCTCTCCAATTTAGCTATAATGTTCTTCAAATAAGGTCCTCTATCAGATGTGCACATGCTTAACACTCTCCCTTCTATACTTAAATTAGGCCAACTAAGAAGCTGCTCTGGTAATTTCAGTTTGTATGGTTATTATAGATCTCAAATCTGTGAAACATTGAAGGTAGTATTCAAAAGAGGTAGAAACAAATGACATTTTCGCATGTTAATAATTTGAAAGGACATGGTATTTTCTCTAAAAAATGAAAAGGTACGTCTTCAAAGCCCAAGAAAGGAAGTGTTTCACTTGCAATATGGATTTTGTGATATTCATATTATAGAGCAACTTTATAATTTCAGGAAGTAATATCATAATTATAAAGTAATTAACTATAGTTTCTTTTACCAAAATACCCAATGACTATTTTGTAGAGATTATCAGATTATCATCAAGGAGAAGCAGACATGATTTCAGGGTCTTTATAATCATGAACTAAATTTATCATAAGATATTTGCTTCAAAAATAAATAAAAAGAAAATGTTACCTAAATAAATCTTCAGCTCTCTAAGGCATCTCTAAAGAGAAAAAAAAAAAAAAAAACACTGCCATAAGAAACATCAATTACAAAAGCCCCTGAGTACAGCTACTTCCATGCAAGGAGTAATTACTATCTCCAGAGCTGACCCAGAGAATCTCTGTAGGGAGTGAACGCAATAGTGTTGTTGGCGCCATATGCCATGGGCAGCTCTATGCACTGATGGAGAGGACTCATTTGGGAGAGTTGGAAGAAGCCATGTGTGTTTATGCAAAATAATCTTGCCATCCTGTTATAGAGAGCTCAAGTGCTATATTCAGATTCTTAAGGGAAAGACAAAGGAGCAAGACCAGAAGTTGGGCAAAGGAGCTCACTGGTTAGATTTTGAGAGGAGTACTCAATTCAGACAAGGCTTGAGAGCGAGGCTAAGTAAGCAAAAGGGTGTGTGTCACTGTGGTGCTGAGCATTTTAAATGCATTTGGCCCTGGAAACTGAAAATTTTGGTCATATTCTAGTTTTAGATACAGACAGATCCACAGAAAATCAGAAGGCACCCTTAGGACTCCATCTCTTAGCTATGGTTCTCTGTGTTGCTTCCATGGTCAGGCAAGCATCTATCTGGTCCTCAAGTATGATTCTTGACATTTGTGAGGTAAGAGAGCTACCATATAGTTCCTAGATTATATTTATATCCTATCTAACTTAATATAAAGAGCACATTATTTTTCCAATAAGAAATTCAGAATGAATTCCCTTGGCTCTGATTGGCCTTGCTTGGTTGGATTGTTCAAACCAGGGTCACTCTTAAACCCCACTCAAATCTCTCTTTCTCAGGTGAAGAGCAAGATGACCTCCACACACACACACCAACTGCATGTGGCGAAAGGGTTGACTATGTTTCCTAAAAGGAAAATCATAATGCTGATGTCAGAAGACGTGAATGAACACAAACAAACAAAAAGCAAAAAGCTTTGTGCTGTGCTGCACATGTGGAAGCCCAGCTACTCAAGAGGCTGAGTTGGGAAGATTGTGAGTTTAAGTCCAAACCGGGCAACACTCCTTGTCTCAAGAAAAAAAAAAAAAAAAAAAAGTCTGTTTAATTCACTATAGAATTAGAAGAAAATGAGCTATTCTGGGAAACCCCATAGGACTATAAAAAGTAGAAAGGGGAATCACTTTCCACATCAAAATACTCATGTGTATTTCTGACTATTGCAATTACCCCAGAGATGTTTACCATGTTATAAGGATTTAAAATCCCAGTGGATGTCTTTGGCCATTTAAGGTTACTTTTTGTATCACAAAGGACATAGGGTCAGTTACCCCAACGGCCTCAGAAAACCTCGTGTTTCCTTGTTTGCACATTTATTTGTTTGTCTATTGTAAGAGTTGGGGACATTGTGTTACCTGATTTACCAACTTCAGCCCATTTAGTCATTCAAACACATCAGAGTGGTAGTAATAAATTTTACACATAAGAAAATTTGGTCACAAGAGGTTAAGTGAGTGACTTGTGATTTCCGCAACCATGGATGACAAAACTTAGTTTAAGACACAAATTTCTTTGACTCTCTTCCTACATAATGCTGACATCAATGCTTTCAATGGGCAATACCATTTGAGAAGAAAAAGTAAACTATATAGTTTTATTGCTAAATGTAAACTATTTTCACACTTGCCATACACAATGCTCCAGATCCTTGCTCCCAATAATTGCTAGTGCTTTTACAACTAAGTGAAGAGAAATGAGAATTTATTCAGTCCTGCATAGATTTGTACTGTTTGACAGCAATTATTGCATTATGGCATATAGTTAGGGGTATGACCAAAGAAGTCGGATAGTATGAATTAAAATCCCATTTCTAGCATTGTCTAGATCTATGAATTCAAATAAGTTTTTAATCTATTTTCAATTTTACCAACTATTAAATATGTTTGATATTTTATCTATTTCTAATAGCTATTTTGAGGATTAATAAATTATATGTGAAAATTGCTTAGAGTGGTGCCTTGGACACATAATTCACTCACCAAATATGGTTTTATTATTATTGCTGTGGCTGCTATTCTTGTTGAAATATTATGTAATTACCAAGAACCCAGCCAAACAGGAAGAGAACCTATGTACTCTAGGTAATAAAAAAGATTAAAATAAAGCAATTTTGTATGATTCCAAAAGCTTAGTTTGGAAGGAATTTTTCAAAATGCACATGACTATAATTTATTCCCCAATATCAAGAATTGGTTCTCATCAGGGAAAGAAGTTGAACAACTATGGGAACAAAAGGACCAGCCATTCAAATCTGATCAGTTAAGTGAATTTGTCTAATTCTTCAACTTCCTGAACTTTTGGGTTTCACAATTGTTCATTTGAGATCACTGTAGCTGTGCCCTGTCACTTAAGGAGGCTTAAATAGAGGAATGTGATAGTTTGTGACATATGGCAGTGGACATCATGACACAGAGGTCAACTCAATCCTCAGTGCAGCATTCTGTCTGATCTTTCTGACCCTAAATTGTGTCCTTTTCATTAGCACCGTGTTTTTGTAAAAAAAAAAAAATTATCATTTCCCAGGTAGGTAAAATAAAACTCAGAAAGAATTTCATTCAAAATATATAGTTTAAAAGTTGTTAAGTGATCCAAAACTTCATCATCATTTCCTTTTTCAGCCACTTGAATCTCTCTCTGTTTTGAGAGATCGGTTGGCTGACCTGGGTGGTTTACCAGGAAGAATGAACCCCATCCTTATCACTGAACCTTGCCATAAATTTCACATAATATCTGCCAGAGGTTGTTTCCCCTCTAAAATCCATATATTAAATCCTAATGTACAATAAAATGGTATTTAGAGGGGCAATCTTTTTTAAAGTATTTTTTTAGTTGTAGGTGGATATAATACTTTGTTTGTTTGTGTATTTATTTATTTATCTATCTATTTATTTATTTATTTAGTGGTGCTGAGGATAGAACCCAGTACCTCACATGTGCTAGGCAAGCGCTCTACCACTGAGCCACAACCCCAGTCCCTAGAGAGGCAGTCTGAGAGGTGATTGGGTTATGAAACTAGAGCCTGTGAATGGAATTAGTGCCCTTATAAGAGAAAAAGGAGAGGTTTTCACGGTCCAGAGAGGCTTGTCCCCCTTCCTACCATGTGAGGGCAAGAAAGTGCCATCAGTGAAAGAGAAAGTGGGCCCTTGCCAAACACCAAGTTTGCTAGAGCCTTCATCTTGGACTCACCAGTCTCCAGAACTGTGAGCAACAAATTTCGTTGTGTATAAGCCACTCACATTATGATATTTCTGTGACACCAGTCCAAACTGACTGAATGGTGTCTTTTACCAACAGTGATGCTCTTATTATAAAAGCAGCCATGATCAAGGTGGCGAGGTCATTTGTATAGAGTCAAACCTGCTTCAGGATCTTTTTTTTTTTTTTTGCTCAGAATTCCACTCATATTTGCCTATTTCTTGGGACATCCAGAATGTAGACTGCAGCGATATTTTAAGTATGGAATTGGTTATCTCCAGAACCTGAAGACATCTGTGAGAAATTCCTCCTTTCTCACCATGTGAGGTGCAGTGTGTGATCATTTGTCCCTATTTAGTACTTTGCAAATGTCTCAGATCTCTGAAATTTTAAAAATTCCACTGTCAAATGTCCCTTGAATTTAAATTCTGTTTATCTACTCTTCTTTTGAGGACTTATATCTTACTAAGGCATGTAATACACTTGTCACATTTTGCTCATTCATAGAAATTATATGATGTCACTACATAATGGACAAGTGTGATGTTCTGAAGTATGTCATGATCATTCAGCTTTCTTCAGCCTACGTTTTGACAGACCACAGAAAAGTTTTCACATGGTTCTGGAGAAAGACTGAAAACTCATACTGTTGTCTCTTTTGTGTGAATTAAAACTGTTTATGAGCACCCTTTTAATAGGGATGGAAATAATAAAAAAAATATTCACCAGATTAATAGCTAAAAACCCAGTACTTGAGACTATTTTAACCTGTTATAGCAAATACACTACATATGTTATTCAGCTTTACATCACTATGACAAAATACCTGAGACAATTAACCTATAAGAGAAAAGCTTTACTTTGACTCATAGTCTTAGAGATTCTCATTCAAGATTGGGTGGGCCCATTACTCTCAGTCTCCAGTGGTTATGCAGAATGGGAATACATGACACAGCAAACATCTCACTTTCTGGCCAGGAAGCCAAAAAGAGAAAGGAGGGGAAAAGGCTGAGGTCTCATAACCCCTTTTGGAGTATGTCCCCAGTGACCTAAGTACTTCCTACCAGGCCCCACCTGCTAAAATCTCACCATCTCTCAATAGCACCACCCTGGTGACCAAGTCTTTCACACATGGCCTTTGAGGGTCATTCAATATCTGAACCACAGAACCATGTCTTATAATACCACATCTGCAGTTGTGGTACTCTGCAACCAAGCTCACAGTAGCCTATTGTCTTTCAGAATTGATCCGACTGATAAGGCATAGTCTGGTGAATAAAATGGAGGTGTGATGGAAACTCCTCTCCTTATATGCCTTGGTTCTTTGAGTAGCACTTACTTCTACTGTTTTCCTGATTCCTTTTTCTTCTGTAGCTAACTTAATAAGAGGGATGTTGAGGTTCCGAGGCTTCTCTTGGTCTTCCTTACAGAAGTGAGGAGTCCAACATGGGAGTATAACTACTAAGCATGCCCATTCCAATTATGTATTCAGAGGCTGGTAAGTGAATACCAGGTGGGTCTTTGAATCCACTGGACACACTGTGAACCAGACCTGGGCCACAAAGCCATGTACTGCTTGGCGTCCCCAGGCTTCATCTTCACCCAGGAAGCTCTGTGATCCCCAGATTTCCATGTTAACTTGGACCCTCCTGTCTTGAAATGTTGGATATTCACCTCCCCTGTTGTAGGTGGATGAATTTCCCTGTAGGAAGTTTTAGGGAAACATTATATACTTGCCATTGTGCTCTAGGATGCTTTCTCCTGGAGATCTGGCCTCTCCTTTAAGGTGGATGGACTTCAGATGTGAAAGTAGACTTCAATCCAGAAGCAAAACAAAAGAGCAGGAGTTCTATTGGGTGGCTCCCATCAGGCTCCTGATCACCCACTTTTGATTTCTTTGGTCAATACAGATTACACAGTAAACTTTGGCTATTGTTTTATTTTCAATCTTCATAGCTGTCTGTAGGTCAAGTCCTCCTGGCTACATCCCCAATGTCAAGTCTGACTCTCAGAGGACAGTCATCACTCAGTTACTCTGTGATGACAGTAACCTTCTCACAAGTGAACTCTATTGCTTTAATTAGCAAAGTCTTCTTTGGGTTACCCCATGGAGTCTGGGGGGCCTGCACAGTTCATCCATTCTAACATGCAAGGCTCTGTCATGAGAACTACAGTATTTCTACTTCATTTAATGCAGCCCAGAGCTTTCTCCAGGCTTCTCTGAGCCATCGTAGCTAGCACTGCTTCCTGGGTTTTGCCAGATATAAAATCCTGTAGCCCAAAAGTACTCTCACATCTATTATGACATGGACAGTCACAAGCTGGTTTCAAACTCAGTGTTCCCTGGTATAATTTTCCTTTGTTGGAATGTTTTTGTTGTTGTTGTTGTTTCTTAAATTTATATAGCTGACCAACAATTTAACATCCTTCTTTCTTAGACTTGACATGTGTTTTTTAAGAAATGGTCCAATGTAAGTGCTGGCAAATTTTGTCCAAAAATAAAGAAAGAAAAAGGAGCACAAGTAATCCATTTCCCAGCTGAACTCTGTGAATTACCTTCATGTGCATATTGAAGAATAGGATTAGCAAAAGTTTCATTTTTTGTAGAAACTTTCATTTTTATGAAATGCAATAGATCTCTCCTAACAAAGCATATGAACTAGATTGAGATCAATCAGTTTGTTGAATTAAAAATGATTAAGTAACCATAATTATTAGTAAATACATGATTTAATTGGAAATTTCATTGATTTTTGTTCACTGATCAGTACCAAGCATGTATAGTAGTACACTGGACTATCTTAACAAATATTTGTTGAGAAAAAAACCATTAAAATCAGTGGAAATGGGTTTGCATATAGAATTGTGTGAGTATGTATGTATATACATAAATTTATATTATTTGAATAAACTAAATATTTGCTCATTTAAATGTTTAATAATACAGATTCCTAAAGTAAAAGTGAAAATTTTATTTTTCCCTCACTCAGTTTAATTAATTCATTTAACAAATGGAGGGTCTTTTACCTCACAATGCCGTAGATACCTGCAGATGATAAAATGTTTAGCAAAAAGAGACTGATCCTCTTCAAAGTAGCTACTGTTATTATATTGAGTTTTTATCCTTCCATTTATGTTCTTGTCTATGTTAAATACAAATACTCATACACATTTATATGCCAATTGCACATTGTTTAACATGAATGGAACCACATGTTTATATGATTCTGTAGCAAGCATAGTGAGTTATACTAGGGTGTCTCAAACATCTTTATATTGTGTCAAACATCAAAAATAATATTATATGACTCACAAGAATAGACTGGTTACAACTTAACAAATAACTGACATCTGTGTTTTTTTAACTTAACTCTCTATAATGTAATATTGACTCAAGAAAAATAATGTATTTAATCAATATTAATAAATTTTGATGTAGAATTCTTTGTCTAGGTGTTTATAAATGTGACAGAATAATAGGTTTTTGGTGTTTTGTTGTTGTTGTTGTATTTTTTTTTCTTTTACTTAAAAAAAAATCTACCCTTTCCCTATATTGGTATAAGGATTTATAGGCTGAATTAAAAAGCTCTTCATTTTATTATAATATCTGTGATAGTTTTTACATAAATCAGGGGTTTCTTTGCTTATAGGACATTGATGGCTCTCACTCATGAAACTTCTTTGGTTTATTTCCTTCAGTGGGGAAGGATAGTAAAATGAGATCTTGATTTTACCTATGATTTCTCATATGGCTAGATTATTTTCTTTCTTTTTGGACACATTGTGGTCACTTGTATTTCTCTAGAAAAATCCTGTTATTTTACAGTTCTTCTTTCCCAACGTTATTCCCTGTGGCTTGTGTTGACATTCTCATTCATAGGAAGTCTGTGATTTCTCTCTTTTCTTGTCTCAATAGACTGTTGTTACGGCAACTTTCTTCCCTGAAAGGGGTGCTGGTGGAGTGCTCTGTTTAAAGAAACGTGGCTTATGGACAAGTGGACTTCCCCAAGAATCAGTGGCTTGATCGGGTTCAGGACTGAAAAACTACTCCCTCCCTCAATATTTCCAGACAAGGGTGCCCTTATTCTGGATGAAACACATCCATCCATCCATCTGTGCACACTTTCAATAGTAAGTGGAGCTACCTGTCTTTTTTCCTTTATTATGATTATTATTATCATTTTTTTCTTTTCAGATCCACTCTAGAAGTGTGAAATACTAAAGTAAGTTAGCATAGTACACAACTAGGGACAACCAGGAATCACTGCTAGTTTTAGCTCTGAGTCACATGCTGCAAGAGGCGTAGGATGAGTGTAACTGGACCACCTCTGCCATAGCCACGCCTTGGCTCTGCCCACAGGTTGCCCTACTCACTTCTTTCTCCTCTGTCATTCAGAGTTCAGCATCCTCCCAGTCCGTCTTAGCTAAACCACTCTTGCCTCCTGTTATGATTTGGATATGAAGTGCCCCCAAAGTTCCTGTGGCAATGCAGAAATATATAGAGGTGAGATGCTTAGACGATGAGAATTGTAACCTAATTATCCATCCTGGTTTGAGTGGATTGACAGGGTGGTGCTCAGGAACAGGTAAGGCATGACTGGAGGAGGTGGGTCACCCGGTGTCATGCCCTGGAAGGGCTGTTCTTCGCTGGCTCCTCCTCTCTCTTTCTGCTCCCAGCTGCCATGAGCAGAGCAGTGTTCTTTCCTCTGCCACCATGATGTTCTGCCTCCCCCTGGACCCAGAGCAACAGTCAGTCAAACATGAACTAAACCTCTGTAACCAAGAGCCAAAGTAAACTTTTCCTTCTCCAAGTTGTTCTTGAAAGATATTTTGATCATGGCAATAAAAAGGTGACTAATACCTCCATGGTTATGATTTTCTCTGTTGTAATTTCTATATCAATTTGATTTTTATATGTTTTTTTCTGTGTCCAGAATTTTTCAACATTTCTGTTTTGTGTATGACATTCTTTCCTCTGTCTCAGGTCTGTGAAGAATATGTACCTGTTTTGCAGTAATCTCCCCAACCCTGGGTAACTATAACTAATGGTCATTTTGCCATTTTGAAGGGTTGAGAAAAAAAAATACTTAAAAGCCTAAGTGATGATGTGGGTATCATATTTGTTTCTTAAATGTATTCATCTATTCCTGTGAGAAATGTAAGTAATTTTGCAGTTGTTTTCATACAACATAATTTATACATAAATTTACTAATTTATAGTTGCGAAGTTGTCCTTTTCTTGCTTGTTGAAGAGTTATTTTCAAACTCTGTTATCTGGCAAGAACTGCCATTTTGGCAGCAGGATGTGGCCCTTGTTGGAGATGGTGATAGGGAAGCAAGCGGTCCCATTGCCACTCAAGGAGCTCCCTGTATGTGTCAACACTCCCTGACTTTAAATATGTGCATCTTTCACCACCCAGATGGTAAATGACAGGTGGACTTTTAGTGCTCCCTGCATCAGGGACTGTCTTTCCTACTCAGAACCTGAAGTCCTTTCAGATATCAGCAGCATTACTCATCTCGATTATGCCACCCGTCTCTTTGATGGGAGGCTCCCCTGCTTCCTTTAAGAATAAGGTTGCGATTTAAGGTTTAACTTCCAACATTTAAGGCACTTAAGGTGCCACTTCCAATTTATTTACGGGCTGCTGATCGATGACTACTTTCAGCTTGGAGCATGCACTCCGGGTCCGGATTGCCTCTCTCCAGTGCCCTCGCCATCCCTGTGCACAGGGGAAGTGGACCACTGGTCCCCAGAAATGCCCGATGCCATCATCATTCCCTGGGACCTGGTCTGAGGAAGATGCCTGACTTTCTAGTTTTCGAACCTTGGGTAGTCTAATTTGAAAGGTGTTTGGATAGAAAAGCTGTTAAAACTGGAGCCCTTCTGGAAACACGAGTGCACATTTATTACTGTGAAACCAAATTTCTGTTAAATTTTTAAAATCTGCTTAATTTTGTTTGAGGCCACTAAAATATGTAAATGAAAGTACTTTTTGGGAATGTAACTCCCTGGCAGAGTACTTGCCTAGCATGTCCAAGGCCCTGGTTTTAATCCCTAGCACCCTAAATAAATAAATAAATAAATAAATAAATAAATAAATAAAGGGAGGGGATAGAAGATTATTCCCCTATTTCCTTCAAAGGATGTTGGTTGTGTTTTGTTTATGATTCTTGTTTGGCTTATCATTTTTAATATAATTCTCTTGGAGAGAAAGCACAGTGCTCTGTGGTGGAACAATGACTGGGCAAATGGGTATGTGGCATGGCTTTAAACCTCAGTCTGTCACCAGGAGCTACCTGACCTTTTAAATCTCGCCTATCTGGCCATAAGCTTCCACAGCTCTGAAATCATCTTTAAGTCCCCTTTTATTTCTAAGAATCTATTTTCTATGCTACTGATTGTGTTTTATGTTTTATGATTAGGCTCTGAGAAAGTTATGAAAATTCCCATACAAGTAAATAGACAATCATAATAATGACAAAAACAAAAATTAGAATCCACAACTTCATTTTTCCCCCTAGCATGTCTGTAGTTATTCCAGTATTGTCTACAGGTATCTGATTTTATGGGAGTGCCATATTTAAACATTCATTATCAACTCATGCAATCAGACTTAAGTGCACCTAAGTACACCATCTGTCTTTTTCTTTCTTATATATTCCTCTGTAGTCACACGCGGAGATCTGCTATTCTAGTAGTGTCTGGAGCCTATTTAGCTGCACCAGTTACACTGTAATCAGCAGAGGAGGCATTCCCTTCCGAGCCCTGATTTTCAGAATTTAACAGCACCAACGTTCATAATGGCTCTACCCTTAAATGGGATACATTCGCACTTTTCTACACAGGTGTCTTTTTTTTTTTTTTCCCTCCCCCAAGCTCCAAAGGCAAAGTCTATCTTTGAGGGAACAGTTCAAAGTTTGGACCTCTTTTTAAACAGCCAAAGCACGATAAAAAAAAAAAAAATGTTTTGTAAATGCAAGAGGGTTCTGGTCAAGCGGCACAGCTCTGCAAACCATTTCAAGGCTACTGCACCGGCAGAGAGTGGCTGGAAAGCTGCCGTCTGTTCCATCACTGTGGTCCCTGGAGCAAAAGCCTGGGTCTTTTGATTGGGTTCTACAGCCCCCTTGTTCAAACAGTGTGGCTGATCTTGGCCCAAGGAGGCATCAGTTCATTCTCTGCAAAGCAAACCAGAACAAGCCTTTTCAACACATCAGTGATGACTTGACGGCAGTGAGACCCAACTGTACAGGGGCCCCTGTGTTCAGTGGCAGGTCTTAGATTTGGGCAGCATAAGGCATGTCAATGAATAGGACACGGGGCTAGGGAGGAGGCTCCATGAAAACCAAAAATGAACCAGAGGATGGGATTTGGGATAATCTATCTATACCATTGAAATAAAATTCCCAGAGGATGCTGACTCTCAACACTCATCTCCCATGCTATCTGTGATTTCTCGGAATGGAAATACTTCTAATGAGAGGAGAATTGTGTTTTTAAGTCTGAAGTCGGCCAATTACTAATCATATGTTTAGGATTGAGTAGCTTAAGCCTTTTCAGTCCTGGTTGCCTCATAGGTATTATGGGAATTATAATACCCAATGCTTATAGTTGCTGGAAAGATTGACCAGACAAAGTACAGTGTGTAGATTGCTCTGAAAAAGTGAGAGAAGAAAAAGATACATATATTAGCATAAATATACAAATGTTTACATTTATATTTATATATACTTACATTTATATTTATGTATAAGTGCATATATATATGTATACACATATACATATATATCACTAACTATATGCCAGACTCCATTCAGATAACTTTAATATGCTATTTCAATTAATCCAAAAAAACAAGAAATAGATATTAATATTATGAGTATCTACATTATTCTGATGAGATATTGGCAGAGAGTTATGTTGTTTGAGTACATTCAGCTGGCTCTTGGTGGGATTGAGCTTTGAACCCAGGAAGTCTACCCTAATCCATGCACTGTCATCTGCTACTCTGTGCTGCTTTGAAAGAAGCCAGGCTGCCCTGCCAGCTGGCCCCCCACCTGCCTGGTGCATACAAATGCTAAAAACCATCATTTGGTTTGTCTGGCCATCTCCAGGTCAATGGGAACCACAGCACCTCTCCTGTCATAGCTGGTTGAACTGCTTGGGTGACCCGGCTCAAGAATTGTCCATCCAGAAAATGATGATGTGACCAAGTGCAAAAGTGGAACAATAAGATTTTCCTCTCTACAGAATTTGAATGAAGAAATGCCAAGAATTTGTCTTTGAACAATGGGAATAAAAGTCAAAAACAAGACAGAGGTCAAGGTGGCTGGGATTAGTGATGGTGATATCAGTTTTATTATGTTCATATTAAATGTACCGTGATCCTTCAAAGAACCATAACACTGGTCTTTTCTTCTTCTATGATATTATTATTTCTCTCTCTCTCTCTCTCTCTCTCTCTCTCTCTCTCTCTCTCTCTCACACACACACACACACACACACACACACACACATTCTGAAATTGGAATAATTTAATGTTTTATTAGTACACAGAGAGATTGAAGGAAATAATGGTACTAGGAATGTTCTAACCAGGTCCCTCCATTGTTTCAAATCCTTTCCAGGCATTTAGTTGATGTTTTCAATTCTTTCAAAGATGAGCTTCCCTTTATTCATTTTTTTATAATTTACATATACACTTGGACCCATCTGGTAACTGGTTACTTTAAAAGTCCCTGATGGGTTGGCTACAGTGGTAACAGGTGCCTTAATAAAAATAGTAGGAAAGTTTGGTAAAGGGACTGGGAGACAAGAGGATTGAAAAAAGTGGGATGCCTTCCCAGCCCCGATTTCTAGCTCTTTCCCTAGACTAAGCACCCCGCACACTGATGGTCTCTCTCTTTTCCCAACTCCTCTATCCTCATGAGAACCACTCATTTCGTAGGCTTTCATTCCGGCCACTCCTCCAGCACTGTGAACACTGCTATTTGTCTTATCAAGAGCCCTATTTTTCAATCATCTTCCCAAGGATACTCTTGCCAAAAGGCTAGAACAACTTTAGCCCTCTCCCAGTTGCAGCAGTGTGGAGGAAAAGTATAGAACCATTTTGCCCCAATACGGTAGCCACTGACCAAAAGTGTAAAGCACATATTGGATTTCAAAGACTTAGTACAAATGAAGGAATAAAAATTAACATTTTTATTTTGGTTACTGGCTAAAAGTACTTTGGAATTTGTTTAAATAAAATAGGTTATTAATATTCATTTCTCATGTTTCCTTTTACTTTTTAATGTGGCCACTCTCATAATTATGAATTTACTAGATAATTATTATAAACCATACTTTCAGTAATTCAAAACTTTTTAAAATTATATATTTGACTTGCATTATATTTATGTTGAGTAGCACTGGTATAAAAGTCGATAACAATAATATTTCATTTGTCATTAAAATACTGGAATTAATATTAATGTTAATAAAGACAGAAAAATACTTGTGGAGTCATTCCACTTCAAAGCAGCCTTGGATTGTGATGTATGTGAATGAAAATGAGGACAATGAGTCAGCAGAACTGAAGAAAGAAAAACATAGAGAACAACTGGAGGGTCAGGAACCAGGCTGTAGGAGAAACAGGGTAGAGAAGAGCAGGTCAGGAGAGAGTCTGACAGAGGCGCCTTCTCCAGGGCTGGAGGTCTTGGCCCTGGACCCAGAGCCCTCCACCCACTCAGGGCTTTCTGAGGGTGTGCATGTGCAGCTGGGCCCAAGCCCCCCACTCCTGGAGTCTAACTTCTCCTTGTGAAACACCTTCAACATGTGGCACACCTTCCTCTCTCTGGGGACGTCATTATAAACACACCGAACAGGTCTTCTTTGTCTTTGTGCAGCCCGCACCTTTGTGGAAACAAGTACAACAGAAGTAATTGTTATATAACCAACTGTTAAACAATAACTAAGCCAGAAAAACTGAGGCTGTAGACAGATCTCTGGAGGCAATAAAATGGGCCAATGTCTCAGGGGGCTTTTGTCAGGAGAAGCCACTCCTTACTCAGGAAGTGACAATACAACAGAGACATGGAGGAAAAGGAAAAACCAGTCCTATAAAGAGCCAGGATTTGGGAGGGAAAATGAAGAACATTCCAGGCAACTTGTTCTAGGTCCTGATCTCCCTGAAGTAGATCAAATTAAAATGTATTAAACTGGAGAAAGTCAAGTACCCAGTAAGAGAGGAAGAGCTTGTATCTTACTGGGTGCAAAGCTTCCTAGAATCTACGGTGAGAAATGAAATTGTTTATTTTTCTGACTACACAAATAGCTCCAAGGAACTTTCTGGAAGGGTTTCTATGGGTCAGAATATTGAACCTTCTCTTGATTCTTGGCTATTTAGCATTTCTTACATAAAACAAATAATTTCATCTAAGATGTTAAAGGCTATCACTTGAGATTTCAAATTAAAAAATATTTATATCACCTGACTCCACATATTACTACAATAGGGACTTCTACAATTGCCCTCTGACCAGAGTTAGCAGGACTCAATGGACAGGTCATGTGGTGAAAAGTCAAAACACTTGCATCCATGCGTTTCCCTATGGGCTTGTCTTCCTGGATGGAGCTACTTGAAAGTCTTGGCAATTTTTCAGTAAACTGTGTTTATTTTACAAAGTTGTCGTAAGGACAAAGTAAGTTAATAATTGTGAATTTACTATACAAAGTAGGAAATTTTATTTACACATCGGAGGTGTTCTCAGAGATGGAGGCCCAAACTCAAACGTCAAGAAAGTGAGCTTCTAAAAGCACTAAGTAGATGACTCGGAGCTCTGCATAACTAGGATTTGTTTCAGTTCCAAATAATTGACACCACTGTGGCAATAAAGGTCCAGTGTTGTTTGATAGTTTTGTTTTTATTTTCCCAAGAGAAAAACTCTAAAGACTGACTTTTATGCAAAATCTTCATTTTAACAAAATTGACAGTTAATTAAAATATAATTTAAAATAATTTTGTCAAATGATCACATCTGTGAACGGAAGTTGAACCATGGCTATTCTGTCAGTAAAATTTTTTTTGTCTCCAACTTACATGGTTGCTAACACCCTCAAAGTGTCATGTTAGTGCCGTTAGTTAAGAGTATTTGTTGTGCTGAGTAGATCAAATGTAGTCCAATCTTGTGGTAACCAATTATTTATAATTATTTCCACGAGGAGGATTTTTCTCTTCAGGTGGCCAATTACTTCCTATCAAATTATCAGTGAAAACCATTATTTTCATTTCCACCTGTAGACATCTCAAGACTTTATTTTCCATTTGGTACAAGAATACATGAAAAGGAAATAATAACAGCCAGCACAATTATGACTGCGATCTTATCTGTCGGATTGATTAGAAGCCCTTCCTCTAATCATCTAAACTATTAATGTTAACTTTATTAAAATCTAGGTTTGAATTTGAATTTTTTAAAGGACTTCATCATTTACTCTATCTTTTTTTTCTCTCCTAAGGTAGTAGGGGACACAGGAAAGAAAATCTGAAGGCAAGCTTAGTTAGCAGAGGGACCCAATCTACCCTGCAATTTTGTTTCAGCACAGTGATTTTTGTTAAAATCCTTTCTCCATTTATCCAAACTTCATCTCTGGTGAATTACAATGAATTACAGTGGCGTGTTGCTAATTCATAATAATGACCGGGAAACCCAGTTCTGATTATTGAATACTGAGAATTAGCAAATGAGCAAAAAGGTAGGAAAAAAAAACGATAATAAATAGAGGCCACTTCATAACAAAAGCATTCATTATGCATTTGTTTTCTTAATTATAAGCAGTTTTTAATGAATAGAAATTATGTACCTAGAATTTTCCAACATTAAATATTAGTTTAAAACTAGGTGCAAGTTATTTGGCAATGAGTTAAAATAATATGTTGCCAGAACAGCAAGGTAAGATTGAGATTGGTACCAAATTCACAAAATTTCCATTTAATATAATGTTCTTTGTCCTTTTCCGTCTTGAATCAGTAGTTGATACAAATGTGTTTCTGAGATTCTCATCCCAAGAAAACCAGGCAGTGTTCTAGGGAGGAGTTATCCAGTGTTGGACACTCAGACTGCTTAAGGGAATTGTGGTTGGGTTTGCACACAGGGCTGCCCAGTGGCTATCCCTCTAGATATGCAGAAATCCCCTCAGACATCTCCAGGGGAAGGTCAACCAGCCTCACCCACTTTTACTTGTTAGGTGAACAAAGGAAGAAAGACTTCATGGACTGTAACAAAAATATAATTTTATTCGTTTAACGGTAAACAGAAAATGTCCTCATTTTATGGGGGAAGAAAATGTAGGTCAGAGAAAGTGCTGGCAGTTCCACTGAGAAAGATCCACCTCATCCTCTTTTCAATATACCTTCTTAGATACAGGAAGATGTTTCCCATTCCTTCTCTCATTTCTTTTTTTTTTTTTAATTTTTAATTTATCTTTATTTTATTTATTTAGGTATAGTTGATTGAACCCGGGAGTGCTTAAACACTGAGTCATATCCCCCAGCCTTTTTGGTTTTTTGAGACAGAGCCTCACTATGTTGCTTAAGACCTCACTAAGTTGTTGAGGCTGGCCTCAAACTTGCAATTCTGCCTCAGCCTCCCAGGCACTGGGATTACAGGCACGTGCTACTGCACCCAGCTAACTATTTTTTTTTTTTAAGTGAGCAATCTCTGTGACAGCATAGATATGGGTTTTCCTTTGCTTTTTTGGCTCACGCTGTGCCCTCACAACTTAGCAGAGTTTACTGGAAAACAGAATCACTCAGCAAGCACATCTCCAGTGACTGAATATGTACCCTATGCCATGTGGAATCCCAGGCACCAATGATACAAAGTTGCAGACCTTTCCTTGAAGAAGCTTACAATCCCCGAGGAGAGAGAAAAATAAGCAAATCAATGAAGAAGGATGTTTCCACAGGAAGGAAGACCTCAGGTTCCCATGAACACACAGAGCAGGGGAACCTTGTCCAACATGGTTAGGTCATAAAAGGTCTCTAGAACAAAATGTTTGGGCTGATCTTTGAAGAATGTTAACAAAAAGCTGTGTGGGGAAGGATGGAAGAGATTCTAAAGCTTCACACAGTTCTTTGTGGAGAGGAAATAGAAAGGAGAGTAAAAGGTAGGTAGAAAGCAGTTCATAACAGACTTTATATACCATGTAAGATGCTTAAACTTCATGTTGTCTTCATCTCAAGCAGCATGGATATGGGCCCAAGGGAATAGGAGTAGAGGAGCCAAATGAGAAGATTTGCCATACTGCCTCTGAGATGGGACGTGGGCCTCCTGTGGTCTCTCGTTGCCTTGCCGAATGTTATGGTTTGGATATGAGGTGACCCTCAAACCTCCTGTGTTAGTCTTGTTGAGAGGAAAAGTGACTGGACCGTGAGAGCTCCAACCTTATTAGTCCATCCTAGCTTGAGTGGATGGACAGGGCGGTAACTGTGGGCAGGTGGGACGGGCTGGAGGAGGGGATCACCAGAGGCTGGCCCTAGAAAGTTGTTCTTCCTTGAAGCCCCTTCCCCTGGTCTCTGCCTGTTTCCTGGCTCCCAGGAGCTGAGCAGGTTTTCTCCACTGGGTCCTTCTGCCATGACATGCTGCCTCACCTTGGGCTCAGAATGGTGGTCTCTGCTATCTATGGATGGAGACCTCTGAAACAGGAATTCCCCAAATAAGCTCCTGCCCCACTAAATTATTATGGTCAGCTATTTTAGTCACAGACATGCAAAGTTGACTGACACACTGAATCTATTTCCTTTCCTAGTAGTCAAGAGGATTCATGAAAAACTACCCTTCCACCCACGTTCACTCTACAGTTTGACATGATTTCATCCTTAGCTCCAAGGATGTTTCTTAATTAGCTTCAGTTAATCAGCACAGCCCACAGCAAAACCAGAGTAATTGGAGAGGGAATAGGCAGATGATTCAAGCAGAGCAAGGAAACCAGAGGAGATCTGGGCTGGGGTTTCTAGAAGGGAATCTCCTTTGCTTTTCTTGAAGAACTTATTAGAGGGCAATTCTCTCTTCCTAGAGCAGGAAACATGTGACTGGATGTTGTTGGCCACCAGACTGCAAATAGAAAGAAAATCAGTTAATGCTTCAGAAAAAAATACAGAAAAAAAAATGTAGCAAATCTTACTTTAAGCCCACTCTATCTTGGGACCTTAGCAGTTCATATCACTAGGAGCTATTTTTTTTTTTTGATCATTTAAACTATTGAATCTTTTTATTTTTCCTATAATTTAAAGTTCTTTTTCTTGGAAGTATCTTAACTGCTAAAATTCTGACTGATCCAGGGATGATCGGGAGAAAGGCAGAGAGGTAATTAGATGACCCTTTCCAGGCTCTTAATTCTTAAGATTCCCTCTCATTTTCCATGTATCAACAACATACTTTCAAGGATTGGGGATGTGGTTCTGTGGAAGAGCACCTGCCTGGCATGCATGAAGACCTGGGTTCAATCCCCAGTGTTGAAAAAGAAAAGAGACTCTCAAAAAGCAGGCTTAGGACTGAAGAAAACTGGTAGGAACATCCCAAAAGTCAAGTGACTCCTCCTCAGTCCTCTGACAGCTCTCCTCCCTTCCTCTGTTGCCTGACTGTCTTTGGCTGCCAAGAATTTTCTGTTTGCTTCTCACCTCCCTCATCCAATCCACACTGAGAAGATAATGTGCCCAGCTAGCTCCGGAACAGAAAGCTGAATGTCAGCACACATTTCGCCTTGAATGAAAATAACCCACCCGTGCAGTGTGGGCCTCTGCTATCCAGGGCCGAGACCATATTGGGTTGGGTGGTTAATTCTTCAGCCTTCTGGTCCTGGGATTTCAGCTAATGGCTTTGGGGTTTTGCACAAACCACATGCCCCTGGCTTTAATGTTGCCACTGTGGATGAGAGCTTGTCATGTTGTATAATATTACACAGTTACTCCAGAGCAGCTTTCTGGCTAAGTGACAGCATTTGACATGTCTCTAATATTGACGGTAGTGGTGACTTTCAACTGTTCTATTTATGTCAGGTAGAAAGAGAGCAGAGGTTTTTAAATAAAATAAATATGTGCAAAGGAAACTTCTGGTCTAGTGTAGTACAACTGTCGAGACCATATGAATACGTGTTCAGCTATTTTCTTGCCTTGAACCCTTGGGCAAGATTAAAAGACTCATATCTCCATCTGTTAAATAGAAATCATGGTAATGCCAACCTTGAAGGCCATGCTATCCAATGTGTCTAGGATGTTTTGGGTGGTGCCTAGCTCAGCACAGACATTTAGTGATGGTTCCTATATTCATTATGACTCCTGCCATGCCCAAAGCTTTTCCAAGTAAATAGTTTCAACCAAGTACTTCACTCTGAGAATCTCTAGATAACAATATTTCTACCACAAGACTAAGATGATTGGATGATTGGTAGGTAGTACCAACAAGTGATCTATGGTGTGGCCAAGAAATTATGACCTGCCCTCATCTGAAAGTCTAATTTGGGTCTGAGAGTATGATAGATTCTTGCTGGAGTTCTGAAAAGAAAAATCAGTAAGTTATTGAAGAAGGAAACTAAAGGATTTACAGAGAAGACACCATGTAGGGCCAAGGCATGTAGGATCATTGAGGTAATGAGAAAGGAAGACAGTAGGCAAGTTCAGAAAGTTCATAGTGAGAGAGGCAGATGGAACCAGAGAGAAGCAGCCATATTAGGAGGGACTGAGTGATATGAATGGCAAAGTGTGAGACTGAGACCAAAAACCTTTCTGTTGAGGACTTAGCAACACCTAGTAGTTGAAATGGTGGAAGCTAATCCAGGACCAGGCTGTAGAGTGGAAATATTAATGGCACCCCTGTGGAATAAGAGTAGTCAGGATCACTTTGGCTTTCATTTGCTAGCTGTGGCAACTTGAGAAAGTTCCTCACCCTATGTATTTCCACATCATGAGGAAAATAGTGGAACCAATAGTGGTTCCTTATCAGGATTAAATAAGTTAATACATATGAAGGGTTTGGTATTTTACAAGAACATAGTAGTCTCTCAACAAATAGATACTAGACATTATTAGCTGTCACTCACTACGTATTAGCAGCCTTGTAACTGATACATACAGCAGCCCCTGGGTTCCAGTATGACTTCTGCTTCTCTTATGTCCAAATATATTTTGTAATTAATTGTTATTAGTCAGAGAATCTAATTAAATAAAAATGTGTAATCATTTTCATTTGAAGAACAAGTTAAAAGGATAAGAGATTAAGTGTCAAGTATAAAAATAATGCTTACTTTTGTGTACCAACAATTTTGTATGCAAATCCTTCAGTCATATGCATATTTATGTGTACATATATATATAAATATGAATGTATATCTATATATTTATATCCATTTGTTCATTTTACAAAAATGTCTTGAAATCCTACAACGTTGAAATTCAATATAATAAGCAAAACAAAACAAATGCAGTCTTTGTACACCTGGCACTGAACAAGTAGTGCAGGAGGGTCATTTTTAAGCTGCCACCAAAGATGACAAACCTCCTTACTTTGTCTGCTCATTGAGGTAATGGCACCAAGTCATCTGTTTGGTTAGTGCCTGTGTGACACTCTGCACTAGTCGGGATAAGGCGGATGGGGTAGTGGTGACAAAGTAGCACCACATTGCCGACTTCGCGCAGAGCATGTGTATTTCTTGTTCACATTATGTGTCCACAGTGAGTGGGTCTGGTGGGCTGTTTCCCACACAGTTGCTGAGGAAAACTCTGCCATCTTTTATCAGTACTGTCCGGGCCACCTAGCCTTCCTCTGCAACCTCAGTGGCAGAAGAAGGACAGCTACAGAGAACCATGCAAAGCCACTCCAAAATGCTCCGGCAGGAGTGACCACATCACTTTTACTACTAACTCATCAGGCAGAATTAGTGATTTTTCCCCATAACACTGCAAGGAGCTAAAAATTTATCTCAGGCCCAGGGAGCACTGAGCACTCGTCTGTACTGGACAATTTTAACGATAGTTCCAACCCCCTTTCGGGCTTGTCCCTTTAGCATTTTCCTCCATCTAACAAGCTAAGGTCAGACTATCTCCAAAACAGAATGGCAGCCTTAAGGGGTAAAGTACTCTTGTCAGTACTCTGATACAGTCCCTGTACCTAAAGCAATACTTGGCATGGATAAGGCACTTGATAAATATCCATTAATAAATGGATAAATAAATGCAGTTGGTGTCAAGAGGCAGTGACATAAATGATAAAGAACATTTAAAAAGACCTTGAGACCAGAGGGGACTTGTCAAAAATTAATTAATTATTACAAAGTCTAGCTGGAGCAGAATGAATGAGAAGGAAATTGGCCCAATCCTGATGAGCATTTTATCTAAGGCTTGCAAGAATCTTCCAATGTAAGAATTGTGATATTCCTGGAAAATGAATTATAAACTGAAACTTGGAGAAGTTAGCAAACTTTCCCAAGGACACCGGTAGAAAATCCAAGAACCCAAAATGAGGTTGCACATTTTCCTTGGTCCCAGAAAGGGATTACTTGTCTGGCTAATTCAAACCAACCTATAGCTGCCAGGAATCAGACTCGGAAAAGTCATTGTTTTGAGGCTAAGAACAGTGTTTAAAGTGTCAGGTAGACAGGCATCAGTTTAAGCAACTCTCTTTAGTAGTGGCTGATAGGCTTCCAATGTTGAAAACATGTGGATTTACTAAGTCCTGACAATTTACACATGTAACCCTTGATATGCACTAAGGAGAGAGCTAAACGTTTAACACTGAAACTCAGACACCTGATATCAAGTGAAATGTTTGAGCCCCATTAGATAAGCCAACGTCATCTCAAAAGGGGGGAAGATGAGAAATCACCCACAATTAGCATGAACAGAAAGGAGAAAACGAAATGCTAAAAGACAATGGGAGGCGATTTCACTCTGAAGCCACTGTTCACATGGAAACACTGATGATCTTTTCTACACCTTCCAGAAGCCATCATCCAGAGGCAAAAGCTGAATTTTGGAGCTAGAAACTACAGTTGCATTGGTTGGTCTCAAATGTGAAACACTTCTCAATGTTTGAAGGATTCCCTAGGACACATCTTGAAAGGAGACATCTTAATTCCATTTAAAAGGTCAAAACAGCGAACATCAAAATTCACTTTCTCAAAATCCTCTTCATATATGTGCAACCTAAGCTCATCCAATAGGAGGTACCTTCAGGGGGAGAATCCAGGAAACAGTCATCATAAACATCTAAACTCTTGTGGGTCTACTCAATTTGGAGCTGTCGAGGAGAAGCAACATCCAGGGCCCAGGGCCAGAGGCAACATAACAACAATGGTGGCAACCAATTGGTGTCAGTGACAGCAATATTCCTGTAATGGATATGGATAGTCTCACAGTGAAATTTCCTGCTATCTTGACAATGTTCTGAGCTTGATATTCTTTTTGTTGTTGTTAACTTTCATGTTTCAACCCAGCAGTCATTTCTGTTGCTTATAACTTAAAAAAAATAAAAATGACTACTACAACGTTTAGGTAGTAATGTGCCTGTGTATATCTAGCAAGGAGGTAACAGTAAAGTTTATGAAAGATGATAGATAGATTAAAAACTTAGCATTTATTGAATAATTATTGTGGGCCAGGGACTTTTAACTTTGCAAGTCTATGATCCAGTTCATTCCTCAGATTTCACCTTCAGTTCCCTCTTTCCTGATGGGTTAACTCACTTGGAAAGGTTAAACAAAGTATTCAAGGCTGCAGATTAAGTTTTGGTTTCCTCAACACTTACTCCTTTCCCCCAACTCACTTTCCCATTGGTGGGCTGTGCTTCCCTGCCCCATGGATATTAAACTTGGCGGTGATACTTGACTTGGAACCACTGAGGGTTGAATGTACTTCCCCTTAATGTAGCAAGTGCTATGTGACTTGCTTCAGTTGATGGTGGGTACAGAGATGTGAAGGTATGCTTGCATGTGGTTGGTCTTTTACTCTACAGGAATATGGACCTAGTAGCCTCCCAGTCTCAGAAGAATGAAAGCCAAATGGTGAATCTGTGGACTGGTAACCAAATCAGATGATGAGACCAGTTCAGTCAAACCCCAGCTGTCTGACAAATACCTAACTGAGCAAAAGAGTCTAGTTATCGCTTGCTTCTGAGTTCTGGAGTGATTTGTTGCTCAGCAGTTACGGCAATAGCTGACTGATATTGCTGGGCATATGCGAACCTAAAATTCAAACCCAGACATTTGATTTTTTTAACCCATCTCTTAGGTCTGGAAGTTTACACTGAGTTTCTAAAAAGGGTTAGTAGACCCCAGTCCCTCACACCTCCGTGGCATTAGAGAGTCCCTTAGGTAGAATATCTATGATGGTATCCCCACTTTTCTCTGACTAAAGTTTTATTTTTGTCCAGTAGCCTTATACTGTATGATCTGTCTCTGTGCTTCTTTGTCCCATGCTGGCCTCCGCAAAGCAATATCACCTGGCATCCATGCTAATTTACACAACCCAGAAATTCTCAGCCTGTCAGACAGCAATATCTTGAAATTCTCTTCTTAACTCAGAGATCAGCAGCAAAACCTATTTGCTTGCCTGATTTTTCTTCCATTTTTGTCCTAAATCCCTAGTTCCCAAAGCTCAGCTAAACAAGAAGTACACGAGGTGAGAGGATCTCGTGAATAACTTATGGTGATTCTTAAATATATTGGACACCTGCTGGCTCCTCCAGTGATGGAGAGTTTTGTTCTCTTTGGTTTAACAAGCACATCTGTGCCAAACACTTACTAAAAAATATTTTCCCACTATCTAAGTGCACTTTCCCGTTGTAACTATTTCTTTCCTGTTTCCTGGTGATTTCTGCATAGTCACATGTTGCCTTCTCCTCCCTCATCTTGCATATAACTTTCTCATGTCCACTCAACTGCTGCCCAAAGATTTATACCAGATCACTCATCTCAGGTCTCCTTACATCCTATTGACTTTGTGTAACTAAGGCCCAGATGATTATGTGCAGGCAGCTGGCCTTGCCTGATTGCTACCTGGAGGAGAGAAGCAAGACAGAGTTGACCCCTAAGCATCAGAGCTAATAACCACCAACCATTTAATACTCTATCTTCACTGTAGCCACACAAGAAAAAAGATAAAACATCTTTAATTGTTTTGTCTCATGCAAAGAGCTTAGAAGCATGATATTAATAATTCCTAAAAGAGGGGTTTTGACTTTCTGAGAATAGCAGTTAGATACGGTAGGAACTGAATCCTTCAAGCTTCTCCTTTTCAGGTAATGCACATGATTTATTGCCCACAAGGACACAGTGTGCTGATCTAGATGAGGTACAAGCTCATCCTGCTCTGTTCAGCTGGGAAGGAACAAGCCAACACTGTCTTTCCTGATCTTGCCACTCAGGAAAACATTCTTGCTCAGAGAGCTACCCGCTTGTGTCTTGACAGCATGACATTACATTGGAGATGCTAAGGATTTGCCAGGTAAAAGACAATCAGATAGAATCACCCATGTGGATCAGCAATATTGAATCCATGCCACTCTCAGGCAGAAGAAAAAATTGGCCAACCAAGTCCATATCTAAGTGGGTATTTACAAATACAGAGGAGGGATAGCTTGAGTCTATGAAATGAAGATAAAAACCATTCAGGGAAAAGTCCTTCATCTTCTGTTATAGGTACAATCTCTTTCATCTAGTAATTTGTATAAGCAAATGTTCCTTAAAAAGCCACACACAAAGTTTTAAACTTCTTGTACTAATAACTATTTTAAAGATCAGGAAAGTCTCTAAAAATACCTAATAAGAAGGAAAGAGGTGAATTTCCTAGATGGTGTTAATTTGAAAATAATCTGAGACTCAAAAATGCATAAGATGTCTATTTAAAAAAAAAACGTTTTCCTCCTTATTAACAAAAATACACTGGGGCTGGGGATGTGGCTCAAGCGGTAACATGATTGTCTGGCATGCGTGGGGCGCTGGGTTCGATCTTCAGCACCACATAAAAATAAAATAAAGATGTTGTGTCCACCGAAAACTGAAAATAAATATTAAAAAATCTCTCTCTCTCTCTCTCTCTCTCTCTCTCTCTCTCTCTCTCTCTCTCTCCCCCCCCCTTAAAAAAAAAGAAAAATACATCGAAAGAAACCAGTTTCTTACTCTCTCTACCTACAAATACCTAGGGACATCACATATAAGATTCTAGTAACATCACATAACATTAAAGCCAGATGCTGAGGGGAAGATGACTGGACTAAGCTGGTTGCTACCTGATTGGAGAAGTGATCAGAGTCATTAAGTCCATCTTCAAACTAATGGACTGTAGAAGCTTCAGATTTTGTTTTCTCTTCTGATGCGGGAAGTCATAGTATATCTTCGGTCTTATTAAGAAAAAAAATGAAACTGAAATTGACATTCTGGGTACTAGTCTCAGCTCTTGCAACTATCAGACTTTGGCCACGTTGCTTCAACTTTCTATTCCAACTTTCTATTCTACTCAACATTCTATTTAATGAGGATCATACCCTTTCTCCCTTCAATCCCAAGATCATTCACCAACTGATGCTTCTGCACCCCTCTTAAATTTGCAAGGTATTTTCAACTTACACTAACTACATTGTTGCTAATTTACACATTCCCTTTACAACCCCACCAGGAGAAGTTGGCTAGTGGTAAGTTCTCCCACCCCCAACTTCCCACTGCATACCATATGGATCTAAAAACTGAGAGACAGAGAGATGAAGGGATTTACTAAATAGTAGAATAAAATTCACATGTTACATTCAAATGCCAAATTGCTTGTTTTTTTTTTTTTTCCTTTACACCACAAAAACATTTGTAAAATGTAAACATCGTTTAACACTGTAATCTGGCCTCCAAAAGGGATATGTTAGTAGAGGTAAATGTGCCAAATTCCATTTTACTATTGGATATGTCAAGTCAGAAAATATAGTCTTGGTGGTGGGTCCATGAATAGCCCCCCAGCAGTAAAACTAAAGGGGCCTGCACAGCCAGCACAGCAGGCAGTGTTTTAGTTAGTGTTTTGCATCACTGTGACCAAAATATTAGAGGAGGAAATGGCTATTTGGGGTTCATGACTTCAGAGGTCTTAATCCATAGATGAGCGTTTCCTTTGCTTTGGGCCCAAGGTGAGGCAGAACATCGTGGCCCAGAGGAAGAAAGCTGCTCAGGTCATTGTGGGGTCAGGAAGAAGAAAGAAAAGAGAGAGGACTTCAGAAAAGATCACTCTTCCAAGGGCATGGCCCCACTCTTCCAGCACAGGGCCCCAGTGACCCACCTTGTCCAGCCACACCCCACCTTCCTCAGTTATCACCCAGTGTGTCCATTCAAACGGGGATGGGCTGACTAGGTCACAGCTCTCATAATCTAATAATTTTACATTCCTGCAGGAGCTTTTGCGGGGACACCTTGTATCTAAGCCATAATAAGCAGAGACACAGGAAGAGGAAATAGCTGCAGAGCTGGGCTCCACAGAGGTGGTAAAGTGCAGGAAGAGTGGGGTTCGAAAGCACTTGAGGTGGCAGTACTCACCCATACCTATGCAGCAAAGCAGCCACAGCACGGCAGGTGGGAACTGAGAGCTAGCTCCAGAGAGTATCAAGGGCCTGCTTCGTCTTGAAAAAAAGAAATTACTGCAATTTCTAGAAACGAGGACTCCCAACACCAGCTGAGGCTGTGTGTTCTGTCATGAGAGTCCTCTTGGAACTGTCCCATCTTGCCCATGAAGTAGACAGTGAATTTCACAATGTCATGCGATACCAGTTAAGGAGTATGAGTGAAGAATTTTTAGAAAATGGAGAAACTTTCCTGAAGCCAAATGTCATAGAGAAAAAGGTGTGAAACAAAGTCTTTTGATCCTTCCATTATTCCACAAAACATTAGCCCAGGACCAAGACATTGCATGCAGTGTGAGATCACAACCCAGGATGGACCACGTCCCACTCCATAGGCTGGGGGAGGGCACCAGGTGTTTGGCACCAATCTGGGTGTGACAGCCAGCTGTCTGCAGCATCGTGAGAACTCACAGCTCCTCTACTGGGGGAGGAGTCCCTGGTCCCTGAAAAGCTGACGTTAGGCATAGTCATTTCCCGTGGGGTCAATGCTGGGGAAGAAGCAGCCAGCCCACTACCTCATTGTCTAAGCATCCCAGTGAGCGCCCAGGGTCCTTTCAATAATTTGGCTCCTCTAGCCATACTGTGTCACTGCCAAGTGTCTCTCCAGCATGTTAGAGAACCAGAGAACTAGCTAAAAAGAACTCTGAGAGGCTGAGGAAATTTCATCCCTGCAGTTGATCCTGAATCTAAGCTGTCCTTTTCCCAACACATTGAATGAAATATAATTAATACTGATTTTTGTTTTGTTTTCTTTTATTACTACTTAAAAAAAAAGATATTTCCAAAGCTTGCATTCCATAAGGGCATTTTGATATGTGGTTGAATTTAAGTAACATAGTTTATGTTATTAGAGCATTCACTCTGCTGATAGAAACCAAAGCGATTCAGGGCAAACTCACTGTCGTATTGTTATTATTTAACAGGGACTGCAAAAAAAGCTGTGCTCCAGAGTTGCTGCAGAACACACTGTAAGACACGCTCTGTGTCCCAGGGGCGTGCGGCCCCAGCAAGGTTGTTATATGGTATTCATTGCAATTTGATGAACTTCGTTTATCTAGACAGCCACTTATTTAGGATGAATTGGAACCTACTGAATCATCTTAATTCAGAGGCTTCTGCGCTTCGGATCTGCAGCAGCTATTAAACTTGGGAAGATTCCGTGGCCATGACACAATGAATGTATTATTCCTGCAGAATTCTCTGGGTGTGATGAATCATGAGCTTTATGGACAGGTGTTGGGCGATACTCACTATCACCTTTCTTCCCCTTTTGGTTTTTAAGTAAGATATCAGTGCCGCAGTCACTGTTACTCATCTTCCCCAATAAAGAAGTTATCTGTCACAGGTGATGCTGTTTCCCCAAAAGCACAATCATTCAATTCTTGGGGAAAAAAAAAAATCACAGCGCCTGAAACCCTGGTACAAGATGAGGGTTCCCCCAGGCACTGAGCTCTCTGAAGTAGCGAGTTAATGAGGAGAGAAGAGTTCCTTCTGCAAGTGATAGAGCCAGTGTATGGCATTCCATTCCTAATTGAGAGTAGGAACTCCCATAAACTATTTTATGGAGGATTTATTTGGGTTATTTACAAGGCCAAGAGAGCCAGCATACAAAAAGAAAGGCTTGCATATGGAATGAATTTGATGGCTGAACAATTGTAAATTCTATTTATGGACGAGAGGGTCTTTTTTTCAAAGGCAGATGATAGGTAAGATTTGGGGGGATAAAAATCTTAGGACTGTAACTCTCAAAATTCTCGGCTGTTATATCTACGTCCAGTACCAGAGGCTCTTGCAATACATATACCAAATGTTCATTGTCTCTGATGATGAAACTTAAAGTCTGGAAACTAAAAACCAGACAGTAGGGCCTTATTCCAAAAAGTCACAGCAACTTTTAATCTTTTCAGACTCGAAGAAACATTCAGGGCATTGTATCAGCCAGGTTTCTCCAGAGAAGAGAAAAATAAAGTTTATATCTACATACACACAGTCAGCCCTTCATATCTGTGGGTTTCAAATCTGTGGATTCAACCAGTTACACATCAAAAACATTCAGGAAAAAAAATTGTTTCTGTACCGAATGTGTGCAAGACATATCTTTCCTGTCAGTATTTTCTCAACGATGCAGCATCATGTTTATGTGGTATCTGCACTGTATTAGGTGTTATAAGTAATCTAGAGATGATTAAAAAATATATGGAAGGATGTGTACAGCTTATATTCAAATGATACAGCTTTATATAAAGGGCTCAAGTACTATACACTTTTGGTAGGCTCAAGGATCCTGGAACCTATTCCCCAAAGACACCAAGAGATGACTGACGGTATGTGCTATGTATATCTTTAAAAGATTGGCTTACGTGCAATTATTCAGGTTGGAGGTCTGAAATCTGTAAGGCAGACTCGCAGGCTGGAAGCTCAGGCAAGATTGACTATATTACAGTGTTGGAGCAGAAGTCTGTTTCCTTGACATTCGCTTTTGCTCTTGCATGACTGGAAGAGATCCCCTCATATGACTGTTCCTTGTTACAGTCAACATCAGATGTTAATCATATCTACAAAAACCTTTACAGCTAGAAGACTGTTTGACCAAACAGCTGGGCACTCTAACCCAGCCAAGTTGACACATAAAATTAACCACCACAGACATCATCCTTGATGGTCAATGTTTATGCTATGAATTTCATCAAATGTTATTTCTTAAATTGGCATATGTAAAACCAGGAGGATATGTATTCGATAAAAATAAAAACACAGGGATTGTTGAACATTTTTTTTTGTATTACAGCTTATACTAAAAGTTATTTGAAATTTTTAAATGTCTTTTTTTTTGGTACTGATGTCAATTATTCTGTTGAAAAGAGGAGTTGTGATACCTCTTTAAACTCAGTAGTGGCCAGTGAAGACACATAGCTAACTTTGACCCATCATTGTCTCTTTCACCTGGCCCATGAGCTAAGAATGATTTTTGACATGTTTAAAGACATAGGTGGTAATACGTAAGGAGTTGTACACACCAAAGTGGTTATAATAGTAAACATTATTTTTGTGTGTGTGTGTGTAATTGCAACATACACAAAAATATGTAAATACCTACAAAATATCCCAGACTGTGCCTCTTGGTCTTCAACTACTAAATTATTTACTATCTGATCCCTTAAAGTTTGCCAGCCCTTGTTATAAACCAAATACCTTATTTTTGAAGGAAGTTCAAACTACCTTGTCTAGCTATATAGAGCTTTTTAAATAAATTCTTAATTCATTTCTTAATATCATAATTCCTTAATAAGCATTAGAAATAGGGTTTTTAACCTAAAAGCTTATCTTTATTAAGTAGACTTTAAAATAATATATCAGGAGCTGGTATTTAATGAAGAAAGAACTTATTTAAAGCTAATAAAATCAACCAGACAGACTTCCAAGGCCTGCCGTGGCCTGGCCTCTTGCTCTCTCTCCAGCCAAGAAGACTGTTTGACCAAACAGCTGGGCACTCTAACCCTCTGACTGTCCCCTTCCTTCCCTCCACTCCAGCTGCTGTGACCTCTTCATCCCCAGCTGCTTGTTCCCACTTCCAGCTTCACCCTGCTGTTCCCTTGGAGCACTGTCCAGCCTGAGATTCCTGTGACTGTCTCTGTTCCATTGTGCAGATGTCCCCACAGATGGGACCGACTGAGACACTCCTAACCTCCCCATTCCTCATTCAGTCCACCACTGCATCTTAATTTCCATAAAGCTCCATCTGGAATTATTTGTGGGTTGGTTTATCTTTTCCTAGTGGAAAGCCAGTTCAGAGAGAGCAGGAATCTTGTCTTCCCGCTCATAGCTTGTCCCCAGGATCTAGTGCATTCCAGGGCCCATAGGAAATATTCAATCAGTATCTATGGAGTTAACAAGTGGGCAGACAGAAAGCCTACAGACAGAGCTTCTTAGTGATAAGTCCCCTAGTTAGGTCACTGCTGGGATAAAAGTGAGCTGGGAAGTAGCGAACCTGACTGTTCATTTATCTAAACTACACGGAGCACCCATCTTTGTTTCAGGCCAAGTTCTAGGTGCTGAGAATACACAGTTAAGAAGAAAGAAAGTGTGCCCGCATTCAGAGACTTTCCAAAATAGCACACCAGGAGCAGTGAAGTTTGGGTATAATGCCATATTCCTGAAGTATTGTCAGATACGTTATGCACATTTTACTGAAGGTGCTTTTTTTCTTACCTCAAATACTTTCTTAAACTGCTCTTAGTCAATATTTTCTGACTTCAGTGTATGTGAGTATTCAGCATGGGGTTCCTTGAATAGGTAGAGCCTTGACTTTCTTTCTTTTTTAACTGAAAAACAACGTAGAGAGGAATTCATTAACAACATGCAGAAATAATGATCCTCTGATTTCATGCGTGCTGATTCTGTCGGAGGTAGAATACGGCCATCAAAAGATGAACACAATTCTTTATCAATTGCTCAGATTTCTAGTTTTCAGACATTACAGATCATTTTTAGTCAGAAAGAGTATATTGAACATGCTTACCCTACCTTCCTCCTTTTAATGCTTCTTTATAAGCATTTACTTTATACTTTAAACATTTCCTGGTCCCATATTTGACTTTAAAATCTTCAGGTGACCTCCCATACCCAGGGACGCTATCCCAAGAAGGAACAACAGCTAAACTTGACAAAGATTCATTATATGTTAACTATACCTTCTCAAAATAAGAATGGGAAAATAAAAGTAGGGACACTGCACATTGTGGTTTATGTGTTGGTTTTCTTCATGGTGAATTTTGTATTTCTAACTTGGTCAGCACACATTTATTAAACAGAAAAAAAAAGTCTAGTCCTACATGATATATCTTTCTTTATGCTCCGGCCAATACCTGTGTGACCTTGTTTCTTGGAATGTACCCTTCTCACACACACACACACACACACACACACACACACACACACTAAAGGGGGGATTTGAGGGCCTGCTCTTATGCACTTCCTAGTAAATTTAGCAAGAAAATTTTCATTCATCAGGCCTTGACATGATGTTGAATATTTTTTTTTTTTAGAATTTTTTTTTCTATCATCAAGACTAAAAGTGACAGATGGGTACATACAACTGCCATGAAACTTAAAATCATGAGACTTGCTTGTGATATCACTAACCATCTTTGATCTTGAATAATTGACCTTGATCCTCAGTTTCTCCTTCTACAAAAGCATCTTATTATATCCTCATCTCTAATCTGCTTTCTTCCAACTATAGGTTCTATTATAAAATTTAAATCTGAGTTCTCTGAATTCACTTTGTAATAGAAACTTCAACTAATACAAATTAACAGAGTGTCAAGCAGATCCATGAATAATGAGAAGAAAGGAGATGGAGAGGAAAAACAATAGTATATATGTTTATGTATGTATGATGATAAAGAGCCTCATTTTATAATAAGCATAGTTGATTTTAAGAAATAGATCCAAGGATGATATATATATATATATGTGTGTGTGTGTGTGTGTGTGTGTGTGTGTGTTTCAAAACACACTTTAAATGTGTGCTGCTTATTATATGTTAACTATACCTTTTAAAGGCCCCTTTATTAAAAAGGAAAATAGAAGAATGACACTTTAGCTTTTAATATTTATTTTTTAGTTTTCGGCGGACACAACATTTGTTTGTATGTGGTGCTGAGGATCGAACCCGGGCCACATGCATGCCAGGCGAGCACGCTACCTCTTGAGCCACATCCCCAGCCCAACATATATTTTCATAAGAGTATTTTTTTTAAAACTGTTGCTTGAACAAATTAAAAAAAAAAAAAAGAGCCCTTTAACAGCTACTCCAGCACAGCACTGAGTAGCCTCGTCTATAAAAAAAAAAAAAAAAAAAGACTTCAAAACAAAGCCCCTGCTGGCTGAATTATATTTACTTGTGTTATTATTTTTTTAAAAAACCTCCCAAAGTCAGCTGATATGTGTATCCATCATTTTCAAAATTACTGGTTGTTCAATCCCCACCTCCCCCTACTCCCCAACTTGACTGGGAGCTGGAGCACCAAGACGCTGCTACCAACCGTGAGTGCAAGAAGGCCAACTGTTCACCTGCCAAGAACAGTCTGGAATTAGCATGATATTTAGTTATGTTACTGCAAAGCAAAAACAAAGCATTAAAGAGAAAAAATTCAGAGAGAGCCAAACAAAAAAGTAAATGTCTCTGAATTCACTTTTTGATAGACTACATTCTATAAATACCAATTAACACTGTCAGACACACTCAAAAATAAGGAGAAAGGGAAAACATGATATGAAGAGAAAACACAGGATAGGAAATGAAAGCAAAAGAGAAAGGAGAAATTGTAGTCTATAGTTTGGGGACCAAAATTCATCCTTCTAGAATGCCTGGCAAAATCTGTGCCAAAATGCTAAATATATTTATATAGAAAAGGAAATGGAGAAAGGAAGCAACTATCTACTTACTGAAGAATAGTATTTATTGTACATCAGGAGATTAAAGCAAATTGCTTACCTTGTATTGTCCAGAAAATTGTCTCAACACTTCATTTCTCATTGTGTTGAAAATATAATTTAAGACAAATGAAAAGTTGTTGATCCAATTCTTTATAATATCTCATCGTCTATATATCTCAGGCAAAACATATTTGTGCATACATATATGTATTAGAGAACTTCATGGAATGGAAGAAAGGAGAATAGAGCAGTGTATTAGTCAGTTTTCTATTACTCTTACAAAATACTTGAGGTTAGGTATTTTATAAAGAGAAGAAGTTTATATACCTCACAGTTCTGACGATTCAGGGGCATGATGCCAGAATTGGCTCAGTTCTGGCGAATTCCTCATTATAACTGGTGTCACAATGGTAGAAGCATGATGTGGTGAGACACCATGCCAGACAGCGGTGAGAAACCAGTCTCACCACTCCCCACAGAACTAACCGGAGTCCCACATGAGCTATGTAATCCCTTCCGAAAGTGTTGTCCCCAGTGACAACCACTTTGCACTAGGCTCCACCTCCTAAAATTTCCACACCATCTCTCAACAATCACCACACTGAGGACCTAACTGCCGGTGCATGAACCCTTGGGAGAGAGTCAAACCATACCTAAAGCATAGTGAGCAAGGGATGCAACCTGCTGGTGGAATTCCCCTGTATTTTGTCGGAAGGGACAGGGATATTTTAAGTAAAGTTTTGTTTTCATTAGCGCTCAGCACTATTTTCTTTCTCAACAAAGAAATGACATTCTACGTGGCACGTCTGTGTGTTATTTCCAAGTCCCAATTGCTTCTTGCTTGTTGTGTCCCACATCAACAGCAGGAAAGGCGAGAGATTGGCCTGGACAATGCCATTGCAGTGGAGAGGTGCCTTTAGTTATTATTACCAGAGTAAATGAAGAAACTGCACACCAGATGGGTGTATATTATCTATCCAACTAAAAAAGTGTCTTGTTAACAGAGATAAATGGTCTGAAATGGCAGAACATTTTCTTGCAATTTTAAAAAATAATAGCAGCAATATTTCAGAGGATAATTCTGCAATTTTTTTCAAGGTTTCTGCTAAAAACCACATTTGATATTGATAGATACATTCTTAAAGTGTTCATTGGCACATTCATAAATATGTGAAGCTGAAAGGGGATTTTTTTTTAATCCCAACTATAATAATCTCTCTTGGAAGCTCAAAGACATGATATGAATGGCATGTAGCTTCCAGGAGGGCTGAACATGCTTCATTCATTCTGGAGTCAGCATCGCCAAAGCAAAGCAGAGGCAGGGTGGTGCAGTGAGCTGTGCCGATTACTACCTGTGTGACCTTGAACGTGTAAAACAATGTTGCAGGGATTCAGCTTTGAAGACAAAATAGAGCACACAAGATTGTTATGAGAATATTAAAAGATCCCTTTTTCCTTCTGGGTTCATCATCTATGCATCCACCTCTCAAGGAGCAACGTCTGTAAACGTGTTCAGGTTTTATCTGCTTGTGTAATAGAGGTCCTGGTTTTCCAAGATGGGAATGTTTTGCTTTCTTTCAATGTTATGGGCACATTGCTCCACTTGGGAGAGAGAATGAAACAAGATCTCTGGCACAAATATATAATAAATATTATCCCCTTCTATCGTCCTTGGCCTAGTTAAATCTATGTTACAGTTAAACTTAAAATCCATTATGAATATGAAAACAGTACCTTCATTTGCATTCAGCCATATCTGTGGGTAAAAGAGGTTATTTACTAGAAGAAAAATACAATTAATTTCAGAGATGTTTTATTTTATTTGGAAAGCCTCCTTTCTCCAGGAACATAACAATGACTTACTGATTTATAAAGTGCTATACTTTTGAGGCAGTCAAAATACTTTCCTTACAATTATGATACCTTGTATTTCTAATCTCAATAATACCTGGCTAGAACATAAAAACTGCCTTCAGAGAAGCTCTGGACCTGTTTTGGGGTTTGTGTCACCTCAATTGCCCATGTAGTCACACAGGAGCGTTGAGTGCGTTTTAATCTTTCCATTTAGCATGTGGTTAGTTGGTTCGTTTAATTACTAGGAGGACTGAAATTTACAAGTGACTTATTTGCTGGTCAAGCCCCAAAGAAACTACAATGTTCTATGCAATACCTCTGGGGGATGAAATGAAGATGAAGAAAGGTGTCACCCCTAAGCTGAAGCTCAGCTTGGTAAGGTCTGGGTGTGATCAGAAGTGTGTCATTGTACTTGAGGGTTTCAGTCCAAGCACTGAAGGGTGTTCCTGCCAAGTCAATCACCTCTTGAAAAAGCAGGAAGAAGTCATGTCCAGAAGCACACAGGGTCTTCGCCACTATGGGTCTCTTTTGCTCTAGTATTTTCTGCTCTTCAGCTAAATGCCAGAGGAAGGGAGTACTTTGCTTGGACTGAGAAGCCTTATCATATGAAAAAGATAAGTCTTAACCCAATTGGAAGCTGCGATTGATGGTAGCAACGTCAAATTCATCTCTTTTAATTCAACATATGAGAGAACTCTGGCACCCAGTGGGCCTGGAGTCCTATTTATGTGACTAAATGTGTCTCTGAAGTGACTCTATCACATTAATTTTCTGCACAGGAAAAGTACTACTGAGATCGGCTCCTCTCCTGATCCACCCATGAGCTCATGACTGAGCTGCCATATTATTTATACAACCTCACTTCCTCCAGGGGTTCAAATTTCAGACCACAGAGAAGGTGGTACAGGCTCCCCCTTGTGGCCAGAGCAAAAGAAAAATAAGGTGAATCTTGTTTTCCATATGCCTCCCCAGAAATAGAACATGCAGTGAAAAAATAGTAGCAATGAAGTTGAGATGGAGACAGATCTAGCTAAGAAACTTGGAGAGAAGTTCTGCAGCATTCAAACCCTGATCCCATGGTTTGATAGGCTCAACTGGATCCCTCTCCCCCCCCCACCCCCGCCTTGTCTTGTTGTTCAACTTTGTGTAGGTTGGTAAATGACTCCTCTGGCCAATAGTTTGTTTGGGTTCATGCTGACCCCTGCAACCAAGCCAATACAGCCACCAAAGTATTATCTACTTGCCGCAGTCTGGCTGGGCACAAATCATGAGCCACTGAAGCAGGAACAAACTTTATTTCTGAACTCCACCAGCACACTCCACACACGCTCCCCAGGAATCCTCCCGAACGCCCACGCGGCTCGTCCAGGAACCAGCAACCGGAAATATCCCTCCTCCCAACCAATGGGAACTCTCCGGGAATCCCCGCGAGAGCTCAACTGGAACTCAAGGAGAACTCCGCGAGAACTCGCTGGCGTCACCACTCAACCACTACTTCTGGCAAAAAGGCCATGCGTCATCCCGACTGGGCTGTGGCCCTCAACATCTACTGAGCTGAATATTCTCCCAAGCAAAGATGGAACAGGAACGGGAGAAAGTCCTCACCCGTGGCGTACATGTATAATGGCTTTACCTTTATAGAGCACTTGGCTTTGACAGTCTGACTTCAGAATGTACTTCAGTTCTGGGGTGTTAATTTGCTCATCAATGGAAATGGTCATGGTGAACTAGACCTGACGGACTAAGGGAGGGACACAGGCCCCGGCTGCCCCGTGTCTGTACATCCTTATCCTTTCTGAAGGACAACCAGTAGTACCTCAAGAGTCTTCTCAGCACCATCCCCCTGCCCTCTTCAGGTCTCAGAGGGAGGAAGATGGCCAGAGA
The DNA here is from genome assembly GCF_048772815.1 of Callospermophilus lateralis. Taxonomy (NCBI): domain Eukaryota; kingdom Metazoa; phylum Chordata; class Mammalia; order Rodentia; family Sciuridae; genus Callospermophilus; species Callospermophilus lateralis. The sequence continues at coordinate 17,622,948 of NC_135312.1, forward strand.
ACTGTAGCCACCCTTCAGTGCACTGAGTTTTTTTTTTTTTACTTGAAAGGAACAGAGTGGGCCAAGTCACTCAGACCCTTCTGCATGATCACACTGGAAAATATCTCCTTCCCTTCCCTACCCCTTCGCTCCCCTACCTTACCCACCACATCAGTACCAGCTGGCTGTACCCCATATCACAGGAAGACGGGGCCCAGCCAATTATTGCTTGTCTGCACTAAGCTCTACCCTGGTGAACATCACTCCCCAAAGGGCTTAGCTTATGAGTGGGAAACAACAGAAACAAAGGGAAACGGGATCAGGGACCCACTTTTGAACCCAAGCAGAGATGCAAATTTGGGGTCTAAGCATGCCATTTAGTCAACCATGCAAATTAGCACATGCTCACTTGCCTGGGGCCCTGAAAGAACCCAGGAGGGGAGCGACAAGGAATTTCAATCTGTTCTGTTTCTCCTTCAGTTGACTTTTGGTCATGTTTTAGTTGGTATTTGCTTCTGTAGATGCCTATGGCTGAAGGTGAATGCTTATTTTCTTAACCCAGGCATTGGGAAACAGAACTGGATTAGAACAAATGAGTTAGATTGAATGTGAATAATAGTAAATTATAGAAATAAATAAGGAATAAAAAATATGCACACCACACACACACACACAGAGACATACACTCCTGAAAACTGGTGCAAAAATACAATTCCAACCTAGTCAAGCCCACATCTAAGAATCTTTCTTTCTTTTTTTTTTTCCTTTTAAAGGTCACCATTTACAATCACTGTTTATGGGTGCAGGGGTTAGGACGACTGTATTTAGTTGCAATTGTTCAAATATATGCTCTTCATAAAAGCAAGTGTCTCACTCTGACAAGGGCTGTAACCCTCATACATTCCCTGTAGCTAAGGCTGAATCGGAACTATTAAGTCCTATTCACTTGTACCTTTCCTAGGAAGATTCCATTTCCCAATTATTGGAACAGCGAGTCAAATAAAAGCAAATGTTGCTAAAGAAAACAACATGAAAGGAGCCTTTCAATATCTAAACAACGCCGAGGATTGATTGAAACTAAATAGTTGGAAACACATCTCCATCCATGCCTTCAACTACAAAGGTGAAGGTGGTGGGGGTGGGGGTGAGGCAAGAGGGGTAGAAGCTTGAAGCAGAGACAAGGAGGAGAGAAAAATTCATTGAAGTGAAGAAAGAGAATTGGTATCTGGTATTTCCTCTGCAATTTAATGCTGTCAGGCTGGTATCTTGCACATCTACCCAGACTGAACACATTGCTATTACGGAAGCAAAGCTCTCTTCTAGGATAGATTAAAGAGCTAATAGGTGAAACCAGCTGCAAGGAGCATCTGTTTTTTCATCTCAGAGCAAGAGTCCTTGCAGAACTGGAAAAACACAGGTTCCAGAGTTCTCAAGAGATTGCAGCCTCCGAGGGAGTCTCCACAACCTTCCCGTCTTTAAAGTGCCTGAGCTCAATGAATCCTTCCAACACGTGCCTTTCCACCGCAGCTTCACCTTCCAAAACATCACTAATATGAAAGGACCTGGAGAAGCCCAGTTACCCTTTCCCCTGAGACACTCCCTGTCCATTGCTTCATTCTTTGACTAAGATCTGGATAGAGGTGTTGGTATATCCCAGCTCCTAGGCTACTGTGAGTTGTTGCTCTATTACTGATTTCCTAAAGGATTAGAAGACCTACCTCTCAGTCACCATAGCCTAATGAGTTAAAATGATAAGTCTCTCCCAAACAGTTTGAAGTCACACCACAGAATTTAAGGCTTTCTTTGAACAGGATCTAATATCTACCCAACATGAATTGTGAGATGTCCAGAGAAGTCACTCACGACAATGTTTGTTCAGCATTAGTGGTATGCCAAGCAATCCAAATCTACTCTCTCTTCACAACAACCCTACAAAGAAAACCTTATGGTTTCTATTTTCACTGAGGGGAAAAAAAGAATTGTAAAGAATCTACCATATCCCTGACTACAAACTTAGGAGTTGAGCTTAGGAGTTAGCTCATGAACCATGGAAAATATATCTACTTTTGACACTATTTGCCTTCTCTCCAAAGTCCAGTTTTAAATAGGAAACACTTCTGGGGTGCTGAATAGACCTCTGTATTTTCCTGGGTTAGGGGTTTCTGTGGGTTACTAGCAGTGTTTCTTGAGTTCTTTTGACTATGATGCAAATACGAAATGGACCTTATATTGTGATCCTGTAATACATACTTATATTTATATATATTTATAGATGATCCCATTATGTATTTATAGGAATGTATATTTGGAACTGAAAACATTGATTTATTTCGCATGTGCACTGCAGTCTGAGATATTCTGTTGTGTATTCAGACAAGGTTGGTATGAGTCCTCCAACGCAGTGATCAGGAATGGTCACCAGGAAACAAAAACCCCTGGGACAGCTGCTGAATACAGATAGCCACTAGTTGTATAAATTCTGTAAAGATAACTCACCTATAATAATAGTAATACCTCATAGAGATCTTATGAAGATTAAATGAATATTACATGAAAGTCACTGGCTTCTCTTATTCTGTTAAGTGCTTAGCACAATGTGGGATATAGACAGAGCCACTCTGCAATGACTGACACATAAAAGTGCTCAAAAAGTGTCTGTTATTTGTGGTAGTGTGTATTTATTATTCCTACTAAGTGTAGGAAAATATGACAGGAGTTTCTAGGAAAAAAATGGAGAATATTTAAATAATCGAGGAGTAAAAAAAGAGAGATCAAATAAGTGAAAGGCTTTCATGGAGACAAATGATTTTTATACTGAGATCTGAACTTTAGTCATTTCCTTTTGTAATTTAATATAAAATAATATGATATATGATGTGTTTTCCTGTTCTTTTCGTATAGACCATTCCTCCACTAGTCTGTAAAATCTTTGAGGGCTGAGACTGTGTCTATTAATCCACCTCTATATTTTCTTGGCTTGGAGCCCTATCTTTTACATAGAAGAGACTCAGATTACTGCTTCCAGAATGGGTACACAAGTGAATGGAACAGCATGATTAGGTTTTTGTATCCATATGTCAGATCAATTTTTCAATTTAGTAGAAAGTAGGGTCTCAGGGACGTCTAGTTCTCACTGAAGTAACCAAAGTTCTCCCCCATCTTTATCCACTTTTTAAAGTCATGCTGCTATAAACAGTCTATATTTATTGAATACTGACTATGCACCATGCTGAGCCCTAAAACAAAAAGCCAGAGTTGGAGAAGTGTCTCTATGAGCACATCCTTCTAAGCCTGGGGCACCTCTCCAGAACTCAGAGGGTCCCAAGAGGAGGGGGCACCCTTTGGCTGCCTAGGCCAGGAAGCCAGCAGCCTCTGAACACCCCCTCCATCCTCCATCCTGGAGAAGGAGCCAAGCTGAGTGAAATGGCTTCACCCCAAACTTCTATCTGTAGGGTCTTTTGATTTGTTTTTGTCTTTTTCTATTGATCTGGGCAACAGCACAGCAGAAACTGGCATTAGGAGAACAGTCCTGAAATCCAGAGGGAAGAGACCTATGAGATTATGACACATTGTTTCCTGATCTTTCCAGCTTCTCTTTCCACCTCATGGGCCTCATACCCCAGGCCACTCTCCTTTCTACTTCTCTTAATAGAAGAGCAAGGGAATTACAAAGGCGGAATTCTCCAAAGCGTTGAGGGGTCATGATTTGAAGTGGAATGGTTCTGATTCACCTCTTTAAGTGGGGCATGGTAGGAGAAGCAAGCCCTGAGATGGATGAGGCAATTACGTAGCTCTGCAGAATACCTACTGCTCACCCAGAGTCATGCAGGGCCAAACAGGAGGAGAAAGCAGAAAAATTCAGTCCTGGTCAACCATCTGTCAAGGTTTCCTTCTAATAGGACATGTTTGACTCAAACATAGAAAATTTGTAAAGCTTTGAGGCTAAGGCTTGCTCTTTATTTATCTGAGATTCTTATGCTTCACAAACAGTAGGTAAATGTTGGTCATTAACTGATAAGTTGATCAAAGTAGGGCACGCTGAACACTTGGAGTTGGACAGACCCACACCCCAGCTCTGTCGCTTCCTAAACTCATGATTCTGTGTAACTTGTTTGATCTCAATGTTGGCTCTCATAACTTTCATCTTATCTTAAAAATAAAAACTGTGAAAATTTGGCAGATCTGAGCTGAAACATTTAGTACAGTGCCTGACAAAGAGCAGCTGCTCAGGGAAGCGCCGAGCTTGGTGCTCACTGTGGAGACCACGCCTGCCTCGTGCTCAGTGTAGGTGGTTCCATCTTCTGCACATAAGGGTCCCTGGAGAAAGATGAGAGCAGAGTACAGTCCCCATGCGTATTCAGAAGCCCTTCTTGGTTCAGAAGTAGTCCCAGGGATGTCCCCCAATCAATTACCATTTTCAAATCTCTTTCCCAGTCTCATTCCTCTCATCTGAGGTTCCACCCTTAGCAGTTCTTAGGTAATTTTATCCCTGGTTATTAGGCTAAAGGCAGATTATTTTTGCATCCTAGATGAAGAAAGAGAAAGCCCAGTTTCACCAAAGTGGGGTGACCAAACCACAGAGTGACATGTTGGGGTAAAAACCATGAGGCAGGAAATGAGATTTACGTGGTAGAAAGAGGACATACTCCTTGGACAGATCTTGAGTTCAAGCTGTGAAATTTGCCAGCCTTTTGCCCTAGGGTAAATTATTTAACCTTTATAAGCCACAGATTAAACTGTAGATATGATCAACGTGGTTGTTGTAAGAATTACTTGACATAATGTTTGAGTTGTTAACACAGTTCCCGATACAGAATAATTATGCGATATTTGCTTTTAATATTTTCTCCTCTAAACTTGATATCAGAACCCTAATGTGGGAACAGCCACTTTCCTGCACACCCATTATGTCTTCCTAAAATAATTTTAAAAGTACTTTAATTTCACACCGCTTCACTGAACACTAATATTTCTCACCATTCTTAATCATGAGCCTTTTGGTTTGTGAAGAATTGATCATTTCTGTCATTAGATCCCAGAAACTCTCAATTCCTGAAATAGAGGCTTTCCCTCTTGAGCTAAAAGAAAAAAAAAAAAACATTCATCAACAGTCATGACCAACTGTGGCAAGACTTATTCTTTCAAAGCCTCTAGAGGGCAAGATCAGTATAATTTGCTCCTAGATTTCTTCTGACTTGTGATTCCAATTTAGCCAGAATTATGAAATGTCCCTTCAAATTAAGTAAACTGCAGCAGTTCTTGCAGAATCTACAGGATGACAATATTTCCCATTAGCCCTGCTCTACAGATTTCAGTGAAATCTGAACTCTTATGTGACGGCCCCACCATTGGCCTCACTGCCCTTGATCACTACCAAGAAAGTCTATTGATGGAAGGGAGGCATCCACAATCAATAAGCAGTGTTGACTTTCAAAAGTGTGCCTGTCACTCACAGATGGTACTGATTACTTATTAGGATGTTGACAGTGTCAAGTCACAAACCAAGATATAAAGAAGAGAAAATCAAGGGAATGCATGAACTATCACATGGGAAGGTAGAAAGAGCATATGGTGAGATTCCATGTTTTAAAGGGTGCAATTGAATTAAGGACCCAAGAGTGTAGCCCGGGAATATGCCTCCAGGGAAGAAGCACTCCTGGACTTCTTGCAGACTGCTTGGCTGAAGCAGTAGACAGAGTCATGTGGGTGTTAGAGAAGCAAATGTATTTGAGGCATCTACTCCATGAGCATTCATAGTTTACAGCATGCAATCCTTCCTACAACTTCATACAGACATTATTATTATCTCAGTTTTAAAAATTAGTGGATTGAAATTCAGACAGGTTGAGTAAACTGACCAGGAGCTCATAGCTAAAGATGGAGGAATCAAGAGGGAACACACAGCTGTCCAGCTTTGGGATCTATACCTTAGGTTGGCAACTGGACTAAAAGGCAGATACATAAAATATTGGAGTCATATTACTTTGAAGACAGATCTAAAGAAGGATGATCTTGAGTTCAATTTTGAATTCGATTCAATTCCATACATATTTATTTATAGCTCCTCTCCAAGACTCCTGTCAGTGACCCCTGGGAGACGGTATACCTTAATGGCTATGACTGTGGGCTCTAGTTGGATTCTCTTCACATTCACATTCACATTTCTGCTCTACCAGTTCCAAGCTGCAGAGACCTGGGGGAAGGCACTAACTCCTCTAAGCTCAGGTTTTTTCATCTGTTAAATGGATATTGAAATAATTACCTTGCATAGTTTCTGTGAAGATAAAGCAAGATGGCATATAAAAGCCAAGTGCATTGCTTGGCACAGTGTGTACACAAGGAAGCTATTGCTATTGCTCTGTTATTACAAAGTTGTCTTATAAGTTAACAGAATCTAAATGAAGAGGTTGAATTATTCAGTGGCAATATTATGTATCAGAGGAGGATGGAATCGGAGTGGACAAAGCACTACTGATACAGGACAAGGAAGAATTTGGACTCCATCAACAGGCCTCATCCAGAGTTACAGAGGATATTCAGGAGAACAGGAATATTAGCAGACTAGCCCCATGCTGGGAGCCATCCAGCAAACTGTCAGGAGGACTCTCACCTGCCTGTGCTAAACACATTTTTCTGTTCTTCTTTATTGAATATCAGAGTGCAAATTTTTGCTAACGTGGATGACTTCACATTTGCTGTGGGAACCCAGTGAGCAGCAGGAAACCAAATCTTCTTTGGAGGTGTTTGTTACCCCAAGAATTTTACTGTCCTCTTTCCAAATCTATATGACCTGTTCTTCAGAGCTCCTGTTGGGCGGCTAGCAAAGGGCATTGCCCTCTTTTGAAAAAAAATCAGCTCATCAAGGAGAGTTTCCTCCATTCCAAGGATTGGTAGGAAAAACCTTACCAACAATGGCCCCCCAAATTCATAAAAGTCACTCAAAGCTCCTATAATTCATCCTGTCCTGTCTCTTCTGGATGAACTCAACTTTGCCCTAATTTATCAAATACAAGAAAACTCAGGGTCAAGGTGGTGAAAACAAGGCAGTGCTAAGTTTCCAGAACAATGACAAGTAGCTCCTGACAATTCTGCCCCCGTCCAGTGCTCTTTCATGTTAAAGATGAAACATTCACATTAACTTCTTGGCTGTCAGCTCCTCCTAAGGTCTTATCATTTCATTGACTCAGCAATGCAGGTGGACCTGTACCAAACCAACCTGATCTTCTACGATGTTTGTTCCCCATCTTCTCTAGAAAAATGCTTTTATAAGGAACATGAAGGAAATGGATTCATCACCTTCGATACACAGGAATCAGGGATTGGCCTCTGCTTCAATGCCAAAGAGCTTCTCCGGCGATGCCCTTGACACATGTTCCTGGAATTATTATTGATCGTTCTTACTCTTTCTCTGCAGCCTGAAACTGGTCCCCTTAGTACTTTCTCACTCTTTTCAGGGGGCCCCTCATTGCTTTTCCGTCCGCCTCCCTTTTCTTTGCTGCAGGCATCACACGCCTCCACAAATCCCTGCTATGCATCCTCTTCTGTACCTTCTGAGCTTGACTCTTTCCCAGCCTTGGTCTGGGCACTTTTTCATCAGCTTCATTCTCTCTGGCATTTTCTCCCCACGCAAATGTCTACCTGGGATTTCTTCCAAAGCTAATTTTCAGCTTTTGCAAAACTCTTACAGGAAGCAAGGTAAGCTTGGAAAGCAAGCCTTGACATTCAAAACATCCTGGAATATCACCCCAACTGGGTTCTTATTCCCGAGATGTTTGCCTTTCTCTTCTTGTTAGCAGAAGGCTGGAGTGGAAGAAAAGAAGGACACAATATGCTTGCTGATACTGGTCTTATGAGACTGATATTTTCATGGGAACAGCCTGTGTGTTTACAGATAGGCCCTTGGGGTGGTTACCATTGGTGGTTGCTGTGGAAGCTCAATAACACCATTAGCAGGGATGCACCTCCACCCTTTCCTCACACCTCCCTCCCCACCTCCCTGCGCCCAGACCCTAGTTACCAGGAAACAACAGAAAACCAAAATGATATGTAGACTCCTTTGTCAACAGAAAAGCTCATTTGCAGTAGTAAAGCCTGTGTTTGAAGAATTGAATCGGCCACATGCCTCTATTTCTAAATGCCTACACCCGCTACCCCACATCAAAAGCCAAGACACATGAATCTGCTCAACCTTCCATCAGTCTTTATGTTAACTGTGTATCTGGCTTCCTGATTAGCAATGGCTTGGAGACCCCCATGGCTGATACCAATGCAAGCTTGGAGTGATGGGGTTGGTCCCGGGCAGTATGCCTACTTTGTATTAGTCCTGGGGAAAAAATAAACCTATAGTCTGATTACCAAACCTCAAAAGTAGTGTTGTAACTCCTGATTGGCTTTAGTCTTCCTGTTTTTCTTTCCCAATCCTGAATCTCAGTCTGGTTAACAACTTAGGCTTAGTCAACCAGAGCAAACCCTGCTTCCATGCCCTTAAGTTGATAAGAACTGACCTGTTGTATTTCAGACTATAAACCAAAAATTTATTATGCCACAGCTGAGGTTTTGTTTGTTTGTTTGTTTGTTTTGTTTTGTTTTGTTTTGTTTTGTTTTGTTTAAATTTGACTGCTTGTATGTTGGCAATAACTCGAATTAGCCTGAAGATAGCTCAAAAGGATCGGACCCTCTGAATTTGATGCTTTGGACTCTGGATCTTCCTAGAAAGGAAATTTATCCAGAGGGATTTGACTTGCTAATGCTTTTTAGAAGTGGCTTAAGGAACTGTATAAGCAGAAATATTTTAAAACAAATCACACATTAGTAGATGGAATCCTGGGAAATTGTGCCTCTTGGGTCCTGGCCACTCTTTCCCATCCCATGGAGAAGACTTTCCCATCCCATGGAAGAAAGAGAAACGGGCCTTCACTTCATGCCAGTAAAATATAATGACTAAGCGATTTAAATACAATCACCAAGATTCCATGTGGCCAGGCCTCTTGGCTTTAAACGATTGTGGACTCATTTAAGCATTTGTTCACCGAGGGCCAAAAGTCTATGATGGATCACGTAAGTCAGAGCTAAGTAATGGTTCACCATGGCCTGGTTAATAGTTAGACAAGCTGTTCACGTTCGATTAGGGTTTTCTCTTCCATTGCTATAATTGTATGGTAATTAACTTAACAGACTTACATCTCATTTGGGGGAAATATGTACATTTTGAAGTTGCGGGAGTAAGAGATTCCACATGCCAAGAAAAAAGTCTGAAATTATACCATAGGCCTCCTGCTGAGCCATAAAGATTGGATGGTAAGGTGTGTGCCTTGTGAGTTTCTGTCTCTAAAGGGGCTGGTGAGTTTCCTTAGCTCTGACTTCTTCTGAAGGCTCTATGCACAAAAGTGCTGCACCAGACATCTGTTGATAGATTAGAACTGCCAAGTGGCAAACAGCAGGAACACCTAATGCAATCTGACTTTGAAGCTCTACTTGAGATGGAGCACATGAGGCTTCCCCAAAAGAAAAAGCATCCATTAATGCAGGTACCACCCCATGATCAGGTGTTTTACATAATGGAAGGAAATTCTTTTAAAGCAGATGGCAAAGTATCAGAGTGGGCATCCAGATTAAGTCATTTATAAATTGGCCATACTGATATCCACAGAGATCTTTTTACTCCTCTGACCTCCCATAAACTTATCTCTACCACACATTGCAGCTAATAATCATTTACAGCCTCTTGGTTATGCTAATTTCCAGAATGGCTTATATCTTAAAGAGAGATAAGACACTTTAGAGCAAGGGCCCATCTTTGTTTTCTTCTAAACTTGTTAGCTCCGAGCTGGCCCATTGGGCCTAAAACAGGTGAAATTTCTTTAGACCTGTTTTGGTGTCAACATTTCTTAGAAGCCAACCTTGAGCATCAGCATGGTAAATTGCTTCTACTCTGACATCCTAGGGTTTTCTGCACTCATCAAACAGTGAACCAATGATCACTCTCTTTTTGGCGGACAGGGTACTGGGGATTGAACTCAGGGGCACTCAACCATAAGCCACATCTCCAGCCCTATTTTGTATTTTACTTAGAGAAAGGATCTCACTGAGTGACTTAGTGTCTTGCTTTTGCTGAGACTGGCTTTGAACTCGTGATCCTCCTGCCTCAGCTTCCTGAGCTGCTGCAATTATAGGTGAAAACCAATGCTCCTGGCAAATTATCCCTCTTCGCTGTTGTCCATGACTCATGTCTCTTCTTCCTTGGACCCTATGATTTTAGGACTAACAGTCAAAACAAGGTTGGTTCCCCCCGTTGTCTACACTAGACAATTCTAGAATTCTAGAAAACTAAAATCCCTTACTAGGATCCTTGATTTTGAGTAGACAAATGTCCTGGAATTATTGATATTACTCCCTGTTCTCCTATTGACCAGCTGCTATTCCTAATCTCCTACTCTAACCCCATAAATTTGTATCTCTCCTTTTGGATAGTTCCAAAATTGCCCATTTCTACTCTATAGCAGCAGGAAAAAAATTTCTCTTTCTGATCCAAATATTGATATAAATCCCTCATTATATTTCTTCGTAGAAAAACTGAAACAGGCTGACATATTGAAGAAATACTTAACATTATGGAAAAATAGTGAGATCAGATATAGGCTACATAGTTCTTCTTATCAAGTATAGCATTTATTTTATACATCCTTGGAAATACAGCGAAGAGTCTTCATATACCAAATCCCTGTTTCTGACACAATTCCATTCTCAAAAGTCTCTGGCTCAGTCATCTCTATGATTCTTCCCTCTCTCCTGGCTGTCCGCCATGTTGCCTGAAGATACCATCTTGCCTCTCCAGAACCCACATGTAGAACTACTTATTTATTATAACCTTCCAAGGATAACTTCCAATGTATTTAATGACAACATTTGTTGATTCAAAACTTGCAGACACCTAAGGCCTTCCCACTCAACTTCTGTTTCCTGATGGAGAGTTTTACTCTGGTGCATAAATAATCTGCAAGGAAGTCTTGTAACTGTGATCAACTTGAGAGATCTGATTTATCCACTTTGGATTCTTCACATGTCTGGAGAGTGCTAAATGACTCACTAAAGGAAGCATATTCACCTACATAGGAAGAGAAGTGATGTTTCACTTAGCCATCTAACCAGACAGTTACTAAAACATATGTACAGTAAGCATGAGCACTACCTTTTTTGTGATTTATTTGGTATAGACACTAAGGTAATGGTGCTTGCAATGTCCTGCTGGTCATTCTACTGAATTAAAGGACTATAAGTGTTAAAAATATGACTACCTCTAATAACAATCATTATGTTCCCTACATACATATTTATGTTTCCATCTCCTTAAAAAACCAGATGCCTCCTAAAGTCAGAGATATTGTCTTTTCAGAAATTTTCCATTCTTTCTCATGAAACACAATCTGACACTCAGTTAGCCCTCGGTAAATGTTTGATTGATTGATTAGCAAATGAACACATGGTTAATTCTAACACAAAGTAACTTTCCATGGACAATACTATTTAAATTTAAATTAAGGAAAACATAAGCAAATTCAGCTAAAGCACAGTGATTCAATTTTCTAAATGTATATGGGAAGCACAGACCTGAAAATGAAATCCTGGGTTTGGATCTTGTTGTTACCACTAAATAGTAGAGACGATATCTTTGGCAAGTTAACTCGGCACAGTTTCCTTGTCTGAAAAATGGGGATAATTATATTTATCTCATAAGGCTGTTGATAAAAGAATGTGCATAGAGACCTCAGCACAAGCCTGGCACAGTCAGTACACACAAAGCCCAAGTGTCCGTTGTTGTCTTTGGTGTATCATTGTACCAATAACAAGCAAGACATAGCTGAAGAGCCTTCTCATTAAGAGGGTCCTAGAAATCTGAGCAGCTCTCTGTCTGAGGCATCAATCTACAGAGAGCTGAGCCTCCAACTGTGGATTTAAAGGTTCACAGTTAAATCTCTGATCTCTGGAGACACTGACAAAGGCGAAATAGGGTCCTTTCAGCATATCTGAGAGTTTTGAATGAACAGTGATGCATGCGCTCAGCAATGGGAGCAGCAGAAGCACTATCTGACTACGTGTAGACAAGGACTAGTAAGGGTAAAGAGCTGTGACTCATGGCCTCGCTCTCAGAAAGAGGCATCAATACCTCATTCCCTGAGTTCATACAAAGTCCCTAATGATATATGAAGTACCTGGGGTATTGCCCCTAACTAGGATGAGCTAGGGGAGCTACAGCAGGTCAACAGAGACCAGGACAGTGTAAAGCATCCAGAGCCCAAGGGATGACCATGGCTTTGGAGTGATGGATGTTAGCTAAAGTTGCCCAAAGAAAGATCTGGTGTGGCCAGGCCCTACTCAAACGACACACACTCTGGGCATCCATCAAATTGAAATCATGTTCAAGGTGAAATCATGTTCGCATGACCAACAACAGTGCATCAATCAAATGTAAATCTGAGCCCAGGATGTAGTGAGAAATCAGAAATACATCATAGTATCAAATGTTTATGGCAGTGTGACACCGCAGAAAGAGAGGAGATTTTGAAAGAAATTTTATAAAAAACAAAATTATGGACATATGTCATTCCACAAGACTATGTTGACCCAAAGAGGCATGTTCCACAATGTGTCCTTTCTAGTATTAAACTTGTGAGAAGCTCCAGGAGAAAAATTGTTTCTGTGCTCAAGTAACTGAGAAATGCTGCGTGCTAAAGCCCTATAAGAGTTATATTATATTAGCATATTAATAACCTGAGAAATCCTGTTAAAAAGCATGTTTATATTGTTTAATCTAACATTTCCCAATCTTCTAGGGTCACCGTTTTCTTTTCATAGCACTTTATACCCTGTAAAATACCCTTGGGAAATTCTATACCAGGATTGCCCATATTATAGGAACTATAATATGCCTTTTTTTTTTCCTTTCTATATTCTCCATGTTATGTGCCATGGTACTATTTTATACAGAATATTCAGGAAGGCCCTGACCATAGGGAATTTTCTTTAATTATTCTCTCTGCCTAAATATTCTTCCCTGAAAAGAAGAATATATTCTTCACTGCCTGCAGGTCACCTATTGATAAGTCCCTCTCTGATCACATGACATAAAAATAACACCCATGACACATGATGTGGTGAAAACGTAAATCTGCAAAACCAAAAACTCACATGGGCGTTCCAAAGAGTCGTCCATATTCATGGTTCTTTATGCAGGAGTGATTTTTCTTTCCTATAGGGCAATAAAGTAAAATTGCTGTGTCATAGAGTCCATGAAACTTTAATCTTAATAGATAAACCGAGTAAGTCCCTAAACAGAAAATGTTACAATGCTAATTGAGACTGACCGTGAGAGAGACGTGGCTCTACTGCTTTATGGGAATTGATCATTTAATCCTCACAACATTTCTTTGAGACAGAAAACATTAGTGATTCCACGTTTTAAGATAAAAAACTTAAGATACATAGACTGTACTAATCTTCACAAGGCCTCTCAGTTGAAAGTGGATGAGCTAGGTTCCTAACCCAGGCATTTCAAACTGGAGGTTGGTGTGTTTATCCACAGAGTGGCCTGTGTGTCCTACGCATCTCTCCATTGAGGTACACATGGAATCCACTTCCACTGATTCAGCAGGCAGGACTGCGGAGCACCCAAGATGTGGTATGGTAATGGTCAGACATTAGAGGTAGCCAGGGTTTAAATCATCTACTGTCCTGCAGGCACTGGTGAGGGCCTTCAGAGTTGTTCTAGAGTATTGATCCCTTTGGCATCTCATGTGCAGCACTGACTGCTGAATTGAAAATAAACTGTAGAGAGCAAATGAGGAAGCTGGGAGGTCACTACCTATGCATTGCTAGGTCCTAGTCCCCTGGAATGATGATGGATGGACGATGGAGGTGACGGATGTGGTCTAGGGTGAAAATGGTAAGTATCAATCAGATTCAAGGTATATTTCAGGGCAAAAATAACAGGATGTGCTGAAGATCACACACGTCTCCCATGTGCTTTCAGGTCACCCTGTTGCGTTCTACTGTATGAATATCCCATTGCTTATTTCACCGCTCCCTGTATTTAAGGCATGCTTCCCTTTTGCTTTTTTAAGAATTACAAAGTATGCTAAAATGTCTGTCCGTATTCATGGTTCTTTATGCAGAAGTGATTTTTTTTTTTTCCTACAGGGCAATAAAGTGAAATTGCTGCGTCATAGAGTCCATGAAACTTTAATCTTAATAGATAAACCAACCAACCTGCCCGCGCCAATGTGTATTTTTCACTCCACTCTTCACAGGGTTGCCAGTGTGGTCTCAACGTGACATTGAAAATGCACCCTTCTCCTTGTTCCCCCAGTCTGTCTACAGGTTCTGCTGGGGCTCAGCATCCCCTGTTTTCCAGGGATGGAATGGTCCTGGTTACACCCCCAGCCTTCCCTTGCCTGGCGGTCGCAATCACAAGCAAATCCCCACTGGCTACTGTCCTTTCTAGGCAGAATCAAGGAGTCACAGAGAGAGGACAGGTGTGGTGACTTTCAGAGAAAATTGTAACTGCTGTATTTAGCTCCCCTTGTAAATACATGAGTACAGGGAAAGGGCTCACCAGTCCAGTAGTTATTGCCCTGTCAGGAGAGTGTCTTTTCACAGCGCTGGTCCAAGGTCAGCAAGTACCTTTAGGGGCTGTTAGGAACAGGTTGCACCGTAATTAACTGATTTGCTACAGTACAGTAGTAAGGCACGTGTTCCCTCTAACCTTGAATATCACCCAGGACAGAGGTGCTCATTGACCTGCAAGTTGAGGGCTTTTAAGGAAAAGAGATAACTGTGTCCAATCATCTTTCTTATGAAGGTTTCATAGCCCATTACTATCTGGCACACTCCCTTGTAGATTGCCTATCACAACAGACTGTCGACTTTCTGATAAACAGTGCCTTGGATACTTTCTCAACATTCTCCTATTAACCCTTTCAACCTCACATGCCTGGGAGCCAGGCAGCCAGGGATATATTATTCTAAGTTTACTAAGGTCAATCAGAGGAATGGAAAGGTTAATTGACTTGGCCAAGGTCATAAAACAAGCTACAACGGGACTCAAGAACAGAATTCAAATCTCTGGAAATGTTTCCAGTCTAATGTGGGAAATACAAGGGAAAGTATTTCCTCTAAGTCTATATCTTTCTACAATCTCATCCACCAGGAATCTTTACACTGTCTGAATTCTTATCAGTCATGTTTTTTCTTCATGCCATACACAAAAATTAATGTTATACGTGAGTCACTAGGATAAATGGATGACAGAGTCTGCTGTCCAAGGTGACCGGCCTTGGGTCCCAGACACACCCCATCCTGCCAGGGTGTTCTGAAGGTTGAAGGCGTCAGCATCTCCATCAATTGTGACCTATATGGGGCAAACCTATGAGGAAAGACCCAGCTTCCTATAAAGTTCCTGCAAGGAACAACCTGGCCCTGACTGAGGAAGGATACCAAAGTATAGGATTACCCACAAATTGAGTCAGGTACCCTTGGGATCCTCAAAACTTAGAGTTTGTAGTGGCTCCTGACTGGAGCTATAAGAGGTCAAGGATTTAGGAGAAGTAGCTAGGGTAACAGCCCAGGTAAGGATGAACTACAGGATCGTGAACATGGCCATGACACCTAATCTAGAAGAAATCCCTCAGCAATAGGTGACCATCTGTGTAGAGTGTTCTAGAAGTTAGGGATGTCTTCAAGATAGCTCGCCTTTTAAAAATTGTTCTTCATGTCCCCTTCTTAGTACTTTGACATGGCATCTCAAACCTTATATAATTATCTTCTGAACACAGAAGTTTACTCACATTTCCTGTGAAAGCTTTATTATGGTTTCTTATTGGATGGACACAGAGGAGTCCAGAGCCATTTTGGGGGTTTTTGTTAGTTTTGTTGTTGTTGTTGTTTGGCATACAAAATCCCTGAAAGGGCAGTCCTCAAGAATAAAGCACCTGATCTCTCTCTCTCTTTCTCCCTACGGCCTATCTCAAGACCAGATTTGAGTCATGCAAATGGATGCTCCTTCCTGTCCCACACTGAACTCTTCTGCACCTTCAGGAGGGTCTCTGCCTGGCAAACTTCTACTCACAATCCTGCTCTTATGTTATCTCCTCTTCTAGATTTCCCCAAGTCTACCTAGCAATGTGGTTTTATGCCCCTTGTCTGCCTACACTATCCTGTATGTTTCACATATCAATCAATGGTGCGCTTCTGTCCTGTTTCTTCCATTGGACAATGGAATTTTCCCCAAGTTCAATGTTAAGACTTATATCCAGCATCTCCCATGGTATAATGTCAACATTCCACAAGTGTTTGATGGATTAATTGATGTTTAACCATGTTTAAAGGCTAAGAAAATGTTTATCGTTTCCATCTTCTATATCCTTCCAGCAGTGGATGCCAGAAGTGCAAACGGGCTTAACGTCCTAATTTTGAATCTCTTTCCTAACTTAAGATTTTAGGTGAGTTACTTCATATCTTCAGACCTCCTTTCCCTCACCTAAAAAATAAATACAATGAGATGAACTTTACAAGGCTGATGTGAGGGTCAGAGTAATGCCAAGATACACCACAAACCAGGATATTAAGGAAACACTTCTTTCTTCCTGGTTTTCTCCATTAAAGCACGTTGAACAATCATAAAAATGCTTCTGCAATATTAGTCTTTATTTACATTTAAACCTACTCTCTTATCAAGCTTACACATTTACTTTTGATGGTACTTATCCATGTGAACACAGCACATTTAAGTACATTGGATAGCTATATCTTTATATATTTATGCCATAGTTTTAGATAACATTTCAAAGAAATATATTATTGTTGCCAAATAAATATCCACACAGAAACAATGCATGAATGGCTAAAAATGGAGTCATTCTGATGATAACCTGGCAGGTAATATTCTATGGAGGTTAAGAATGTGAGCTAGGAGTAGAAAACAAACCTGGATTTGAATTCTGAAAATGGCCCTTCCAAGGTAAGACTAACTCATGATGCCTTGATTTCCTTGACTGTATCAAGGATGTAATTAATGTATTTAATTCAAAGAGTTATTGTGAGGACTGAAAGAAACACTAAATGCAAGCACTTGGCGTAGAGCCTAGTGCACAGTATATTCAATAGCTGTTATTTTTATGGTTCCAGTCATTATTATTATTATTATTATTTTTTTTTTGGCTTTCACCCAAATCTGCTGTTGCAGACTTCCAGAACCCTGCTAATGTCTCTCACCTATGCTGATGATTCCCCCATGTGTCTGTGAAGATGACACACCAACCTTTGCCACATAAGGACAATAGGAAAGGGGACAATAGCTTTTGACATAGACTGGCTATGCCCACACCAGTTCCACCGAGGAAGCTGTGTGACTCTTCTCTGTTAATCCATGGGTGCTCACAAGGTAGTCTCCCTACCCTTTCAAATCCCTACCATCCTTCTACCCTCACACTGTTGCTCTAGATACAGCTACCCCAAATTTCCTGCCTCCTGGTCCACAGTGTTCCTGGTGTATAACAACACTGGGTTCTGTGCTATTGTGAAGAGAATGATCTGTCACCGTCGGTTGTGCTGTGCTTGTGGCATAGGCACAACTATAACCTATAGGTCTTGTGTTCAAATATTTGACAGAGTTTAGTGTGGGGAAGGTGGACATTAAGGCTATAGGTTGGGGTGCAATCTGAACGATTGAAAGAATTCTAGTAAAATCTCTATTATTTCCTGTAGAGTGACAGAGTCCAATTGCTACACACAGACAATTCATTTACTTCTCTCTTGTGTTAGAAAAGAAAATCACTATTGCAAATATTCCTCAAACTTCCCTACCCAAGTTCCATGCATAGTGAACCTGAACCCTTGTGTGGCTGAGAACAGACCCAATGGCCTAACACAAGAGCCAACTCTTTTTGATGTGTCATCTTTTATCTTGAAAAAAAAAAAACACACATTAATTTGGCATCCTCTCCATAATATGACACTAATATGAAAGATGGAATTGCTTGTCCAGATCTGAGTCCACTTCACAACTGTGGTGACCCTCTGGAATTCTACACAGACTTTAAAAGAACTCATCTCTCCAGATTGAGATCCCAGATCAGCCTTGGAATAAATGAGTTCTTTCTCAGGAGGTTTCTCCTTTGTTAGCACTCTGTAGAAAAATAGATTTCGGGTATGTTCTTTTCACCCACTTGTCAAACATGCTCTGTAATATTTAATCCCAGCAATGAAAACATTTTTAAGGCTGAACTTGATTCCTCTGTCCTCCAACAGATTTAAGCACAGCCTTGCAGGCATAATCAAGAGCCTCAATTTTTATTCTACCTGTGTATTGCCTGATAAGTGTGATGTTCTATTGACTGAATGGTCAAGAGCAGAAGGGTTACTGTGCATGATCATTGTAGGAAATCATAGTTCTTCAAAGTATGGGTATGCACAAGAAAGGCATTTCAAAAATGCATCTTAATGATTTTCGTGGAAGTATAGCTTTATATGAAGAAATTTGGAGATATCCAAAGGCATTGAGGGCCTTCCAGTAAATAAAGCCCATTCAATTAGTTCTCTCCATGTACTTAAGCATTTAAAAGCAATGGATTCATATAAATTATTACATTCCATATTCACACCAATTAAAAATTCCTCAGATGGTTCAGTCAATGGCCCATATGTATCATACTTCTAGCGAATCTCATCTCCCTTGAAGAAGCAAGTCAACCATATGCGAAGACGTAGGCTGTGCCAGAAGTATCAAAATACTTTTTGGAATCCAATGTCTGCATTGTGGCTTATTGAAACACCTGTTAATGATTAATATAAGCCCAGCTCAGCTCAGCATCAGTTGAATGACATGAAGCTAATTTCTAAAATAAAGGGAAATGAACAGTGGGCAAAGACCAAATGTACAAGTCATAAGGTTAAGCCATGTTACTACTGACACCTCCCACTCCATGTGGTTTTCAGCAAAATAAGCAGAGTTCACTGCATTCCTCTGAGACACAAAGATTTATGTCCCTCATGTGGATTATGCTGAAAGAGGCCGAGCCACCATAAGGAGGTATGAAGTACTGATGTATGCCACCACATGGGTGCATGTTGAAAATAGGAGGCAGAGTGAAAGCACAGGCACAAAGGGCCACATAGTCCATGGTTCCATTTATATGCAGCCTCCAGAACAGGCAAAGCCACAGAGACAGAAAGTTAGATTAGTGGTTGCCAAAAACCTGGAGGAAGGAGGATGGGAAGTGATTGCTAAGGGGTATGGATTTCTGTTGGGAGGTGATGGAAGTTTCAAAATTCAATAGTGGTAATGGCTGTATAGCTTTATGATATACTAAAACCACTGAATTGCACATTTTAAAATAGTGAATTTTATGCCAGATGAATTATACCTCAACAAAGCTGCTGAAAAGGTAGAGGCTGTCAAAGGCCAACCAATGTGGTACTACATGGAGCTCAGGAACAGGGAAAGAGAAACATAATGGAGGAAGCAAAAGGAGGCCTGGTCACAACCAAAGCTTCAGAGAAGCTGCATTAGAATTAGCCATTTCTATGGAAGTTTCCAGAACAAAATCCGAAATCATTCTTGGACCTTACAATTTCCATTTTCAAAATCCAAGGAGCAACAGTTTTCTAGTCACTTAGCATTCCCTTTCTTTCTTTGTTTCTTTTTCTTGCTCTCATTGGATTTTCTAGTAATTTTGAGTCAGGTGGAGAGGAGTCCGCTTTGCCTGTGCTGTTCATTATGGAAATTGATTTGACCCTCATTTGCATCTATTTGCACCGCCATCAAGCTGATTTAGAATCCGAGGGTGGCTGCAACCTCCTCTGAAGCTGGCAGATTTGCTCTAAAAACAGAGCCCTGGAACTTTGCAACCAGCTCTGAGGAACTTGTTCTTTTGCCCTTTTGATTTCTGCGCAACATGGGCAGAGTTTCAGAGAAATACAATTCGAGGTAAAGAAAAGAAAGGAAACCTTTGTTGCTGTCTGCTATAAATAGACTCCATTCCCTTGCTTCCCTCTAAGCTGCTAGTCAACCCTGCAATACTGGGTTGCGCACCAGAAATAAATACATTGGTCTGTGGAGCAGGTAACCCCAGGCAAACCTGAAGGCTGGCAGCTAGAAACAAAGGAGTTAAATCTTAAACAATCCAGTGTGGCCTGACCACTACAATGATCCTTGCTGTAGTGACCCACAGGTAGCTTACCAGCCCCAGGAAGGCAAAAAGTGCTGCACACACCTGGGGGTCACAGAGCAAGGTGATAAGAAACTGGGAGATAGAAGCTTTTCCTGGAATAACTCTTCTTCCCTCTGCTCTTTCCTGGATCGTCATTGTTTTCTACCCAACTCCCCCTCACACTGGCTCTGTTGGGTCCTTCATGTGTCCAAAAACAACTGCCATCCTCATGCAACCAGCACATTTTATTGTCAGAATGGAAATAGCTTTATTGCTCTTTCCAATTGTAAACTATTGAATTCCCATTGTAAAAAAAAAAAAAAATTAGTTCATATCAAAAGGGAAGTAAGAGGGCATAAAAATTAACTACTCCCACCACTTAAGAAACTCAGCCAGACTTCAAATGCATAGTCTCCAAATTCCAAGGGAATATTTCTTTTTTCCAAAATGAAACCTTAGAAATCCATCGTGTGCATCTTTCCATTTCAATAAATATAGATCTGCACTATCATTTTTAGCAATTTCTATAAATGTCTCTATAATTTGGGTACTTAGTCTGTTTCACACACACACACACACACACACACACACACACACACACTTATAGATAATATCCACATTCAGTTTTTTTCTTATCCCCAAATTTATCCCGAAGGCCCTGATTCTGTCCTCAAGTCATCCAAGCCTCCCTGGTTGCACCTGACATCTGGGCCTCCTGCTGCAGCAAACTGTTAGCTCATCAGAAGTTCCCATCCTGGGCCCCATTCCTCAGGACATCCTTCTACCTGATGATCACAAGAGAACTGAAAGGAATAACAGGATCTAATGGGTTAACAAGTATAGTGGCCTTTATTTAGTTTCCACCCATAATTAGAACAGGAATAGACTATAAAAATAACCTGAGAGAGCACTTCCCCAAGTCAGGAGTTCATAAAAACATAAGTTGGGTTTGGGGGTTAATGTGAGTATAAAAATCCCTGCTGACCCCTACTTCAGAGATTTCATAGTGATTGGTATGGAATGGGCCAGTAAAACTATCATTTCACAAGTATTCCATGTGATTCTTTGGATCAAATATCAGTGACCATTGTTTTTATCCATAGATACAGCTTATCACTTCTACAGGGACATTTAGAGGCAGGACCTGAGACGATGCCTGTATTTCCCTATCCTCAAGCCTGTCACATTTTCACTGCATCAGAGATATTTAGTCCAAGGAAACATTTTATTAGAACAAATGACTTATGCACAGAATATTGTAGCAAGAAGGATTTTTGCCCGCCACATTAGTGACAATTCTAGAATTCAAAGTGGGATAAAGGAAGATTGATTCCAAGACAAAAAGAATCTTTTATTGTCACGCAAATCACATTTCACACAAATAGCTGCTTATGTCCTATGTGAGCATGGGTATATGTGTGTGCACATGAATATAAACTGGTATAAGATAAATTAATTAAAGTTAAACATGATTACAGAGCCGATAATAAAAACATAAAGCCTTTGAGGAGCTGGTCCTAGAATCGTCCCCAATGAGAAATCTGTATCTACCAAGATATATATCAGTGCTTATACTGAAAGAGTGGATCTAATCAAAAACAAAGTTGTTTTTTTCATTTGAGTCTATTTTCATCTGTACAGAACTGCTTCAGCAAGATTTTCAACTTTCATAAGAAATGCATGTAACACAGAACATACACAGGCAGAAACAAGACTCCTTAAAAAAAATTTCAATAGTGGGCTACTTATCTGGTCTGGTGGTCCTCAGCCTTGACATTTATACACAATGAGTACTTGAAAGAATCCTGTAATTCAGGACCTCGTAAAGACAGCAGAAGTGGTCATTTAAGATGCTCTGACCTCATGGAGTAGTAACTGTGATGGAGACCTTCCATTTTGCTACGAAAAAGTCATTCTTTCAGAGGTACTTCAGGTGATCGACTCAAACACTTGGTGTGGAAGGAGAAATAGGCTTATTGATTGTTATGGCACCTGTCATGGGCTGAATTGTATTGTATCCCTTAAAATTCATATGCTGAAGTCTTGACCTACCAGCCATGTCTCAGAGTATAACCTTATTTGGAAATAGGATCATAGCAGATACAGTCAGTTGAGTAAGACTAAGTCACATAGGTGCATGGTTAGCCATTTATGCAACGTTATCTTAGGTCCTTATAGAAAAAGACTAATTTGTGCATGGAAGGAGACACACACACACACACACACACACACACACACACACACACGGAGAATACAGTGTGGAGATGGGAGGCCTGTTGACATGAGCCATGAACCACCAGACGCTAGGAAAGAGGCCTGGAACAAACCTTCCCCACAGAATTCCCAGGAAGCCTGGCACTGCCACATCTGACCTTGGACTTTGGACTGTTAAATCTGTGGGAAAACAAGTTTCTGTTTTCTAAACCTCTCAGTCTATGGAACCTTATTACACATGTCTGGAAACAGTACCCCTCAGAATAGGACCTCCAACCAGGTGACACATTTTAAGACAAGGGCAATGCAACAATGGGCAGGTAACACTAATGACATTCCCTGGTTTAGCTCTATGAAAGCTTATGTATTTGGAGATCCTAATGCCAAAGGAGAAGCACCTGGGAACAAGATGCTACCCCCTGATTCCCTTGAAATTCAAGCTGATTCCTCCTCAGCCATGCGTGGTTCCTTGTGGAGATGCACCAACAGGCAGAGAATGGGGGACCGTTCCTACCTGCATGACTGATCCTGGCCTGACAGGATCAATGCCAGGTGACAACTCTACGAGGGTGATTGCTGCCATCAGTGAGCACAAGGGGGACTATGCTTGCAACACAGGAGGTCCTCAGGGGACTTCTTATTACCCTTTTACCCAACAGAAATGATGATTAGAAACTGAATCTACTTACATCCCCTCCAAAAGCAAGAACAGTAAGGACACAGACCTGTGGGAATGAAGGTTCAGGCCACCACCTATCCAGCCAGGTACAGGCAGAAGGCAGAGGAACCTGAGTAGGTGGCAGAAGATGGTTGTCATGATTAGCAAAGTAGGCCTCACACCAGCAATTAAAGCAAGATTAAGAAAGCTAAATGTCATGATTATTTGTTTTCCACTAATTTACACCATAACCACTGACTAATATTTAAGTTTCATGTAGAGGAATGAAGGAACTGGCATCACCCCATGATACACTAGCAACATTAAGTCGTAAGTTTTTGCTGCCTGCAGGACAGCATGGTTGCTGAGGGCCTGGGGGACTGGACTGCAGGCAATCTTGTCTCCGTGCCTTTGCTCACCTCTCTTCCTCACCCACCTTTGCCTTGAGAGGCTAACCTATCCACCCTGCAGCAATGGACTTCTCTGGGCTCTGGCTTCTGTTGGAGGTAGCCAATGGGGCCACTGGAAAGAAGCAAGAAGAAAGGAGACAAAGTTTTGCTGCCTTCCTCACTCCCCCATGGATTCGTGGTGCTCCACCTACTAGAGTCTCATCAGAAGATGAGATGGCCTATGAGTGGCCCACATTGACTGTTTCTCTTCTTTGCTTCCCGGGACTGTTTTTCTCTCTGTGCCCTTTATTCCTAGAAATAGTAATGGGTGACTGGTGAAGCACTACTTCACTGCTCTATTTCCTGACTTCTTCCTGTATCTTCGAAATCATTTTCTCTATGGAACACTCATCCAATTACTTGATTGGAGTCTGTAATCATTTATTTGCCAGGACCCTAACAAAATAGAATGACTGGCTTGTTTAGCTATAAGTATAATGTAAACAAAACTATATTTAGCATAGTCAAATTGTATGTAAATACAAGTCTCATTTTAATTCCTGATTTTTCCCTCCTAAGGAATTGATGAAAACCTCTTGCTGGTTGTGGGTCTAGTCCACCCCAGATTTCCATCTTGTCAATGGCTGTATTGGGCTGGTCCTCACTGGTGGGAACTCAGCTGCTTTTGTCGCCTAGCAGTCTGCACTAGGTTTTACTTTTCCTGAACACAGATCCTTGTTATATCCAAGTCAATTTTTTCTCAATCGGCAGTAAAGTTTTAATAATCTAAATTTCACTTGGATTATCTTCTTCTTTACCAATGATATTGGTAAAATTTGTTCTCCCCTTAATATATTTTTTTGGGAAAAAAAACCTGACCAGGTATCATCTTTACTCTGGCAATTGTTTCATCTCCATATTTCTCACTAAATTCACCCTCTCCCTGTCCCTCATCACTTCCTTCCAGCAAACTAAGCTCAAAGCAGTTGTGTCTTATTTAATAGCAGCTCTTGCTTTTAGGGACTTACCCTTCAACGATCACATGGGTAAGTTCCCCTGGGCTAACTGCAGTCTCTCTGCTACTTGTTTTATGTAGGAATTCTCACAGAGCATGCCAGCTGTTGGCAAGGGACTACCCCGTAAGCATTTTGGAATAAGAGGAGATATTTGAGGGTAAGAGGAAACCTTGGAGTGCACAGGGCACCTTGTCTTCACTATCAACAGTATGTATTGGTGCCCTGGTCACATAGATGCTTTTAGGGTGGGTTCTTTTTTTTTTTTTTTCTTAAAGAGAGAGAGAGGTAGAGAGAGAGAGAGAGAAAGAGAGAATTTTAATATTTATTTTTTAGTTATCGGCAGGCACAACATCTTTGTTTGTATGTGGTGCTGAGGATCGAACCGGGGCCGCACGCACGTCAGGTGAGCGCGCTACCGCTTGAGCCACATCCCCAGCCCTAGGGTGGGTTCTTGAGTTCCCTTAAGTGACACCTCATCTTCCAGACACCATGTCACAGAGTCATCTCTTTGATCCTGAGTTGAGGCCACTCAATTCAACTCAACTTGATTGGTTTTAATTTAAATCTTAAGATAAAGATGGAACAGTTAATTACACGTGCTTCTTGTGAAAGTTTTGAGGAGCTTAAAGCTGCTCTTGTTTACTGCTTGGCCCTTTCCCATCCTCAATTTCACTTTCTCTTGTTTGCCACCCATATATTTCCCCACCCCCCCCCCCACATATCCAGGTCCCTGGTGCTTTGTGATGCTTGGGTAAACCCTGGTAGTTCTGTGTCAGCCCTTTGCTTGGGTCTCAGGAAATGGAAGGTCTTCTGTCTTGATTTAAGGAAATGCCCCTGTTCTGTATGTATCCCTAGCAAGGCTGGCTTTAATCGATGAACAGAGATCTAGCATGCTCATCTGCACTGTTGCTCTCTAAGGCAAACCAGGAATGTGAGGAACTAACGTGATTGCCTCTCTCCGGGGAACAAGTTTGTGTTTGGGCTTAATGATGGAAGGCAATGGAGTCCATTCTTAATAAAAATCAAAGTCTTACTAGAAAATAAATTGGGGGAAAAGACTCTAGTTGGGGGAGGGCCCAGATGTTTTCCACTGATTTTCATCTTGACAGTAGGGTTTTTTCTCCTGCTATTACCACATGAAGATGCTTCTCCCAGAAGCTCTTCTCCACGAAACCCTTAGAGCCTTCTGTGCTTTGCATCTGTAATTGAAGAAGAGATTGCATCAAAGAAAAAACACTCTGTGTGAAAGGTGATGCTGAGAATAGTTCAAAATCATTTACACACTGCCCTATCATTCCCCTTCAGAGCATTTTTTTCCATAGAATTGTGTACTCTACATACTTTGAGATGTATGTCACATACAACAAAAATTATTTTAACTTTAATGTGAACAGTTTTATCCATTTTGAAAAGTTTTAATAATTATTGTCTTATCACCACCAAAATATTCAAGATGTAGAGTCTTCCCATCACCTCCCCAAATTCCCTTTTGTCTCAGAGCACTCTCTCTATTTCTCTTTGGTGAATACTGAGCAGCCTAGAAGAGCAATGTGCTAGTATTCCAGTTTCACTGCATCCTCACTGACATGGTATATTGCCATTCTTGTCTATTTTTCTTTTTTACTTGAGCTATTCTAATAATTGTGTAGTAGTATTTCTTTCTGGTTACAATCTGAATTTCTCGAATGGCTAATGCAGTTAATGTGATCACTTGCCATTCAGTTCAAATATTTTGCCAATTGGGGTGATTTGTTTCTTATTATTAAGTTTTGAGAGTTCTTTATATATTCTGGCTATTTAGTCCTTTTTCAGGTATGTGTGCATGTGTGTGATGCATGTATGTTTTAACATAAGTAATCCAAAGGAATATCGTAACCCAAAGGAATCACATCCTCATTCTTTCATCATCTTTTGAATATCACTCATTCATCCACAACTATCATATTCCTCATTCAATCTTTTAATATTGAAACTTTGATCAAAGACATCTTGAAAGTCAAGTGAAAACTAAGGATGAACTGTGTCTCCATAAAAGTCTATAGATATACAAATTTTTGTATTCTTTTCTAGGAGTCCACAAGCTGTCTACTCCCGAAGTTGCACATGAACCATGAATCATGGATCTGAGGTTAGAAATTCACATATGTACCCAGTTCATGCCAATTTGCATCACTGTAATTATCTGCAATTTTAATTTTAGGTAGACCCAAGCTATTTCTGGATGCTAAGCAAATTGTGTAACTGTGAAAATTTCTGCACAACAGATACATTCTTATTCATCTTCAGCAAAGTCTGCACAGCTACAGGATGACTTTTCCTCTCTGTCTAGTTTCATGTTGAGTTACTGGAGAAGCCAGTCCCAAAGTCAGCATTTACAATTCTCTTTATCACCTTTATCCCATTCACTCTCTGCAGATGATCTTGCTGTCTACTTACCAGAGAAATGGAAGAAATAAGGTATGAATGAATTGCCCACTTAACTCAAATACAGGTGTGTTTTCACCCTTTCATCTCCCTTTAATATCAAAGGAGATGTGACTCTGCCTTAGACAATGGTGATCCATCCTTTGGGACTCTTGAGCTCATTCAATCCTAAGCCTTGTTCCAGAAAACATCTCCACCTATTTATTAATGTTACCTCTTTTTATATTTTCTTGGTTCTTTTTAGTTATATATGACAGTAGAGTCTGTTTTGATATAATTATATAAGCATGGAATATATCTTATTCTGAGTCAGCACCCCTCCTTCCCCTTCCTTCTCCCCACCCCCTACTCCTTTCCCTATATTGATCTTTCTGCCACTTATCTATAGCTATTTTTTTAACTAATTTCTTGTGGCTGGACATGATGGTGAGATTCACTGTGGTATATTCATATAAGTACATAGGAAAATTGCATAATGTTACTCTTAAATCACGACTTATTCTCAAGATGTAATATTGCTTATTTTTTTCCAGTTTAAAAAACTAGCATCCTCAACTCAAAAGCTGATTTCTCACCTTTCAGTATTTTCTACGCCATCCATTCTCTTTTTTTCACAAACAAGCTCTTTAGAGGCGGGTATTATACTCACTGACTCTAATGATTCCATTTCTCATTCCGTCACCAACTCTGTAGCATCTCCAACATCCCCAATGACAAAAAACACACTTAGGGGGCTGCTGGAGGCATGACTCAGTGACAGAGCACTTGCCTACTATGTGTGAAACCCTGAAGTCCATCCCTAGCACTAAAAACAAACAAACAAAAATAACACACACACACACACACACATGAATCGATCATTTTCAACCCCCTATTATACCTGTCTTCTTGGAGATATTTGAAAATGCTAATTCCTGAGACTTATTCCTCTCTTGTCTTCTACAACAGTTCTTCTCCAAACTACTTTGTTAATGTCTACAAATCCCTCCTAGGTCTCCACGAGCGCTTCTCCAGCCAAGCACCATATGCTGGTGATCCTCAGGGTTCTCTGTTAGACATTTTATATTCTCAACGCACACAGTGCTCCTGGATGACTAAACTGCATGGCATTTTTAACTACCACTTACCTATCCACTGATTAGTCGCCACTCTTGACCTCATGCCAGAGCACTTTTATGAGTTCCTCTCCTAAGCCACTCAAATTCAACCAGTCCTGAATAGATGTCGTCATTGTCACCTTTCCCAAACTGTTCTCCCAACTTGTTTCTTCCCCTCTTCCACATCTCAGTGATTACCCCACCATTTTCTTTTTTGTCCAAGCAGAAATCTGAGAATCTCACTTAACAATTCCTTTTCTTAAAATTCTCATTTCTAAGCAGTCATTTAGTCACTCATCTATTCATCCATATAGGAAATACTCTCAGAGTGTACGCCAGGTGCCAGATACTCTGCTAACATTGAATCAGGCATTATCTTTGCTCTCAAATTGCTTATAATTTAGTGTTGCAGAGGCTACATAGGATATTCAATGAGAGCTTAAAGGAAGGGGTATCCTAATCAGACTGAGGCGAGAGAGGCAGAGAAAACTTGCCAGAGGCAATCCTTAAATTGAATGACAAAGGACAAACGGTAATTATCTAAAGAAAGGAGAGGGCGATAACACAAGAAGGAAGAGCACACTTAAGGCTTGGCAGTGTGGTTCCCCATCCTCATTCACTCCTAGATCCTTTCACTTTCTCTCCAGATAGACTGCCAGAAACTTAGACCCAGCAGGTCAGCCATATTTCTCCCCAATATCTTTGAAGAGTCTTCCTGTTACTTCCTCTGACTGTACCTCCCTCCTATCTGAGTCCACACTACTGCTAGAGGGCTCTTTGTAAAGCACCACCCACCGTGAGCATATTCCTTTCCCACCTAAAATCAGTCAATAGCACTCAATTTTTTTATTTACATCAAAATACATGATTTTTTAGCTTCTCAGGAGCCAGACAGGACCAGTGAGACACCACGGTCATCGGTGATGACCAGATGCTTCAGTGACCACTCAGTTTTCATCAGTTTTCACCCTATCCACATCTCGGCTCTTCCTAGCAATTGCTCCTTTCCTCTTGTTCCACGCCTTCCCACTTGCACCTTCATCAAGACTCAGTTAGGTGCCAAGTCTTTAGATACTCAGGAAGAAACGTGAGCACTATTTTTCTATGTTCCATAGCAACTTATGCATTTATTTATTATAGCATGCATCATATCATAACTATTTACTTCTCTATTTACCCAAACAAACTTGGAATGTCTTTAGGAAAAAAAAATATGTCATATTTATCTCCGTATCCTCAGTGCTCAAAATAGTTCCTGGCATATTCATAAGAACTCGAAATATTTATGGAGTAAGCCCGAATGAATGAATTAATATTAGATACTTCCCTTGATTGACGAGGATGATTTCTGTTGTGAAGCAAACATTTCTTTCCCATAACCCTAAAGAGTTGGCATGAATTTACCAAGATCTCACTCTATGGTAGCTATTGTGCTAGGCACTGATAATTTCAAGGTGAAAAATACATTTGTTTCCAAGTGGCTTATAATCTGTGAGGAAGACAGACATGCAAACAGGCAACTCTAAAAAAGAATTGAGATGAACTCTGGATAGGGCAGAGGGGTGGGAGGGGAAGGGAGGGGGCATGGGGTGAGAAATGATGGTGGAGTGTGATGGACATTATTATCCAAAGCACGTGTATAAAGACACGAATTGGTGTGAATATACTTTGTATACAACCAGAGATATGAAAAATCAGGCTCTATTTGTGTAATAACAATTGTAATGCATTCTGCTGTCATAGATAAATTTTAAAAATTAATTAAAAAAAGAAATTTGATAAGGGAAAGAAAGAGAACTCTTGTGAGATGGATAAGTAAAGAAAGTTTCCAGAGCAAATCTGGAGTAAGCTAAGACCTGAAGAGTAGATAGAAGTCTAGAAAGGTTCTTTAATACAGTGAGAATCACAAGTGAAAGTCCTAGGTGAGAGGGAAGGTGCATTTAGGAAACTGAAAGTTCAGCCTGGATGAACCATTGTAATCCAGGGAGAGCTAATAGGAAGCAGGTTGTAAAAGTCTCTAATAACTCTTGGGGATTACAACAGGGGCAGAAAGATAAGGTTGGAGGATATCCAGGATCATGGCAGAAGTGTAGGGGGAGAGTTAGGAAAACTGGTGTTCCAATCCTCCAGGCAAGAGCCAACCGGGATGTCACAGGAACTCCCTTGGATCCACCTTCCTGTCAGACTTTGCTCCATGGTCATGGAGGGAGAAAAGTTGCTGTGCTTGAAGAGCCTTGGAAATGACAAGCCATGGAATAAGAACTGTGGCAAACTGGCAAGAAGGAGCCCTACATCTGTCTTCTTCCAGATGCCCATTTGAATATGTGAGATGATTCTTTTCAAGATCAAGCACAGGAGACTTAGATTCAGCACTGGTGCCAGTGCGATAATTAGGCCTGAGCTAGCCACACCAGAGACGGAAGAGTAAGCCACAGAATGTGGCATGAAACAACCATGAAGGTGTGCTCCACAGGCCGGAAAAAAATCCTGCTCTCAATGGTCTGCTGAATAGCAGCGGAAATGACGGGCAGTGAAATATGAGTCTTTTCAATTGGACAAAAGTTAAATTCAATAGGGAGGCAATATGATTCCTAAAAGGAGTCTCTATCATGAACTTCCTGGTTAGGAAATGGATGAGGAATGAGGCTTCTCTGGTTTTCCGTCACAGCCTGGCTTGGACATCAAGGTTGAGTCTGGGTTCTTCCAAGTCGCTACTGTCATTTCGCTTCCTTAGAATATGGCTCCAAGTCTTTCTTCCCTTAAAGCAAAGGTCACTTGAAAGGGAAGGTAGGACGTTGGTGTGGCAGCATGGCAATTTTCTATTGTACCCCTTCTTTCAAACTAACTCTCTTGGGAAGAGCTTCCCCAGGTCTCTCCAGGAAGCCCCATATTTCAATGCCTCACAGCATCACTTCCTGTTGGCTGGATAACTTCAGAAAAAAGATTTCAAGTGTCAACCAAGCTCCCTAATGCTTGAATATAACTCTTTTTTTTTTTTTGCCATAAATGTTGGGCCCTATTTTTATGAAAGTGAGAGATTCTCTTGTCGTGTATTACCATGTGTGAAAATGTACATTTTGGAAGCACAGGTTTTCCATAACCCCCAGCACCCAATTAGAAATATGGTGTGAGGTCTTATTCAGTGACGTCTTCTCCAGATGAATTGCAACATATGCCTGACATTACACATTCCATGAGGAAGGCCAAGAGCAGGTTCTGCGGATCTCGAACCTCTCATTATCTCTCCATGTCATCCACTTTTCTTCATCCTAATGGCCATTGCCACGCCTCAGCCCACTACCCCTGTCTCACCTGGAGGCTGTATCTGCTTCCCAAATGACATTGACTACAGTCCTGCCCCATCCAGTCCATCCTCCACACCGAAGCCAGGGCAATGCTTCTAGAATGCGAAATAAATGAATCATGTCTCTCCTCTCCTTAACACTCATCAAAAAGCTTCCTGGTGTCATTAAGATAAAATTCAAGCCCTTCAGAATGCCCTTGGTAGCCTGGCTTCCTGCCTTCCTTTCTTTCCTAATCTCTTTTCCTCTTGTTCTTCCCACTTTATGTTTCAATTGAGAAATGTGTACCTTTCAAGTTCTTTAACAGAATTTCCTCCCACTCTTAGTGACCCTTTGTTTGTCAATTCGGATGCCTTTTGGGAACCTTTTCTGCCTCTTGATAAATAACATCCAGGGCCCCTTTGAAGTTCATGTTGCATCTTGCATCTTCTTCTATTACCTATCACACTTTATCACAAGGGATGATTTTGCCATCTGATTCCCTTCCTGGACTGTAAAGTTCCAAAGCAGATAGCTACTCAAACATGTTCACTTTTTTATTCCCAGGACCTACAATAATCAATTGTATACAAATTTCCTGAATGAATGAATGAGTGGAAGGATAGATGTTTGGATGGATAGTTGGATAGATGGATGAAAGAGGATGGGCGAAGTAGAGTGCCTTTGTAAAGAATGTTGAGAGTTATGGAGGCTTATATGTCCCCTCCTTAATGTGAAAATGACAAAAATATCATACTGTTGTAAAGGTTAAATACTCCTTATATTAGTATATACTATTATATAATGTTAACACGTATTATATTGTATTAATACTTACTCTATGTAAAACACTTAGAACTATGTCTAGCCTATTGTAGGCATTCCTTCTCAAAATGTCAGCTATTATTAATCGTCATAATAGCATGCTTTCAAAATTATTATAAATAAATGAGTAGGTAAAAAATTAAAAATCAAAAAAAATAGAATCCAATAGTAAAACCTCAGTACGTTCTCACTGGTATCTTGTTCCTGACTTTAATCACAAAAAAATCGTTTTGAGACTTTCTGACAATGCCCAGCAATTCATCCACATTCAGCAGTGACAATAGAATACAATGCAGTACTTCCTGCCCTAGGGTCCAAGTTCAGTGCTTATTACCAGAGTTATTTCTGCCAAACTCCTAACCTCCTAGACTCTGGACCCTGCCTGTGTTCTGAGATCTATTACACCTTCATGCTCCCCCGTCATAGCTGACCTTCCAGTCTTTGGGTCCTGGCCCGCCTACACTGGTGGTTCCTGATTAATTGAGCTTCTGCTCTTGACCCTTCCTTGTTTGGCTTGTATCCAGGATGGGTCAATGGCTTTAAGGACATGCCCCTGGGTAGTGCGCTGTGCCAAGACACACAGGAGAGGAGAGCCACAGCAGTTGGTCTACATTAGCATAATTATCTCCCAAATCTACTTTCAACCAATTCATACTTTGTCTCTAGCAAACCTATTTTTGACTTGCTCTTTATTTTTATTACTTCCTTACAACTCGATGCTGTCCTTTTTAAAGGCTTTGATTAGCATTTTCCTAAAGTGACATTTCCTTGGAAAATGTTCCAGTGGATCTCAGGATCCCTTACACTGAAGAAAATGTACTTCAGTAATTCCCTAACTAGGAATAAGCCGGAAGTACTTCATGACCAACGTCTTAGTCAACTTTTTGTCACTACAGTGACATACCTCTCACAACCTTCTCATGAAGAGCAGGTTTATTTAGAATGTGGCTTGTGAGGTTCCACCTCATGGTGCTGCCATTGCCTTGGTTCTGGTGAGGCCTTGCCTGTCCACTGTGTCACCTCATGGTAGAGGCACATGCGTGTAGAGAGCTTGCATCATCGGACAGGAAGGAAGTCAGAGAGCTGTCACAATTCCTTCCTTCCAAAGGCATCCCCTAATGACCTAAGGCCTGTCTTCCCAGCAATGCCATCCTGAGGGTCAAGTCTTCAATCACGGTGGACCTTTGGGGGCACTTGAACTAGGTCCAGACCGTAGCAGCTAGTAGAGCAGAGGCAAAGAAGAGTTAAAATAAAGCTGGAGAAGGATCATCAATGGCCCTGTACTGTGTTGAGCACTAACACTTAATAGTGGCATCTCAGGGTACTAACTGCACATGTGAGGCAGCAGTGAGAATAGAACACAATGCAGTATTACATATACATAAAGGTGAGATTATGTATAGAACATAATTCTCTTACATTCATTCCATATCTCTTTCCCCTCCCTTCCTTCCTCCCTCCCTCCTATCCCCCTACTTCTACTCCACTGATCTTCCCACATCTTTATAATATCCAAGCCCCCTCCTAATGTTTGTTTGTTTTTTATTTCTTCACAAGGCATTGTCCATTAGTAACTAATCCTGAAATTTAGACCCTAGGAGACTCTTGTCTACCCCTACATGGCCTTTCAGTTACCCAAATGAAAATTACTAACAGAATCCCTGTGACTGTTAGCTTCATGAGCCTACAGGAGTAAGAAATAAATTAGGGAAGTCATACACTTCCTCAGAAAAGGATCTCTTCTCCTAGGTCTACTTCAGAGGTGGCAGGGAACGTCACCAGCCTAATGACCTCCTGAGTCCTCCCAGATCCTAGCAGACCTCCTAGAAAAGACAGGAATGGGCAAATGGTCTCATAGAAGAATTCATTCCACTTTCAGGACAAAGTCTTTGCTATTATAGGCATCAGGAAAGGATGATTTGTATGTAATTCCCATTCTTTTTCCAAGTTAGAAAGCCATTGTTCTCCTGTCCCTTTACTGTGTGACAGGAACAGACAACTGGCCTTTCATCACCAGACCAGAAAAATCTACATCTGGATCTGATGCGCTTCACACGACGATGCTGCATTTCAAGCTATACTTTCAAACAAATTACATGTGGAATTACTGTGAAAGACAAATGAGTTGACTTCATTTGGACTATATGGGGGAAAGTCTGTGCAAGAATGCCTGCTAATCAAAGACGTGGATCGTGACGAAAGCTATTGGTTGATCAGTCAATACTTATCCCCAAGGCCTTCCTCTCTGGCCTCCTTCACCACAGAGGCCAGGAAAGCTACATGTGTGCTTTTTCAGTTTCCCCTGCAACCAGGGTGAGCCTCAGGACATCTTCCAAACAGAGAATACAAAGTTCACAGGTCACATGTGAAAGTTTTCTCTTTACTGATGAAAGGAGCAGAAGTCACAGATGCTACACTGTGCCTCGTGTTTTGTGACGTAAAGGTAGACATGAGATGTAGTCCCAGGGTCCATGGCTACCATTTGGTAGCCATGAGAAACATTCCAAGGGTATCAAAGAGGTGCAGACCCTGATGCTATTGTGCAATGAACAAATATCCGCAACCACCCATTTCCTGAATCTTGTGGAGTGAATAGTTAGTCACATAATTTTAAACCATTGTTGATTGGGTTTGCTGTTGTTTGCAATTGAAAGCATACTTAACTGACAGAGCTCTTTGCTAAGTCATTGAACTCTCTAGCATCATTTCCCTAATAAAAATAATAGTGAATTTATATTGCGTATCTCTTTGCTTTCTTAGATCAAAATCTGTTTCTTCACAGTCCATGTGGGATATTTGCTCTCTGCTATGAAATCTGTCAGAGGTGATAGAT
Organism: Callospermophilus lateralis; assembly: GCF_048772815.1. NCBI lineage: Eukaryota > Metazoa > Chordata > Mammalia > Rodentia > Sciuridae > Callospermophilus > Callospermophilus lateralis. Next base: position 17,657,865 of record NC_135312.1, read on the forward strand.
AGGGTACAATTTTGTAATAGCCCCAACTGGGCAAACAATACAAGAGCCAGATGGCTATTATGATACATCAATCTTTCTAGAAACAAATTTTACAACATCAAATTTAGAAACCAAAAATACATATATATATTTTCCATATATATACATATATACATGGAAAAAATAAAGCATACTATTAAGGAATAATTAGACAAGAATCAACAATGAAAATTTCACAGAACCCATGCTATCACTTCCACATACCATGCCCAAGTAGACATTGCTGACGATTATGGCACATTTTCCCACACATACCACTCGCTACTGAGAAGCTCCTAACACAGAGTTCCAGGCAGCCACAACCATTCAGCTGGAGCTGGCACACAACGTGAAGCCCAGCTGTATTTCTTAGCGATTGCAGACACTCATTCTGGAGGTATTTGGTTCATGATCCAAGCACAAGTCCTTGCTCACTGGGAATTGATGGTATTTTTTCTGATGAAGGGAAGATGCTAAGTGAGTTTTTTAATCATGTCTTTTGCCCTCCTGTTTCACTTCAATCCTAATTGACTTTGTTGTCTTTATGATTATTCAACACGATATGCAGAATCTCATTGAATTTATTCAAGGCTTTGTTATTATGATATTTGTTTTCATCACCATTCATCATATGGATAATTGATTTCTTTTAGTTCTGCCCTTTTGCCTTTATATCTGAAACTTGTCTAAAACTGCATGTACTGTTATATACACAAAGATGACTTCACTATCTCTTTCAAAAGATTGTTTATCTACCCTTTTAGACAAACCCACCACTGTCATTGGAAAGAACCTGCTTGTAGATACAGCTTTTAGAAGACTACTCCTCCTTATCTAGGAAAATAGATTCTTGCTCAAGTGACCTTCTGTTTCCCAATTCAAGTCTATCTGGATACTTAACTTAAAGGACAACTAAAAAGGAGTAAGCCATTAGGAGTTAATACTTGCCAAGAACATTGAAGGTACTTATTTGGTCTGGCCAATATTGAAAGAGTGCTGAAAGATGCTGTGGAAGATACCAAAATAAAGAGAGATGCTATCAAGAAAACTCAGGCAAATTGCTGTTTAGTGACTTGAAAGGGAAGAACTATCAGAGGAGCAAATTAGGAGGTATAAAGAAAATAAAATATAGTTTGTGGGGAACAAAATAAAGCATAAAATGTGGTTTGATAACATTTTAGAAATAAGTGTATGCACATAAAGATAACCTAAAAATAGGTTTCTACTATAAGCAAAGCCAGAAGTAAAGGGAGGGTAAGAAAAAAAAATATACAGAAAGACTGATTTAAAATCAGCTGATGTTCGTGAGAAAGATTGGTCCTGGGAATCCAGCTCCTTGTGTTAGGATGATGTGATTTTTGAAGAGGACTCATAAGGTCTCTCCTTGTAGGGATACTACATGCCCTCCCCAAGGGAAATACCAGAAAACTGCAGAAACAAGCAAAGAGGAGAAGGTATCCTAACCATGTGTTCAGTCACCCAGTTACTGACATTTAGTGAGTTTCTACCACACTAGGCACTATTCTGTGGGATGGTAACTCCAGTTAACAAAACCCTAGAAGCCCTTGCCTTCATAAAGCTCCACCTCTACAGAGGGAAAGTGATGATACAACAATAAGGAGACATGAGATGATATCATCGCATATTGTATAATTATGCAAAATGAAACCTGAATACTTGATGGCTCTCAGATGCCACAGACCTGTTGTTAACAAAATCAGTGTGAGTAGATAAATTATGTATTTGCATATATGAATCACCTTGCCTGTTCTATGAGTCAGCATCTCTCCCTGTAAGCAACCAAGGCTTGGTAAATGGTAGAAGCTCAATTTCCTAATCAGAAGACGTGTATTTTACTAGGCAGACTGTAGCAGATCGCTCTCTCTGACCTTGGATTTGGCCAAGAAAGGTTAAACTGAAAAGAGAGGGGAGTATAATTGTCACATACAACAACCTCAGAAAATGAAGAAAACCTCAAGGAAAAAATACCTACAAGGATGGAGGAAGTCCACAGCTACATATTCTGGCAGGATTGCCATTCCACACAGTCCGTCCCTCCATCCCTCTCTCCCTCCCCCTCCTTCCATTAGCTGATCCACCTGTGTATTCTGAGGGAACTGAGAAACTTGTCCAAAGGCATAGGCAAATTTATTCTCCACCGAAAAGAGTTGCCCTGATTTAAATTGGCTTGCAAACTCAGAGTTGGGTCCCACAGTGTTTACTCTGTAGGCTTTGTCAATAGAGATGATTCCTGGGAAAACAAAACAAAACTGTGACATAAGTCATATTTATCTTCAGTCCAGACTCTTTTTTTCTCTTTCTGTACTTTGCCATATCTGTTCATTTCCTGTTCAGCACTTAAGCCTGGGTATCCAGTTTCCCAGAGAAGCTTGTGGTCCCTATCCTTGATAGAGAAAGTCACAGTAAAATCCTAAAAAGAGAAAATGTGCCGCCTGTCAGAGTTATGACATGCTCTTTCCATGAATGATAGAGAGATAGGGAGAGATTCCGTAAAGCTTTCAAAAAAAAAAGAAAAAAAAAAAAACCTGGGAAATTTACGTTAAATACCATCAGCCTTACATGGACATATGTCTTTGAAGTCCACTTTTTGACATTTCCTCAAGACAAAAGTTGAATAATAACCTTCCCTAAAAACATTCAAGATCTCCTTTCATTAAAAAAAAAAAAAAAGTGAGCAAAATCCCTGGACACTTTTAACCTCACCTTCTGTTTAGTCCACCTCGAATCCCTTTGACAGACTTCCTGGTCCACCTTCCAGCAGGAGAGATTCTGTAAACTAGAGATTTATAACATATGACAAGTCAACCCAGATTCTTATGAAACGAGATATGAGTCAGCAACATTAGAGCTGCTTGAAATTCAGGGCATTTCAGAGTGAAGGGGAGAAATCTCCAAGAATTTCACAGAGAATGTTTTACTCTTCTGAAAAATTGCTGAGAATTCTTCAGAAGCAAAGTGGTGCCTGGCTTTCTATTTTCTGCAGCCAGGTGGTAAATGAACCAAGGCTTTGCAAACAGAGATCAGACAGTCCACAGTAAGGAGGACCACATCATCTTGGGGTATCTAGTTGCTTCCACATAACCTTTACTGAAAAGTGGCCAGCCCTCAGCGGCTCCACCCGCTTCAAGAACACACTGTGTGTGCCAGGACACAAGGCCTTCAACAAACTTTCTGCCTAACCATCCACATTTCAGGGCTTTCCCTCTGTTTCCTCATCTTTCACACCACTGCAAATAGCAGTTAAGCAGAAAGTCTTTTGTATGTGCAATGGATCATGCTCAAGTTTCAATTATCATTGAGTTGTTCCTTGATAAATTCATAACATATAACAAGAATCTCCATGTATCAATTAGCTGCTCATTATTGAATATGAGTTTAGAACTTAAAAATAGTTTGCTAATTTTTAGAAAAATCCATGAAAAAACAAATAGTGGAGCTCAGGAAACTATATTTTGAGAGAATCAGTCATTTGTCCAGAATGACACAGTTCACGTTTGGTGGAGACAGCATTTGAGCACAGTCTGCTTGGTGTCCAAACACAACTAACTGCCCCTGCTTCTTCCCCTAATTAGCTCATCCCTGACTCTACTGATTCAGTACATTGCAACTGTGCCTAGAAAGGTTTCCTCTGGTGCTCAACTACCCCTGTGGTGGAAAACAGGTGCTTCTTATGCAATTTGAAAAACAACTACAAACTCTATGACTCATGGCCTTTAATTTCCTACTAACTTACTTATCTGTCTCCCCCACTTAGACTGAGAACAACAGCCAGAGACTCTTTCTTCTCAGCAGCCACATTACCCAGCATACAGTAGGTGCTCATAAAATGTTTCTTTCACATGCCCACAATTAATGAATGATTTTAAAGATGGTAAAGGGGAATTCAGGGGCCAGGTGAAGCCCAGGAAGTAGTCCACCAAGCCTTTCCCAGTCAGCACCATCTGAAGCCATCTTTCTTGCTACAATAATTTGCTGCCCAAACCAAAAAAATAAATAAATAAAAAAAAATAATAACTAGACATTGCTAAATGCTCAGCCCCACCCTCACTATCCTAACCAGCCCACATGATCCAAAATATCTAAAAGATCAAATCACTTCCCTGCAAGGAGGCTCATAGTACCAATGGTGGCCCTTCTGCAGGTTGGAGAGAGGCAGGATGGAGGCTATCAGGAGTCTGGATTGAATCGTCATCAGGAGCAAAGTGGCTAGAACCATCATTGTTGTGGTTAGGGAACGTACAAGCAAATTTTACTGGTGACCATGGATCCCATAAGAAGAGTAGAACAAAGAAAAGACCTGAGGCCAGCAGCCATGGACAAAGGAGACGGCAGTCGGGTGGGAGCCTAGTGGAAGGGCTTCTTTCCTTTCTTCTTCAGGAAGAGCAAGCTCTCTGCAGGGCTGGGGTGTGGGCAGGCTGCACCAGGGACAATGCAGAAGAGGAAATGCTTGTATTCCTGTGTTCTGCTAGGCTGGAAACTTCCAGAACAAACTAGAGAGCAGGTCACAGAATCAGGGCATATGGAAATACCGTCTCTCTCTTTCATTCAACAAGGAATCACTATTGCATATAAATAAATCGACACATTCACTTTATTTTTTTTTAATTAATTTTTATTGTAGGTTGTTCAAAACATTACATAGTTCTTGATATATCATATTTCACACTTTGATTCAAGTGGGATATGAGCTCCCATTTTTACCCCATATACAGATTGCAGAATCACTTCAGTTGCACAACCATTGATTTACATATTGCCATTCTGGAGTCTGTTGTATTCTGCTGCCTTTCCTATCCTCTACTATCCCCCCTCCCCCCTCCCCTCCCCTCTTCTCTCTCTACCCCCTCTACTGTAATTCATTTCTCCCCCTTATATTTTCCCTCCTTTCCCCTCACTTCCTCTTGTATGTAATTTTGTATACCCCTGAGGGTCTCCTTCCATTTACATGCAATTTCCCTTCTCTCTCCCTTTCCCTCCCACCTCTCATCCCTGTTTAATGTTAATCTTCTTCTCATGCTCTTCTTCCCTACTCTGTTCTTAGTTACTCTCCTTATATCAAAGAAGACATTTGGCATTTGTTTTTAAGGGATTGGCTAGCTTCACTTAGCATAATCTGCTCTAATGCCATCCATTTCCCTCCAAATTCTATGATTTTGTCATTTCTTAATGCAGAGTAATACTCCATTGTGTATAAATGCCACATTTTTTTTATCCATTCGTCTATTGAAGGGCATCTAGGTTGGTTCCACAGTCTTGCTATTGTGAATTGTGCTGCTATGAACATGGATGTAGCAGTGTCCCTATAGTGTGCTCTTTTTAGGTCTTTAGGGAATAGACCGAGTAGTGGAATAGCTGGATCAAATGGTGGTTCCATTCCGAGCTTTCCAAGAAATCTCCATACTGCTTTCCAAATTGGCCGCACCAATTTGCAGTCCCACCAGCAATGTACAAGAGTACCCTTTTCCCCACATCCTCGCCAGCACTTGTTGCTGTTTGACTTCCTAATGGCTGCCAATCTTACTGGAGTGAGATGGTATCTTAGGGTGGTTTTGATTTGCATTTCTCTGACTGCTAGAGATGGTGAGCATTTTTTCATATACTTGTTGATTGATTGTATGTCCTCCTCTGAGAAATTTCTGTTCAGGTCCTTGGCCCATTTGTTGATTGGGTTATTCGTTATCTCATTGTCTAATTTTTTTAGTTCTTTGTATATTCTGGATATTAGGGCTCTGTCTGAAGTGTGAGGAGTAAAGATTTGTTCCCAGGACGTAGGCTCCCTATTTACCTCTCTTATTGTTTCTTTTGCTGAGAAAAAACTTTTTAGTTTGAGTAAGTCCCATTTGTTGATTCTAGTTATTAACTGTTGTGCTATGGGTGTCCTATTGAGGAATTTGGAGCCCGACCCCACAGTATGTAGATCATAGCCAACTTTTTCTTCTATCAGACGCCATGTCTCTGATTTGATATCAAGTTCCTTGATCCACTTTGAGTTAACTTTTGTGCATGGCGAGAGAAAGGGATTCAGTTTCATTTTGTTGCATATGGATTTCCAGTTTTCCCAACACCATTTGTTGAAGATGCTATCCTTCTTCCATTTCATGCTTTTAGCCCCTTTATCAAATATAAGATAGTTGTAGTTTTGTGGATTGGTTTCTGTGTCCTCTATTCTGTACCATTGGTCCACCTGCCTGTTTTGGTACCAGTACCATGCTGTTTTTGTTACTATTGCTCTGTAGTATAGTTTGAAGTCTGGTATAGCTATACCGCCTGATTCACATTTCCTGCTTAGAATTGTTTTTGCTATTCTGGGTCTTTTATTTTTCCATATGAATTTCATGATTGCTTTCTCTATTTCTACAAGAAATGCCGTTGGGATTTTGATTGGCATTGCATTAAACCTATAGAGAACTTTTGGTAATATCGCCATTTTGATGATGTTACTTCTACCTATCCATGAACAGGGTATATTTTTCCATCTTCTAAGATCTTCTTCTATTTCTCTCTTTAGGGTTCTGTAGTTTTCATTGTATAAGTCTTTCACCTCTTTTGTTAGGTTGATTCCCAAGTATTTTATTTTCTTTGAGGATATTGTGAATGGGGTGGTTGTCCTCATTTCCATTTCAGAGGATTTGTTGCTGATATACAGGAATGCCTTTGATTTATGCATGTTGATTTTATAGCCTGCCACTTTGCTGAATTCATTTATTAGCTCTAATAGTTTCTTTGTAGACCCTTTTGGGTCTGCTAGGTATAGAATCATGTCATCTGCAAATAGTGATAATTTGAGTTCTTCTTTTCCTATTTTTATGCCTTTAATTTCTTTCGTCTGTCTAATTGCTCTGGCCAGTGATTCGAGAACTATGTTGAACAGAAGTGGTGAGAGAGGGCATCCCTGTCTTGTTCCAGATTTTAGAGGGAATGCCTTCAGTTTTTCTCCATTCAGAATGATGCTAGCCTGAGGCTTAGCATAGAAGACACATTCACTTTAATAGGTATTTGTTATGGTTTGGATGTGGTCTGACCCCCAGTGTTTTGTGTACTGGAAGCTTGCTCCTCAAAGTACGGTATTGAGGTGGCAGGATGTTGGAGAGATGATCAGACCATGGGGACCTGCTCTCATAGAGTAAAGGATGCTGATTTCTCAGAGTGGGTTATGTTTCCTCCAGAGCAGGCTCTTGTAAGAGTGAGCCTGGTCCCTCACCAGAAAGTGATGCCAGTGCAATGCTCTTAGATGGCCACCGTGTGAGCTAAATAAACTCCATTTCCTTATAAAGTTCCAAGTCCAGGTTATTTTGTTATAGCAACACAAAATGGGCCAGACACAACTATATATTTTTAGTCAATTAAATACCTGATGCTATAATTTTAATGTCCCCGAAGGTCTGTGTGTTCAAGACTTGATACCCTGAGGGGCACTAAGGGGAAATGGTGGAAATTTTAGGATATGGGTCCTACCACTAGGTTTTAGAACTAGGGCACATGCCCTCAAAGGGGATTGTAGAATCCTAGTCTCTTTATTTCTTCTTTTTTTGGCCCCTGAATCAGGAGGTAAGCCATTTCCTTCCATGTGCTTCTGCCATAATGTGCTGCCTTTGCCAGAGGTCCAAAGTGTTGGCATGGCTCAATCTTGAACTGGAACCTCCAAAACTGTGAGCTAAAATAAATCTTTTCTCTTTATATGTTAATTACCTCAGTTATTTCATTATAGCAACAGAAAGATGACTAATACACCTTATTTTCTCACTCTGTGGAAGAGGACTCTGTGGAAGTTGGAGGGAGCACCATCTGCCTGTTGAATGCAGAAACACAAAGTATGTCACTTATTAATAATGCTCACTCCACAGCAGTAATGATTGACACCAAAGTTGTACAGCCATTTGTACTTTTAAAACTATATCCATAATATTTTACCTCTAGCAATTTCTAAACTACAACCATGATCCTTGATAATACAGGTAATCTCTAAGTGATACTATCAATACTTGTAACAAATTTAGCTCTTTGGAACTATGAACATCCAATGAGGCAGTGCCTCAACAGAGAAATAATCACTTTATCAATGTTCGCTATTATTATTTGCCTTGATACTATTAACCCCATTCTGCAGTTGAGGAAACTGAGGCTTAGAGAAGTTATATTTTTGCCCGAAATAACACAACTAGTAATTTGTGGAGCTGGATTTGATTTCATTTGGATCATAGAATGATCTATAGAGACTTCTCGATGGGATAGAAATGGATGTAGAATCAAAAAAGCAGAGCATTCATGGAGCAACCTCTTTCTTTAACTTAGCTCAGAGGAAAATGCCAAGAGATGCTTTTCAATTGGTTAAGGAAAGATGGCCAGACACTGTTTCGCATGGTGAGAAAGCATTCATTTCCTGGGCTAATTTCAACAAAGGCACCGGTACCCATCATCTCAGAACAAACTCATTCACTCCATGTTTACTGGGGAACTTGTGGAAAATCCTTGGAACTCAATTGCATTCTGACATCCTATTCATCTTCCAGCTCATTTCCCATCACAGGCCCTGATCTTATTAGAAGGACCTGGGAGAATATCAGCAATGGTACCTTTTCTTTTTTTGTGTGACAAGTCGTTCTGGAATGCATTTAATATCTTAAAATTGTCATTGATTGAAACTGGTAATTCTAAATAAGCAGTTCAAAACTAATATCCCTCTTATTTCCCCACTTAATCTTTTTTTCCTCCCGAGCCACATACCTGATCTTTTCAAAGGTATCTTCCTAAGTGGTCAACAAGCTATGGGATCATCCGATGGGAGGAACACGGAGGAGAAATCTCCAGTAGCACAGACCTCCCATGCGCTTGTCCTGTTCCCATCTGAATTTACTGCCTAGAAAGGAGCTTAGCAGATAGAAGGTGCTCAAAAGTATGTAACAGCCCCCCAAATAGAACTTATTCTTGAGAAAATTAGAGACTTGGGTCTCCACACCTGATTTTCCAGCGGGGCTTTTGTGACATGGAAATGGGAAGGAGGTCGGTCACTCGGGGAGAGTTGAGTGGCACCAAGTCTGTCTACTTTAAACATTGCCCCCAGAAATTTTTTTGTCAACTAAAATTCCCATCCTGGCCTCTGGGTTCAGTATTTACAAAGGGATTCTGCCTTTGGAAGAGTTCTCAGTCAAGATAATCTAATTAGCTAATTAATGACCTTGAGCACCACAAGACAGAAATGTGGTGAGCTCTAGATTTAGGGGATAACCAAAGGGGGCTGGACCAAAAGGGCATCATACTTGGTTGCAGTCTGAACAGAGGAGACCGAAAAGCAAATGCTACAGGGAAGGCTTTCTCTTAATTCACAATCCAACTAACCCTGGTCCCAGTGCCTAATAAATGATGTGTATTTGTTCCAAGAAGCCACATTTGCATGGTCCTTAAGAGAGAGATTGCATTATTAAAACCATGAGGTCGAACGCCTGTGCCATCATTTCTCAGCTACCCAGTGAAGTGACGAGCCCCACGTTAACCCAATTTCCTCATTGGTAAAGTGGGTATATTTGCCTCCTTTTTTTCAGGGTTTCAGGAAGCAGAATTGAGATCATAAAAATGGCTACTGTAGGGTCCAGTGCAAAGGAAGCACTGAGAAACTGGTGGCTACTGTCGTTGTCGATCATGCTTTTCAAGGCAATCTTAATCTTTCATAATAAAGCAAAAAGGAAGAAAATCCAGGAAGAGAGGACACTCATCAGGGAGAAGAAGCAAGGATAGGTGTATGCATCAAGCACTGAGTACATGCCAAATGTTTACTCAATTACTTTTCACATACAAACACTCTTTGAGAGGGAATGAGATTCATATTTATGAGTTTGCTTTTTTTAATGTTTCTCCTCTCACTTCACCATGACCCTCAGACCCCAATTTTTCAGAATCCTCAACATAAACCTATGGGTCTGGGGATGCAGCTTAGTGGTAGAGAGCTTGCCTGGGCTTTATTCCCAGCACCAAAATAAACTATAATATTTACATCAACACTGATAAAAAGAGAAACCGAGAGTACAGGAAGAACAAGGAAGTTCTACATAAACCAAAAGTTTACCTGCCTGAGGGCCAAACCATGCCCTTAATCTTACAGGTCCAATGGGGGAGGGTGTCAGGGGGAGAGGGCGAGCCCCACATGGCCAGTGGGAAGCCATCCCTTAGCAATAAAATCCTCCTGTCGAAGGGAAACTTGGTGTGCACACGGCTCCTACGACTTCTACTCTAAAATTCCAGAGAAAGTGGCTAAAGGGGGAACTGATCCATTGCAATCCCAGAGTAACATATTCAGGGGACATCAACTTATAATCTTGGGATATCTTGAAACAGAAAACGTTCTATCCCTTCTGCTATTTTTCATCACCTCTTCAGAAATATTCAAATGAGTTGAGACAACTGCCTCACTTGGCCCTTGGATCCGTCTGTTAGCTACTCCAGGGCTCCAGTGCTTGTTCATTTCTTAGCTCATGTCACTGACACCCTTCTCACATTTGACACTGACTCCAGTGACCTTGTAGCATCTGCCCTCCCAATTCCCTTGAAAACCCCGAGCGGCCTGCTTCCACGAGCGCTCCTTTGAACGTCCTTTCTTCTTCTTCTCTCTCTCTTTCCCCCTCTTTTTCCTTTTGACAAGGAAAAGAGCTATCAGGTGTCTGGAACATTCTTGAATGGCTGATTCCTGGAGTCCTTGTCCTCACTTCTTCCCCGCTGCACTCCACTGGCATTTGTTCCAAGATCTGCTCCTTTTCAAACAAGGACCTGGCACGGAGCTGAGGTTTCCAAATGTTAACTCCCTGGCACGAGTCCTGTAGGTGCTGAAAGGATTTTTCCCTGATTTGCACACAAACCTTTCATTTTGATGCCTATCAGGGTCAGCTGGGCTTTTTGCCTTGCCTACAAGGTGGTTTGGAGGCCATGGCCCAGAGCATAAAGAAGTCTTTCTCCCTCTTTTTCGGACTGCTGCTCAGCCACTCTCTCCTGGACACTTGGATACACGCAGTCCTCCCAGGCTCTTATTTATACCTCCTGGGCAGAGTTCCAGGGTGGACACTTACCCACTAACCAGTTTTTCAGACTTCCTAAGGCAGGTAGGTAAAGTTCCCTAGCAGCTTGGCTAGGCCTGCTCTCACGTTTTTGCTCAGAGAAAAATCTCGTCTAAAGCTCCTTTAATCAAAGAACCCTTCCTCTTCCAGTGCCACTATCAAAGCTCTGATTTCCTAAGAGTGCCCGGGGACTGACTCTGCTGTCTACTTCGGGGGAAGGAGCCATCTCACCTGCCTAACTCTTAGAAACAAAAAGCAAATGGAGCATGGTAGAAGAAGAGTAAGAGAGAAGGAAACCCAGATCTACCACTCTGCCATTTATTCACTCTCTCATTCACAGAGGTCTTCTTGACCATTACCATATGGAGCTGGGGGAGGGTTTGGGGATTTTGAGATGCAACTGGTAAAGTCTTTCTCTGTACTTTGTCTTTCTCCAAAGCACGCACTCTTAACATATGAGAAAACCGCCTGTCATCTCTCTGACAGAGGAGAGAGGGCATTCCAATTAGAAGGAACAGCTTTTGCTAAGTACTGGAAATATGATAGAATATTCCAGAAGCCTTGACGGAGGCAAAAAGAGTGAGTCCATAGTGCAGAGGATCAACGGCATGAAGAGTTTGTAGAAGTAATATTTGGAGGGGAGGGAGATTACTCAAAAATGATTACCATAAATGTCAAGGACTTTGGTTCCATGGAATCATCTGAAACCCACCACAGGCTGTAAGTAAGGGTGGGGTAGGGTACAATTAGAGTTTTAGAAGTATATTTCAATGGCTAAGCAAAAGATATAGTGGGATTAATTATAAATGAAATAACGAGAATGAGAGGATAAATGTGAGAGTTTTGAAAGAAGTAAAATATACCAGATTTAGTGGTCAGTTAGATGTGGTCATGAAAAATAGGCTCATTATGACTAAGTTCTTAGTCAGAGCAGTTTGGGTTGGTGAAAATCTCTGAAAACAGGAAGGGAAGTAGGTTCTCAGGCAGTAAGGTGAAGTGTTCATTTGGGGACACATGGTTTTTAAACTTCTGGAGGACACTCAAAAGGAGGTATCCGTAGTTAGGTGTCCAAGCGTCTGAAGCTTGAGAAAGGGGGCAAAAGGATTTCAAAGGCATCTTCCATAGTCTTAGGTAAGTCAGTGTTGTCACTGTCACTGATGCATCCCCAAGGAGAACATGACAGAGACAAGATGATTAAAGGAAACAGCCAAGGAGATACCAGCATGAAAAAATATGAATGGAAGCAAAGAAACTAATGGAGATGATACAAAGAATGACCAGAGCCACAAGAAAATGAGACTTAATGTACAAGTCTATTTTCCTATTTTCATGGCATGTCAGGATTAGAAACCATCTGTGTCCCCTTCACTTTAGAGACGTAGTGGGGGCACCTGGAAGGAAGGCACACTGGCAAAGTTCTTTCCACTGGTCCATGGTAAAGCCAGAACTGGCCAATGGTAAACCAAGAGTGCCTGGTTCCAGCACAGGCTGGGGTTTTCATTTTTGCTTTTATTTTTGTTTCCCTCACTGTCTAGAAGAGGGTATAGAAACTGAAACAAAGCTGAATTAAAACTTATATCTTTTGGCCCTCAGATTTCACCACAACTTTTCCATCTTTGCAAGGACATCATCCAATCTGAGCCACTAAGAAAAGGAGATGTGTGCCTGGCTCATCCGGGTTCTTTTGTATAGATTAGCCTAGGAAATGTCATATCTATCCCACCAAATTGGCTTTAGGTTCTATTGAGGAAACTGAGACGAAGATATATAGAAACCCATGCCAAGGAGTCACATAGCTAGGGGTCAACAGTCATTTCACTGTCCATGGTCTTAATTATTTCTGTATGTCAACTTCTGCAGATTTGGTGCTGACTCCATATGCATTCTACCCAGCAGGGTCATGTTCAGGGGGCCAGCCTTAATAACACTTAGAAGATGGTAGACTGATAAAAAAAAAAAAAGTCTTCTTCTCTATATTGGGGGACAGAGATAAATTTCAATGTGGAGCCATAGCTTTTGACAAGTTAGCCACGTCTTTTAGGATATGCCATCAATTGAGAACTAGCTCCGAGGTTATTAATGAAGTCAGTGCTTTCTACTTTCAGAGCATGCCTATCATTGTGTGGGGCCCTCAGCCTCTTGTGTTGGAAATGAGTTCATGTAGCCCCCATATGACATGCTATTTTTATTCCTTGCCCAGATCAGCCATAGTCTAACAATGCATTTCAAAACACCACTGATGGAAGCGCCACCTGAAACCTGTTCTCCCAGATACGTATCTTCCTCCCATTCATCGTTTCGAGAAAAGAAAAAAATCTTACTGCACCGCAACATTTTCATCTGCTTTGGTTTCTTCCAGAGATAAACCGTGCCTGCTGCAAACTAATTAATATCATTCACCTGGAAAGCAGAAAATGGGAGACTACAGGCTTCTCTCTCTTGATAAACAGATTGCTAGGTAAGGGATACACATGGATGTGACATTCATTTGGCTGTAGAAATAGCAACAATAAGATGTTTTTAGACAGATATTTGGAAGTCATGAGCAAATATCCCCAGACTCCATCCATTTGAGCTCAGGTGAGTCTTTTGCACTAAGTTTCAAGCTTCCGCAAGTCCCTAGAATCAGCAGAAATTTCTAGGCCCCTAAGGAAGTGTCCCCCAAACAATGACCAGAGTTGTTCAAATAATGGCCAAGTCCTGAGAAAGCTGGCTGTGCATCCCAACACAGGGCAGCTCCTTCCCTGACTCAAGTTTCTATTGAGGCCCAGAGGTAGTCTGGACCAAGAGGAGTTGGAAAGCTCAGCCCTCATTCTGCACAGACTGGAGCTCACTGTGACCTTCCTCCCATATGAAGAAATCACAGTCGTGACTATAAAACTGTTGGGGTCTGGGTGGTTCTGTGAATAAAGCCAGGAGGAGGAAAACACCACCACACAAATATGGCTTTCTAATTCTCAGAGAAGGATGGAGGGATCCTTTTCCCATAGCATCAATGGCCATAAATGGACATTTTTATATAGGACCTTGAAAAGAATGATATTCCAGAAGTGTCTCAGAGCCAGGAAATTGGTGGATTAGTTTAGCTAAACTTGAAAATTCTTTCCATTTTTTATCCATCCATCCATTCAGTGAGTCGACATCTTTACAAATTCAACAGGCAAAATACAAGTCAATGAATAATTTAGAATATGATATCATGTATGTGTAGAAGTTCTACAAATCCAGGGACAGAGAGTAGGGAGAGATGGGTCAGGAAAATTCTTTTAGATGAAGCAACACTTGGACTAATTTATTGAGCAATAGTAAGTGTTCATAAGCAAATAGAGAAGAGAAATTTTGATTGTTCTCAACCTCAGAGAAGATCTGGGAAAAGGAAGTTTTGCTACTTCTGCTGTCCCTGTTGGCTAATGCTGCCTATCTAGGGCCAGTTCAGACAGGACAGATTCTGTGGAGCCTCCACTGTCCTTCCTCCCTACGGAGTAGAGGAATTAATCCTATAGACCTTGGGACATTGCTTGCTTCCATAGTCATTGCACCATGTGCATCTCCTGGATTTCATATTTTTTTGAGGATAGTTGTCTCCTTAATCCAGTTTCATCATTTGGGCAATGAAATAGCATCTGGAATATAGTAGGTGTTTTTTTAAAAAAAAAAATGTTTGTCAACTATAATGTACGTCTTTGTACTTGATTAGGAGTTTCCTGGAGGTAGGAGGTATACAATTGGACCCTTCTGTGCTCGGCACTGTGCTTTAAGTAGATACTGATAGATGTTTGATGAACAAGGAGTCACTCAAATTTGAGCCTAATGGTAAAGTTGATGACATGCTCACTATGGGACCTTTCCATGGGCACCCAGTGTCACTGTTCTTCCTCCAGGCAGTGAGGACATGAGTGTCCAGATTTCTCTCACTTTTGCCCTAATACAATTACCTCTCATCTTGAAAATAGCTTAGCCAATGTATGCTCTGCAGGTTTATCATTTCTAGCTTAATTTAAAAATACATAAATCGCCAGATTTGAATTTCCAGTATTAACTGTAAGCCATAGAAGAGATATTTTCGAGAAAAGGATCTACCCTGGACTTTCCAACTCATTTTATTGATGCAGCTGTCTAATCTGTAATAAGACTTCTTCCATCTTCCTTTTTGGCTATACCTGAAGGAATTGTCAATATCACTACTGTTCTTATGAACTCCTTTTTTTTCTGCATGACCTTGTTCTTGGGTTTCTGGTTCATGTTCCAGTGTCATATGGTGCTAGACAACCCATGGTGTACCTGAAACACTAATGGCAGTCTACATTCTTACTGAGGCTCTACTACTATATGACCCAAATCTTACCATTTTTGACCCTGACCATACTCTTCTGTGTCTTCTTAAACCCACGTCCTGAGGTTACTTCCAATTCCTAGAGTTTACCCTTTCAAATAAAGTCTATGAAATCCACTGATACAGCCTTTCCCTTAATCTTTTTGGATTCCCTTGGGGAGCAGGAGGGGGAACCTGGAGGGAGAGGCGAATTGCCATGGATTTTATATGACTTGTTACTCAAGATGTTTCGTTAAAGCTGCCAAGAGATTCACAGCCTACCCGTGTCTCAAAAATAACCCGTTTTATTTCAGTCCTTGACCTGAGCTTTGTAGTACTCGAGAAAGTCACAGCAACTAAAAGGTATGGAAATGGAGAGTTGTCTGTATATGTGGTGGGCGATCAACACATATGTCCTCAAATGGGATGGGGACAACAAGAAGAGAAAGGGACTGGAAAAACTGAGAAAAGCTTCCTTTGCTCTCCAGGTTTTCCTTGTGGCCATTTGTTTCTTGAATTTAGACATTCATTGGTTATGGACAATGGTCACGGGTACAGAAGGTCCACCACCTAGAGGAAAAGTGTGCCCTCCAACCAGGCTCATAGAGCAAGTTCTAGCCAGATTCTTCCAGAATAGCATACTGCAATTCCTCCATTAAGCTCAATCTCCTCAACAATCCCCTTCTTATTTGGCCTGTGAAATGAATCACGAAGAGATTATTTTCGGGGCAAATCGGTAGAAAAATCCTGATGCAGACAGTTCCCCTTCTGATTGCAGCCTGACTTGTACTTATTGAATATCACATCAAGTAGTGGTTCAGGGGTTTCAAAGGAGAATTCAGCAAAAAGTGGGGGCGGGGAAGCCCACAAAGTTTTTCCAAGTACCTACTGCAGAGTTATCAGGTCACAGATCTAAATGGCAGCACTGTATGCCTGATTTGCACATTCCAAACCAATTTGGCAATTTTTTAAGAAATCTTTATCTGCATGCATGAACAGCTTTGGAATACTGAAACAATTTAGAATCATATTTATTTTGCTACAGTTCAATTAACTTAAGTGCTGAAACAGGCTCTCCTACTAGTAACTAATTTAATCAGTTACTATTACAAGAAATCATTTCCTCTGTGTTGGGGCGCTCCAGTGTCCTCTCTGGATAGGGCAAGATATCACATAGGTATGCGGGACTGCGAAGGTGAAGAGTCTGGCAAAAATTTCTGCCCTAACAAAAAAGAAAAATCAAAGAACTCATTCTCTTATTTAAAAAAAAAAAAAAAGAAAAGAAAAAAAAGCACTATCCAGGAATCCAAGGTGGGTTTCCATCTTCTGCTGTGATTTTATCACCTCCTGTTCCCCTGGAACAACTTTATAGCCACTCAATAAGCACAATGAGGGTGTGGATCAAGGGTCGAAGACTTTTAAAGCTATTGCATAAATGCACTTAACCATGAGCCAAAGTGATAAATAGGAAAGCAAAATGAACGTCAGGAGCCCTGAGAAGAACGATTAGCAGGGACAGTCAGAGCAGCTCCGAAGGCAACACCTGAAGGAAGGGGTCCCTTCTGGCTTCCACTGAGGATCAATTGTTCTAATTGCATTTGCATTCAAAGGCACAACTGGCAAATAGCGGAAAGGATTCCTTACAGGAGAAAAACATATGTGAATTATCAAAAAACACAGAGTAGTTCTGCATGTTACTTTTGTGTATGTGGAAATGCAGTTGAAGGAAAAATGAACAGAAATTGCACACACGAACCATGCGGGAGAGATGACTGCGGAGGCAGGAGAAAGAAAGGGATTGGTGTGTGATTTGTTTTCACTTTGGGTATTTTGGATAAAACGTTAAGATCTCATAAATCTGGGTAATAGATACGCGGGACTCAATTCTATTATTTGGTGCACTTGCATGTTTATTTGAATGCTTTTCTAATTAAAACATAAAGAACACTTTAAAAAGAGTGTGCTAGTGTCTGCTTTGTAGCCATTGTTAAACCATTTAATGAGAATTCCTCTCCCACTCTGGATATTACAAGCCCTAGATTATTTTTATTAACGTTCATAGAATTCCATAGATGGAAGGATGTGCCCACCTTCCCCTCCCCCAACTTCTTCATTCTAAAGGACATTTTCACTGAGTGTGGCCACTGGATTGGGGCCCAGTCTTTGTAATATTAGGAACAGAGTTCTCTTTCCCTACTAATATTGTACTTGTTGTTCCAGGTACAACCTCAAAGAGGCTATCCATAGGCTGAGACTGTGAGTATCTGGAGATCAGTGTCGACAGAAATCCCAAGACTTAACTGTAGAGAGGTTAGCATGGTAGAAAGACAGGCAGAGAACATATTTGAGAAATCTGAAGAAGTCCCCATCACAATCAGATGACAGTCAACCTAGCATTCTGTCAGAAAAATGAATAGAGCCTCAGGATTGAGGAAGACTTTGGTCAAAAGGTGGCTTGTCAAAGTGGCCATGGCTTCCCCCGTATCCTAGACTTGAACCAGAAAATTTTAAAGCCACTAGGAAAACCATGAAAAGTGCTTGAATGTTGGCTCATTTTGTTATTTATTTCCTCAAAAGTAAGGGTGACCTGAGCCTCCAAATCCAGGCTAACATAGGGAAGCTGTTCATCGGTCCTGTCCAATGCAGCTGGACCCTGGGGTTTCCGCCCTGTGCCATTCTCTGCCCTAAATCCTCAAAGACATGAATGATACAGATGGTCCTTGACTTAAGATTGTTCAAGTCATTATTTTTAACACTTTAAGATGGCATGGAGATGACACATAATTGGGAGGAAATTGTATTTTGAATTTTGAATTGGCATCTTTTCCTGGTCCAGCCGTACGTAGCACAGCCTGCTCACGTGACACTGGACCATGGCAGTGCTCTGCAGCTCAGAGTTGGCTATAAAATCTCTGCAGGTTTGATGCAGCAGGTGCATTTTTGACTTGGGATCCTTTCAACTTAGATGGGTTTTCCAAATATGACCTGTATCCTCCATCCCCCATGACAGAATGACAGCAAACATTTTAGAAAACACAGCATGTGTAGATGAGAGAGAGCAAGAGACTCACACGAAGGGTCCTGGCAGGAGTGTCCTACCTCTATTATTAGGAGATTCACATTTTGCTTTACTCTTATGCTGTTAACTAGATGTGGAATAAGATCTATGTCTATTCCTATGATCTCCTCTGCTTAAAGGAGCTCAATGACTGTAGAATAAATGCAGTATATGAAGAGCTTGGATTTAATCAGATGGGAACAACAAAACTACACAAACTTTTCAATCACAAATGGCCTACAACAGAAAAAAAAAATGTTTCCTATTAAGCATGAATATTTTATTCTTGGAGGTGTTATAGAGAGCACAATAGGTCAGAAAATAAGTTCTGAGGTCAACTGGACTTTGCCCAATGTGGAAAATAACTTCCTTGAACTTCTATTTCTTCATCTGCAAAATGGGAAGAGTGGTATTGCTACTTATTCTTTAGTTAGGAGGATTTAAAAAAAGCATATGTGAACAACCAAGCAAAGTGATTGAGAGATGGTAAGTCCACATATATGTATCATAACTATCATTCTCTTCACATCTTTCATAACACTTTGGGTCTACTGAATTTTCAACTGGACAGTAGCTTTTTATATTTGCTTCCTTTCTGCAACAGGAAGATTCATCTTATTTTGAAATGGGGATATTAAAGGAAAAGGGTCAGTTAAGGAACATCATTTCTCAAGGCTTAATTTCTGGGAATCATATACCCAGAAGTGTCTCAGAGCTGATTCCAAGAAAGGAAGTCTGCAAATTGATCAAGTTTCTAAAAAGAATTGATAAAACCCAGTTTGTAATAAAAAAAGAGAGAGAGAGAGAAAAGAAGAAAAGCAAATAATGCCTTTAAATTTTCCCAATACCATTCTCTATGGTATCCAGCAGATAAGACTTTTTAGGAAATTCAAATTTAACCTTCGAAATGCTGAAGCCCTGTGATTGTCCCTTGATGCAAGTAGCTACTTTCAGATATTAAAATTGAATCAATTAGAAGAAAAAAAGGGGGCCTCCCTGAAAACATTGTTGAAACATGAAGAGCCTTTTTTCTTATTTGTGCAGTAGGATCATTCTTTTATCATCCCACAAAATTAAAGTGGAAAAGTTCTATCCACAATCCAGGTTTTGGAAATCCCTGCGGGCCTCCCGTCAACCCAGCAGCACGGCGGTGAACAGGATTTTAATTGTCCCCTCCAAGCAAGAACCAGGGTGGCAAAGGTCAGCTGCTGACGGCTGACATGGAGCCACCCACACACAGGGCCCAGCCCTAGAAGTTTCCTTCTCCACAGCTCCACTGCCCTAGCTGTACAGTTGCCTCTTTTGTTTATATAATCCCATTGATAGTGTCATCATAAAAGGCAAAAAGGAAACCATGGGAAATCTTTGTCCAAACCTTGCTTTGTACCTGAAGTTCAAGTCTGTTTGGTTAACCTTCTCTTTCCTTCAAGTGACCTTTTTTACTCTTAGTCCTCGCCCTGGTGTGCTATGGCAGGCAGTGTCTCTATGAGCCCCTGGCACCATGTGACAAAGGAGCTCTTATGGGTGTCCATGAATTATTTCATTCATCAGGTGCATGCACAGGAACTCCCCTTGTGTGCTACCAACGTGCCACGGGAAATGGGAAATACCAGCCCAACACACACACAGGTAGGTCCCATCCTCCAGAAGCTGAGGCCAACAGATGGGTGGTGAACTTCAAGTTGCACTTTCCCTCTAATTGTGGTTGGTTTACACTGTGATTCATACGGTTGACCCTGGGAAGGGTGCTTTTCCCATGAATCCAGCTAAGTGGAGGAGAATTAGGCCATGCATTGCAAGTGACCATGAAGTTACCTGACATGAAAGTAAGACGGCCACATCACATGCTGTGTACCAGTTTACTAACTTACCCTTCTCTAGATGCAGGGTAATTAACCCCCATTCTGTGATCCATATACATATTCCTGCCATCAAATAGGGAAGTGCTCACAGAGGGTACTATCTCTAAGTCCTGTGAAACATTACTCATGCATTTAATTAGAGGGTGCAGTGATCAAACTAAAAACCTGTAAATGGTTCAACTAAGAATAAGCATGGCTTCATTTTCTTTTAAGAATTAAGTAAGTCCTTTAAGTGCACTGTGATAGGAATAAGAAAGGGACCTGGTTGGAAATGAAGTGAGAAAGCAATGATACAAATGGAAACAGAACCGGGTTTTCAACACCACCAAAGTCAATCACAGGAAAGTACCTGTGAATTTCCTTAAATGACTTGCTGGAGGGTATTGTGCGGTAACTATATTACGATAGCTACTTTTTTTTTTCATCAATTAGTATTGTTAAAGAGAAGCATGACTATAGACTTCCTCACAGCAGCAAAAATAAATTCCTTCCAATTAAGTAGTCTAATAAGCTATTTAGGGTTTTACCACTTAACATTCTTTCCTTCCCATTTAATTTCAGCTTTCACTTGGATGTCATCTTGTTGAAAATCCATCACAGAAAACTATGTGGAAAAAAAAAAAAAAGATGATGTTGCTAAGTGCTCCTGATGTTCAAAAACCAGCAGAAGCACAATATTTTTTCTCCATCACCCCAGGATTTTTTGCTAATAATTTAGCTTCTTCCTACTCGAAATTAATATATGAAAATATATGAAAATGGTCAATATGCAAATTCAAATATCACACTAGCTACTTGCCTTCAGTTAAGTGCTATATGCATAA
Organism: Callospermophilus lateralis; assembly: GCF_048772815.1. Classification (NCBI taxonomy): domain Eukaryota; kingdom Metazoa; phylum Chordata; class Mammalia; order Rodentia; family Sciuridae; genus Callospermophilus; species Callospermophilus lateralis. Next base: position 17,679,002 of record NC_135312.1, read on the forward strand.
ATTTGAAACAATACAATATTTTAAGGTTCTTGATTGTAATAATGCCAGGGTGTGCATATGTGCATGTATAATTATGCTCATTTAATTTAATCATGAAAATATTATAGGATCATTTGGTTTTCTCCTCTAAAAGTTCTTTCACTTTTTTTTCAACTAATTAATTCCACTCTGCCGTATCTATAGGAGTGCTCATGGTGAGCAATGAGTGTTGATCTGAAGGGAGCCTGGTCATATTCCTATGGAATTATGGACGTGAAGGCGGCATGCGGGAAGGTGGGCAGCCTTTTGCCCAAGCACACATTCTCCTCATGGAACAATGCTGGGCTTTTCAGTAGGACCTCGTCCTGGAAATACCTGCATTTTATGTTCACTTCTTCTTGCGAGTTCTCAGTGTCCTTGAATGCTGGGAATGTGCCCTGGGGCAGTCACCTGATTACACAGAAGGAACCTGGACACCAGCCCATGAGACCCACACATTCCACATGCTTGACTGGACTGCAGCTCCGGGGATTCTGCACAGTTACTGGAATCACATGGGATACATTGAGGGGAATGAGAAGGTGCAGGACATTTAACTTAACCAGATCATGCCACAGTTAGTAGGAGAAAATCAGCCATGGCAGAGATGAAGCAGGCCAGGAAGGTTTTTGCATATTATCTTTTCCCCAACCAAGGAAATGATATTTTTCCTTTCACAGAAAGACTTTGTTCCTTTTCTCCAACATGTTAACTGAGACTGGTCTAAAGCAATAGGCTGCTTTGTACCCATCAGTGGAATCTATACAGCATCTTTTCCCCCAGGGATTAATTCAGCTTTTGATTAAATCTTTCTGAGATTTAAATCATGATGTTACAAACCTCCAAGGAACTCCTCTATGAGTTGTGACCTTCTTTATTACTCTCTGCTGTTTGATAAAGTACAAAGATTGATTTATAATGGTGTTTAGTGTGTTTGAAAACAAGGAATAGCAAGGAGAATTGGAAAATGTGAGATTAATGTAAAGTAAATATTGCCAAAAGTATGCTTTGGTTAAAATATTCTATAATTAATACTGAGTTACAACTGTGTGGCTAGTAACACTGGTGTCAAATGAGTATAATAATATTATTAGGGCTGTAAATTATAACCAGTGATTAGCTAAATAACCCTACAAAGAAGGGAGAACTGGAAAGGCTGAAAAAGAATTTCAACTCAATATTACATTGTATATAGTTTAGGGAGATTTAGTTTGGAGGACTTTTAAAATGAGACAAGCTCCTTTTAAATAAACTAATCATATCAAGTGTTCACTTATTTTTGGTTTCAGTAATTATTTTTGTCATTAGTATCATCAAGGATGGAAGTGATTTAACGTTTTGGGGACAACATAAAATGAATCCTTTATCTTGAATCAGGACGCTCCAGTACCAAACTAGTAGCTGTTTCTTGCTTTTTAAAATTCCTTGTTTTCTCTCTGTCCTCAAAGCGTTTATTAGAACAAAAAGTTAACCCTTTAAGCAAGATATCCTTCTGATATCCTTGCTGCCTCCCATCAAAAGATGAAAGAAGCCCTACATAATTAAGCAAAGTGAAGGCAATAAATACAGTATTTGAAATAATAGTAACTTCATTTTCTATATTGATAAAATACTGACAAATTTTATCAGTGGTATAAAATAGAAGTAGCACCACAGGGAGCACTTCTGAATGTTGTTTGCACATTTTAAAAAGCATTTCTTGTGATTTTTGATTGGCACATTATAATTATACGCGATAGTGGGATCCATTGTGCCATAGCAGTACATGCACATAACGTAATTTACCCAGTCTCCTTCCCAGTACCTTCCTTTCTCACTCTTCCTCCCTCCCTCATCCACTTATTCTATTCTATTGATCTCCCTTCTGTTATTGTTAGTTTAATTAGTGGACTATCTATCTATCTTTATATAGGGTATCCATTGTTGTATATTTGTAGGTGGACATAGCATCATTTGGTCAATTTCCTTCCTCAGTATTACCCATGCCCTCCCCTCCTCCCTTCCTCACCATAAAATTCTAAAACCTCAGCAGAGACAATCCATTCATTTGGATGCTGGATAGTATTCTTGATAGCTCTATCCCATTTCCAATATTTACCAACATTCTTCACTTTCTAGGGGACTTTTGGGAGAGGGCTAGGATACACTTAGCCCCCTTGCCCCAGTGCTATGCTGATGCTAGATTTTGCAGTGCAAGAGGTCGAGAGTGGCAAGGACCATCTGAAATCAGGGAGGGCAAAAGGCTAACAACGGATTCCCTGTCATCAGGACCACCATCAACCCCCAGGCACAACGGACACCCTGACAAGGAAACACATCAGCAATTACCAGCTCATCCCATAGGTAAACAGATGACTCACAGATGAGGAGGGCTACATCTCGTTATAAGTCTTTGAGACAGATCCAGTCCATCTACAGTAACATTACTTCCTACACTGAATACTTAACAGGACCCTCCCTAGGGACAGTAGCTTCTACTTAAAAAATACACACTTTCCAGGGCTAAGAACAAAAACTGAGCTAATCGGTTTGATAAAGCCCCATGTCACTTTTCACCTCCGAACGTTCATTACAGAAATCACCACGACTGCCTTTACAGCTTGAAAAAAGACAAGGTAAAATACAGGAGGCACCCATTTCCTTAGAGCTGAAATGCATCCATGAATATGGAAAAGCAGGGAGAAAGGGGACAGAACCAGAGAGGAAACAGAATAATAATAAGCAAGTAGTGTGTACTGATCTGAGAAGCATGCCAGAAGTTGGGTTACGATAAATAAGAAAAGCAAAAGTAGATTTGAAACATTCGTTTCCCTTTATTAGCTCAGTGAGGCTGATGTGTACTGCACATTAAAAAAAAAATCACAGGAATTTTCATACAATGAATAAAACCACAACAATACATGTAGAATTGGCAGGTGGAAGAAAAAGCCCAGCAAGGGCTCAACTAATCTCTCACTTTCCCTCTTCAGCATAGTTCAACCAACAGTATTACACTTTCACCTACAAATCTTAAAGTAGCTCTTTCAAATCAGCAGTTCACATTATTGAAAATGTCTGTCACATAGGTACAAATTTAGAATCATCACATTATATTACATGGCTATTCTAGGTCATCTATAGATCAGGTCTTAGACTACAGTGATTGAGGTTCTCGTTACAGCCATCAAAGAAGGACACAGAATCATCACCTACTGTAAGCTCACATCTAAAGGCATGAAAAGGTTTCCTTTTTCAACTGACCCAAACGTCCTACCCCAATAGTGCAAAGTTCCCTCTCTGCTGCTTTGAATGTTGACAGCCCGACTGGTGTTCCTGGAGTCATTTAGCAAAAATTGATTTGGGTGCACTGGAAGAATTAGTCTGCTACATCTCTTTAAAACAAACAACAACAAAAAAAAATCCCACTTTTTCTAAAGCACCAGTTCGGTTACCAAAATTGTAGATGTGGTACTTACCACAGTATGAAGGCAATGGCCTGGGTCATCTAAAAACCCTGCAGATCTATGCTGAAATTGCCTCCTGTGAAGATGGGGTGCACGTGTTCACTGGAAATATTCTCTCCAAAAAAAATAATAAATTAAAAATAAAAGGAACACAGCTTACGTTTCGATGGGCTACCCACAGTGTCTGCATAAGGTACAAATGCTCCACTAATTTGAGATGCGATTTGACATCCATGGAGGAAAACTATCTTCATGGTGACAATATTTGTCAGACTGGAGGGGAGGGGATAAATTAATCCTCAACATGAAGTCTGTAGTGTTGTTTCTTGATAAGTGAGAAAAGAAACCAAATAGTTCACTCATGTCAACAATCCAGGGCGAAAAAGAGAATGTATTTAAAATTGGATCACAAAAATTTAAAGGCAAAATAGAGAACGCATCTGGTCCTTAAACACATAATAGGATTTACTAAATATCGATTTCTTAAAAATAATTTATTGCTCTTAATAGTCTTTTTTTTATTATTATTATTCTACAACAGAAGATACTCAAAATTCCAAAAGAAAGACTGTAAACTTTAGTTTGGCGTTCACAAAGAGTTAAAATACCTGCATTTAACCTACAGAACAACAAGAATTAGGCGGATTAAAGGTGTGTTACTGTTGTAACGCAGAACCTGTGAACAAGTTCTTTTATGTTGTCATAGTATTTTTATTGCTTTCTATCTACTTAGAAATAAGAAGCCAAAAACTCAAGCAAGCATCCGACAGGACAGACAGTGGATTCACTCAGAACACAGTATGCTGGTGATAAATGACTGCAGCCGTCAAAATCCGCTGCATTGGCCTGGGGGTGAGACCCATTGTATAAGATCGTGTTGGGCGAGAGAAAGGAAAAGAACGCTTAAGTAGTAGGTATGTCACATCTTCCAGAAAAGTCACGGGAGCCAAACAGTAATCGAATCTCAATTTAGAAACTTGAATACACACTCCAAACGTCAGTGAATTCCATTCCAGGGACTCCACACTCAGATGAAATCCTGATGCTCAAAATGGAGGTTTTTCTGAAGTTTTTTTTATTGAGTTTAGCAGAAGCAATGTCATCAAGAACAACATCATGGTCACGTCAGAGGCCATGCTAGTGCAAGTAGAAACACTGCTTCTGCAAAAGGCGAGTTTCCCCAATGAAGAGTTTACACTCCCACCTGACAACCGCCATGCATCCTAGGGGAATTTCTTCTGGCTTTATTATTTTTATCATCTCATAATTTATAATAAATAGGCTATCTGCAACTGATAAATATGTCTCTTTAGTAAACAAAGGAATGAAATATCAGTATTTATACAGGATGCATAACTGTAAAAAATACAGATAAATACCATCGTCATACTCTGCCAAGGGAAAGAGATACTGGCTTCAAAGATAGTCTTCAGACACACATTAATTATTGTAAAAATCATACTGTAATTATTACCTCAGCATTTTGTATCAAATTAAAATCACAAAAATTAAAACAGAACAGCATTTTAAAAAGATTTTTGACCTCTATTTTCAAAACTACTGTTGATAGAGAAAATAAAAACATTTCTTAATGGTTACCCATTGAGAGACTTTACATAAAATCATGATATCTTCTAGAAAAATTTTAGATGAGAAAATTTCATTCCCCTAACAAATCCAGTGTATAAAACTTCAAAGAAAAACAAGCAACAAGAAAATGTGGAAAAATATCGCAGAAGTGGTTAATACCTTGAGGGGACTAGGATAGTTTTTGACAAGATGCTCAGATAGAAGCTCACCTAAGAAAGGAGGGATGGATGTGCGTAAAGCGTCATTTTTTTTTTTTTTTTGTAGTTGCACTCAACGGACACACACACTGTCTTTTGTTTTTTGTTTTTTGTTTTTTACAATCAAATATATATAAGCAGTAAGTTCAGCTTCTAAATATGTTAGTGTACAATAATTGGTTCACCTCATAATTACATTTGAATATTCTCGATTAAGAAAAATTTAGCAGTTTCGAAAAGAAGGCTGCATATACAGTGCATAGCTGTAACAAAAAAGAACATCGTTGTATAGTATGTACATAAAATAAAAATACTCCATTTAACATCTGTAAATACTTAACTACATCAGAGAATGTAGCGATTACACTATCTGAACACATCCAGAGAGTTCTACTCAACTCTCCTTTGTAATGTAACACCGCGTCCGCGTCTTGGGAAGAACTGCTGAACGAGCTGCACGCTTGACCATTGACAAGGCTTTTAAGATTTGCAGTGGAAGATCAACGTTTTGGACATTTACATGGGTGTCAGGACAAAGGACGAACTACAGAAACTTCAAAATGTTAGGAAAGTTTAGCATTCTGGTGCCCGTAGCATCCTCTCCCACCCAGATTCCATGGCAAAAGGAAAAGGGAAAAGAAAGAAAGAAAAGGGAGAGAGAGAAAGAAAAAGAGAAAGAGAAAGAGAGCAAGAAGGAGGGAAGAGAAAGAGAGAGAGAGAGAGAGACAGGATGTTAGTTCTATGGAACCTGTGGTTTCTTCGGGATTGTCACATAATCATTAGGTGAGGAGAGAAAGCTTGCTTCAAGTTGATTTTGCACTTTCTTAAAAAACAGAGTGCGGAGGCCGATGTCCTGGACATCAGCAGCTGTCGTATTAGGGTTGTTTTGTGGTTGATTGGTTAGTTTTCTTTCCTTTTTAAATTTATGTGTATATATGTATATATATATATATATATATATATATATATATATATATATATATATATATTTTTTTTTTTTTTCCTTTTGAATAGATTGTGAACATTTTGAAGTTCTAGGTTTTAAGTGTGTCTTCATGGAACTGCTGCCATTTGAAGTGGTCTGCCCTTGCACGTTCTGGTCAGGTGCCCCTAGTCCTCACAGGCACACACACACACACACACACACACACACACACACTTCCCCCAAACCAAGCATGCACATGTGCACACATACCCATACACTTGCATGCACGCATGTACTCACATGAACACACACACACACACACACACACACACACACACACAGTCACCAAGAGACTCCAGGGAAAGCAAAGCTGACACCCATAAATAAACTTGTGCTTACTGGATATCACTCTGTCTCTTGCTTCTTCAGCAGCTCTGCTCATGTAAACCATTGTTGTTGTGGTTGTTCTTGTTCTTGTTGTATTGTTGTTGTTTTGTTGTTTTGTTTTTGTACAGAGAGTGTAAAGGAGGAGAAATTCATAAGTATGACTTGCAATAGTCTGTTAGGGAAGGGCGCGCTGTCCCGTGAGGTATTCACCATCTCTGTCGTCCTCAGCCAGGTAACATGTTACCTGCGCAAGCTTCTCTGAGCTTCTTTCAGTAAACTATCAAAATCCAGAGAGTCATACTTGCTCTTGGTGGAAGCAGGATCAAAGTCATCTGAGTTTGAATCTGAAAGAAACCCAAGCCAGGTTAGATACACTCCTTGCTGGCGGCCATCAACACAAGCATCCCAATTCAAGATTATCCCATTCACTTGCAATTTAGCCAATCAATATGCTTTTAAAAAGCAACCAGATGATAGTGGATATATGCATGTATATATGCAGAGCAGGGAGCCATGAAGTTTCAAAAACATATACCTATCGATTTTTTTTTTTTTTTTTTTAAGATTGAAACACTTCTGAGAGGGTAGGCAGGGCACACTCAATACCTCTGTTTTATAGATAACCATCCTCCTCTTCCCCCTGACATAAGTGACTTGCTTAGGACTTCTCAATAACTTAGATACAGAATTACTACAAACTGGAACTAACGTCCTCCTCACGGGGGTTAGTCCCATTAAGCATACAAGCCAGTTAAGTGGGACAAAGAGAACCAACAGAACTTCTCGTGGTCTCCAACCTGCTATATCCCTTTTGAGGCAGGAGGGACATACAGTCAACCCCTGCATGTACCCCTGAACCTCTATGCACTCCAGCAGCAGAGGCGCAAACTCGCCCCAAATTAGATCCAGACAAATGTTTCAGAGCCCTGGAGGGTGCATTCACCCTCTTTACTCATTAATAGAAGAGAACAAATAAACAGCTATAAATAAAACCAAACTCTTGGAACCTTAAACTAGCCCAAGTCAGATTTTGTGCAAAATTCCACATGCTCCTTCAAATAACGTTTAACAAAACAGATGTGCTTCCACAGTGTGGAATGTAAAATGCAATTCTGTTACATAGTTCTAATTTTTCTCCATTGACATCTACAAAGAAGTCAGATATTTCCTGCTGGTCTTTTGCAAGTGAGAAAGGTTGACTTGGAAGTATAATAAAAAGCCTCTTACAAATACATTCATTATTTGAAAAACATTAATTTGAAGGGAAAACAAGACCTTTCTGGAACACATTAACAGTTTTACTAAAATATGAGCATTCCCAAGTCAATTACAAAAGAAATGCTCCAAGTGATAGAAGAGTGTAATAGATAAAATGGAAGCGCAATCGTTGACAGAATTGTTTTGCTGAAAGAACTGCAGTGCTCCAAGTGCCCCAGCACCAGGCTGATTTTCTGCTGCCCCTGACCCCTTCCATCAACTTTCACTTGCTTAGATTTTAAGACAAGGAAATTCCTTCACTTTTCTTTTTCTTTCATTCTTACCATCCCTTGTTCACGTTTCCCCACAAGATTGTCTGGGTAGGAACAACAAGAGTTGCAGTTTTGCACAGACATAAAAACAAAGATAAAAAGGTTCTATCTTTCCCCAGTAATATCCCAAATACTCAGTTCTTAAATTACACTGGGTATGGCCCTCTTTCATGGTCTAATGAATGGTTTGCTTAGATTACTAAGGCGTCCTGAGCAGCTGTTGTTCAAATCAACTGTTTTTTTTTTTTTTTTTTTTAGAGACAAAGTGTCATTTGGTGCAAAGGGGTTTGAGATCAGCCTCCTTTTGCCTAGTATATCAGGATGGGTGATTTGCCCAGATGGTGGTTCATGTGACAAAAGGCACCCTGAAGCCATCAAGAACATGAACACAAACTCTTCCTTCATTTTGAGAATTTTGAGAATAATTAAATTTCTTAACTTTGGATTATTCTAAGTGACACCAGAACTTCAGTGTTTCTGTATTTTTATTTTCAACAGTTTTTTAATTAGGAAGTGTTGACACCTGTACTGTTGTACAATCATGCTGTGTCACCTAACAGGTAACCTCCCCCCCAAAAAAGAAATCTATTTTGTTGCATGAAATAGAATGTGGTCACATTTCTGAGACAATAATATTCACTTTGCCACTTTTCCTCCCACTAACAGAAAGATGGTGGAACTCAGAAGATAGGAGAAGAATTTTCTAGGAATAACTTAAAAGCCACTCTACTTTTCAAAAGGAATTATTATAAACAATGATACTGTATTAAGAGAAGCAAATCACATCACATTTGGAAACGTGGACACTGGGTAGGTATTCAAATTAATGTTTGTTGAATGAATATATGAATCTCAAAAGCCTGTATATTATTCAAACCATGGTTGAAAATATTTGTATTGGGATCTGGGAATTATTTACTAATAAATGAAGAGGGTGTATGTAAAATTATGCATATATTCAAAATGCTAATAATTTCATTCATTTCTGGGTTAAAAGGAATTCATGATGGATGTGATATTTCACTTTCCTTATATGTTGGAACATCAGTATTACATATAACTACTTCCTGATCAAAAGTTTTACATTCATAATACTGACTCATCCTTCTATTATAATCCTGTAGTCCCAGTATAATTTCTGTGTCTTTCCTCTTTAATATTTTTTTTTATCAAGGTGTATTAGAAAGATCCATTTGCTTATAAGACAAATGGTAGAAAGACACAGATACTGAAGATTCATATAAATCAGGTCTCACGTCCTGGCTTCAACAGAGTGGCCTCTAGCAAGTCACATTGAACTTCAGTCTTATTTATAGAAAGGGCTCAAGAATGGTAGCTGAAATCATCATGTTTTGCTTATTTAAAAATATTGTTAGTTTGACTAGTTTCAATAATAGAAAAATGGGATGTGTAAGCTAATTTTACTTAGAGGAGCATATAAAAACAAAAACTTGGTCCAACCTGTCTAATAAGATGGGTCATTTTACTGTCTTGGTAAAATTAATCTGTATTTCATCACCATCACTTTATTCTTGAAATACATAAAAATTCCCAATTCCTTTAAGAGTCTAGTGTATTTCATTTTCACCATAGTCAGTGCCCGTGTGTGCCCTGAAGCACTTAATTTGCATTCTTCAGGGAATAAAGACAAGACACCTGGGAGAATTTCTTAGAGTTCGAAAGCTTGCCCTGGTGTTGAATCTTCCATTTTAGAACAACTCCAAATTTCTAACTTCCCATTGCTATCATTTTAAATTATGATCACGTTTACTATTTATTGAACACCTATGTTCTGCCAGACACTGTGATAACAGCTCCCCGAACTTTGATTTAAAACAGCCTTCACAACAGTATTGGTAAGGTATTTCACCAAGGAAGAACCAGGAGCTCACGGAGTTGAATCATTTCCCCAAGACCAGTGGTAAGGCAAGTTTCAAAGCGAGGCTGGCAGGATTCCAACGCAGGGATCTTTTGATGACACCATGCCTACTCTCGGAAAAACTGCCTCTCCTGCCACTAGAGAGCTTGAGGGAATTGGAAAATCCCACGCTGCCACAGTGCACATCAAACACACCTCTGAGAAAAGGCAGAGTGAGCTCAGCAATGGCAAAGTTTCTATTGCTGCTGGCTAGGCAGGGAGATGAGAGGAGGGGAGGCAAGCTTCTCAGAAATATTTCAGGGAGGTGCCAGTTCAATTTGGAAATACCATCCAATCCTCCCTCTACCATGATGAATCGTGATCTAAAGGCCCCTCTAGGTAGCTTATTTTAAACTCTAGATGTTCTGAGAGACCAGAAACACCCTGGCCTTCATCACCAAAGGAAATAAGTCAAATCAACTCAAGGCTTCAATCTGTCTTGAGTGTTTTCATCAGCCAACATTTGAACAAATGACTTGCCACGTTTTATATTTTTATCCCTGGGCCTCCATCTCTCTAACAGTCAGCGGCCTCTCCCCTGCTCCACACTATCTGTTTAGCTTGTGAAGTGAATTATAGCATATTCCCTCTGAACAATGCACACCACCAATATCAATTACTCCAGAAGACATCACTTTGTGGAAAGGAAAAAAAAAAAGAAATCCTTGTATTTGGTATTCATTTCTCTCTTTATACCACGCAGGAGTGATAGCAATGATGTCTGCTAATGCTGAGGAATATATGCATATGCTAATTTTATGATTATAATAAATTAGTTTTGAATAATTATGTTACATGCACAAGGCATTTGCCTTCCTTCACTCCTTCTTCAAGGAATCAAAAGGCTTACAATCATCACAGGAGATAAGGAATGACAGGCAAAAGAAGAAAATCAAAATTGGAAAGGAAATTAAGATGTCCACTGTAGCATTATTTATATTATCAAAAAACCAAAGAGTAAATAAATTTGTCTCTAGAATGGAATGATTAAATACAATGGTATTATTTGCCCAATAAAATACTGCATGATCGTTAAAATGTGTTGATAGAGTATTAATCCTATGAATCACATCCTCAAACATAAGAAAGTAGACATTCCAAGACAAACCACTGCAAAGCAACACAGTCAGAGGGTAATAGTGGTTATCTCTGGGAGATGGGTTGAGAGGGAATTTTACTTTTCTTCTTAATAATTTTTATATCTTCCAAATTTTACTCCTTGAATCTATACAACTGTTATCACAAGGGAAACAATATCTGTTCCTTCTCATCAACTGTGAAATGGGGATGACAATGGTAACGTCCACGCCCTACAATAACTGGGGTAATTCAATGAGAAAATGCTCACAAAGCCCCTGGCACTGTGTCCAGCACTTGGACGCGCTCATCTTCTTATCTACTTCAAAGAAAGTAAATGTGGGGTGATGTAGCCTATGAAGCTTTCACTTTTGCCTCTCAACTTGCAATTCATAGAAAATAAGAATATTTTTCAGAGTTTGTGAAATAATAAGGAAGAGAGAATAGGACTGTCTTCTATTCTGTTCCATAAAACAAACATGGCACTGCTAGGTTTACAAAAAGGATTCAGGGTAGGTATGGAAAGGAAAAGCAGATCACAAACACACCCATACAAAAGACATGTGTGTGCACTTTATACACCACAGACACACACACAACACACACAAACACACACACACACACACAAATACACACGCACACAGAGCAGTGTAAGCACCTATGCAGCTAGTACAAGAATTTATTTCTGCCAGTTATTGCCAAAACCTGGGACCCCTTGATTCTGAAACTGTTTCATACATTTAAAAAAAAATTCATTCAAATATTCCCTCCAGTAAAATAAAGTGATGAGATGCTCCAACCCCAGGTGCCTGCAGAGTACGTTTGCTTCCGTTTTGAGCTCTACATTATGGATTCCTCACTCTACGTACAATAAAATCCATACCTAGGTCTGCATAGTTAGACTTGAAAAATTGCTTGCGTCCACAAAAGTACAGCTGGAAGTCAGTTTCGTTCGACCTGCGCAAAGTATATCCATTTTCAAGAGCAGCAAAAGCATCACAGGTGTAGCGGTAGGTAATGAAACCATAGCTGTCTCTGCAGTGGACAAAGAAGAGAAATTCAAAACTGGTTAAGGAGCATTAGCATACAGCACTGTAACCCTTTCTACTTTGGGAGACTTTGCTGGGGCCAACGTCTGAGCTACTGCATCCATTTATCAGTGTGATTGTCCTGTCAAGCAGCTAAATACTTATTTCTGGGACAGGAAATCTCAACTAGAAAGATTAATAAATAGGGATGAAAGAAAATAAATAAGGTTCTGAACTCAACATGTCATCTGTCAAAGCACTTACACTGGCAACTCCCATCCCAGTAATCTTGGGGTCATAATTTTTTACATACGTCAGCTTCTAAACAAGAAATAATCTTGAAGATTCTCACCCATCATCCCGCAGATTTACTGTGCACTCCTCAATTTCACCAAAAACTTCAAAGCGGTCCCTCAGTTCTGTCCGTGTAGTGTCAGGTCTGATTTTACCAACATAAATCACGCGGCGCTCTTCCTATGGGGGCAATGTAAGCAGAGACTTTAGCTAGTTCTGGAGATAGCAAAGACGATGCCCCTCTAGAAGCATCCATAAAGTACAACCATGCCTGAGAGAAACTCACAGAGCATGCCTACTGGAACAAACCACGTACCATGCCCAAGAAAAAACTACCTTGGAATCCAAATTCACTTTCCTTTTCTTCTGTACCATTTTCTTCTCTCTCACCCATGCATGCTTTTTCTGTGTCTCCATTCTTTCCTACTTTCCCTATCCATTTGGTCCTTTCCTTACATGAAATTGCATGTACTGGGAAAGAAATTTGTGCAATGAAATCTTCTCTTTTTATCAATGGATAACTGATTAACACCTATGAAAAGTTTGAATACTTATATCTTGATGATTAATCTTGAAAAATATTACAATATTGACTGGCTTGCAAAATTATTTAATTTCTTACCAACTCAGAATTCTAATAAGGTGTTGTACAAATTTTAACATTCTTACAAAATGTTCTTAAATTCTAACACACACAAAAATTACTTGGGGTCCTTGTTTAAAATACAAGCTATTGGGGTTTATCCCACCTGAACAATGAAAAAAGAAATTGTAAGACAAGGTTCAGCAATCTTCATTTATAACAAGTACATCCCAGTGCATCTGATCCAAGTGGTCTAAAGACAATAATTTGAGAAATGTAGTCTTAGAATGTAGGCCATTTTAAGCCATGAGTCTCTGAAGAGTAAGAACTAAATAAAAGAGGCTATAAATCTCACTTTGCCAATAGATCTGGTCTTATTTTAGGAATAGACTAGAGGGGTGTGGCCTAATTTTCACAATTGAAGTCAATATCATCATAATCTGAAAGTCATCAGCAAGTTGTAACTCACAAAATATGGGAAGAATATTTTATAGCCTGAAGACAGATTCCCTTAAAAAAAAAAAAAAGATGCATTATCTTTCTCAGTGTAAGACGAAATCCTGCAGCTCTTGATCTAAGGTGGCAAAGCCAATGGTGATAATGTCTCTCAAAACTGGGAGAAGGGTTTTAAGAACACATGGAGTTGAGAACAGGGATGTGTTTACCAACTAGTCTCTGTCTAGCAAGGCCAAAGGAGAATAAAGTGAACTTAAGTTTGCACAGGATTCAGTTAACTGAAGAAAAGACCAGGAAACACAGGACCAAACCTAGACTTCACCTGTCTAAGAGTTCTCTCTGGATGCACTGAGAGTCTCCATTTTTGGATGGTAGGAAAGGTAATTTAGGGCTTGGAGTAAAGAGACATCCTACAATATCTATTGAATGCTTTTCCTTTTCATGTGCCAGATATTTAGCAAATGATCTGGCAGATAGGGAGCACATAATGAACACTCATGAAAGGTGACTGAACACTTCACAGACTCGATGCTTCCTGGATGGACGGCTCATCCGTGCTTGGCCATATTTTACATATGCAATACTCTGGTCTCTGTTTTCAGAGTCTCATCTTCAGACTCAGTCATGACATCTCAGATGCTTGACATCTCAGGCTGGCCATCCCCCAGGCATTTTCAAACTGGACCAGTCTTACCAAACCAGGCTCTCCAGCTGCCCCTCTCTTTCACAGGCCCTTGCCTCAGGGAAGTTAACACCATCTAGACAGCTATTCAGGACAATAATCTGAGCACCTCCTTGAAGCATATCTGATTTCTCCTGTCTCCTTCACATTTCCAGTCACTAGGTCCTCTTGAGTTTAATCTCCTAAATCACCTTCTAGTCTGTTTCCTTTATTCCCTCTCCCCTAAGCCAAGCTGCCAGATTTTCTTTCTGGACTAGTGCAACAACCTTGTAGCTTAGATCCCAGCGTCCACATTTTCTTTCTTCCAATCTGTTCTGCTATTGCTGTCAGAATAGACTTTACTAGGGAAACAGGAATTTAATCATGTCAATTACTATCAAAAACATTTCAATGGCTTCTTATAACTTTTAACAAAAAGCATGAATCATTAACAGACCTGGTAGGCAGGCCTAGCATGATCCAGAACTATCTCCCCAGTCCATTCTTTCCTTGACTGGTTTCCAGCCACACTGAGCCTCCTTTGGACCCGGGTATATACCACGTTCCTTCCTCCCCAAGGTCTTTGCACAAGCCATTCTAGTGCTTCCTGGAATATCCTTCTCATACTTTACCCCAAGCCCCTTACATACACTTCCTAGAATTACATTAAGCTTAGCGCTCATTTCCTTTCTGAGACTTGAGAAGAAATCATACATCTTATTAGTTGCTGTCATGGAATGCAGCTATTTCTATTTCTCCTTTGTAGCTCTATGCCCAGTTGTAATTAAATAATTAATGGTTTCTTTATTGTTCAATGTCTGCCTCCCTAGTACCACACAGGACTTCATGAAAATAGAGACCATATCTTTCCTTTTAACCACTCTATTTTAAGTATAACTGAAATATAATAGAATCTCCATGAATAGTCCTTGTAAAAGAAACCAACTGCCAATTAATTAGTCATTTTGACACTTAACCTGTACCCTTAGCCACATTAAAGATGCCTAAGTGCCTTATTCTCCAACACAAAGGAGATTGATAGTTGGGTTGTTGCTTTTATTATAGGAAAAACTGCCCAGGTAGCTCAGCTAAGTGGTGTCACAAAGTGAATAAGTTACATGTTTGCCGCCTTGGAGGTCTTAAAAAATGACCTCTGGAAGTCAGAGGTGGTACTGTACTGAAATACTGAGTCCAACATAATTCCTCTGACAATGGCTAATGAGCCTACAGAAGTGGCCAGATGAAGCAGAGCACACTGCTCAGGCTGCCTGGTCCATTTCCATGTAGATTGTATGTCTCAACTGAGGGCTGTGGTTGTGCTGTTCCACAGCACCCAGCACATCCTGGCAGTTGATGAGTAGAAGTGGATGGTGAGGCTCATGCTGGAGCAGTGCACACACATCAGCAAGGCAATCACAACACCACATTCCATTCTCTTTACACAGCCAGCTTCAGCCAAACAGCCAAATGGGATGGGACTGTTATATAAACTTAAATTTCCTGGCGCCTGCTTGCATGCGTGTTATGGATTTTTTTTTTTTTTAATGAGCCTTTTAGGAAAGTTACTACTATATAGAGGGAAAGGAGAGGGAAACGCAGAAGGAGAGAAAGAAATTGAGCCATAGCAAAGAAATTGCTCAGCTACCATTATGGGAATACACACAGTCTATGTATTCAAGGAAATTTGAAGCTAAAGCTAAAATCAACCATATGTACACCCATATGCAGACATATAGGGGCTGCTCCTGAACTGCAGTTTTACACAAAGTTGTATGCAGCAATGATCCACAAAAGAGAAGATGAACCTAGAGGACCTTTTAGAATGGACACTGATACATTCTGCAGGGAAAAGAAGAGACAAACTAGAGGGAAAAAACAGGAAATCCAAGGGCAGTTCTGCAATGGTTTAAATTACCTTTTCATCTACCATCTCTCTTTATGAAACATAGGAATGGGACCAGGCCTTGCTATTTTGCAGTCCCTTACAATGAGCAGAGACTGAATGCATGTTGAAATTTTCATTTGAGAAAATTATTGAAGGGCTTTGTTTTCCAAGTGCTAAAAGGGAAAATAGAAGGCATCTAAAGGTCTAGAACGTAAAGACAAAAATCTTTCCAAGATTGGCCAAGATGTCTAGCAAAGAACCAATGCTTTTTAACATGTTTCAGTTGTATTAGACAGATGAATAGATTTCATATCTTTAAAAAACCTTAACATTTGCAGCCAATTTTTCAAGACATTAATTTCTAAATAGGAGATGAAAGGAAAAGAAATCAAAATGCTTAATAACATTTCCAACTTCTTAAAGGCTTGAAGGAACTCGAAACCTTTGGAAAAAGCTCCTTGAAAAATGATTTTAAGGCCAGTTTTCACTATTGAGGAGGACGGAACATTTATCAAATAACTTTTAGCTTCAATTTTCGCAAAAGCTAGTTTGCTGATGGGTGGGTAATAAAATTGAAGATTTACATTGTGTTAACAGCTATACTAAATCCTCGTTATACCAAAACACAGGAGATAGATAAAAGGAAACAAAAGTGACCAAATTAACCACTTTGCTTTACCAAAATCTTTATCAAAAACAGCAGAGAGCCTCCCAGTTAGCCAAGGAAAACAAACAGTGGTTGTTTCTCATCAAACAGTGAGCTGCTTAGTAAAAAAAAATACTAAGGAAAACCAGAAAGCAGTAGGGAGATTAACACTTATTGCAATATGACTTCCTTGAAAAGCCTCAAGATAGGGCTGGAGGTGTAGTTCAGGGGTAGGGAATGTGGTTAGCATGCTTCAGACCATGAGTCTGAGGCCTAGCACCATATACACAAAACCAAAATTCCCAAGAGATTATGAATACTGGGGACAGGAAAGGGTGTACAAAGGTACCCTACTAAAGACAAAGCAAGAGAGGTAAGTGGTGAGATGGGAGGATATGGATGGCAGAAAGAAACACCAGCTCTCTGAAAAAAATGCATTTAAAGTCTTTGTTTTCCTTCTTTCTCTTTATACTGATCATACTCATCTAATTCAGAAGTCTTGCAATAAGTGTTTGCTACTCAGAGGCGTCCTTAAGGGAGAAACAATTTTCCAGTCATTTTGCAGTCACCCCATTCAATACTACCCAGGAATCTTCCTGCTTGTCATGGAAGGCTAATGTGAATAAATCCAGCCTCCTCTACTTCAGAGCTACTGTCCAACTAAAAACCAAGATGCAAGTAAACACACTGTCCAGTCAGAAAATATGAAACATGGCAACTACTTTCAAATAAATGTAATTGAAGTATAATTAATGTATGAAAAGTTGCACATATTAAATGTCTAGTTGGGGTGATACACACACCCCATCCCAGCAGTATAACCAAGATAGTAAACTTATCTGTCATCTCCATAAAGTCCCTTTGTGTTCTCTCTCTCTCTCTCTCTCTCTCTCTCTCTCTCTCTCTCTCTCTCTTTCCCTCTCAGGAAAGTTACTACTATATAGAGGGAAAGGAGAGGGAAATGCAGAACATATAACATGTAACAGGAGAACAATCCTTTTAGCATAATTCAAAGAGCACATTATCACATTATTTACTATAGGGAATATGTTGTACAGCAGATCTCTAGAATTGGTCCATCTTACCATGAAACTGAAATTTTGTAAATACTGAATTTAAAGTTGCAATCTGATATTATAATCACACACACGAAACTGCTTCTTAAGAAGGCTTGACTCCTCCAGCACTGAGAGAACATGGGTGTGGTAGGCTGATAGGCTACAGTGAAGACCTGATGCATGTCCTTCAAAAAGAATAAGTGAAACAACTTCATTGTTTTCCATTTGGAATAAGTTTATGGTCATGGGTGATGACATACTGTTCCTGGCTCCAGGGCTGCATAGTGACCAACAAAAAAGAGCAATGAAATGGATGGCCACTGCCCAGGCACATCTGGGTTTGGTTTTAAGCACTGAGCCATATCATAATGTCTAGATTTGTCCTTTAAATTAACATCCCATTATCATGTTTTCTGGCAGGAAACTGTGCAGATTGCAAATGCAGTTGGAAGTAGAATGCACCAAGAAATTAGAGCAGCAACAGTTTAGACAGTAAGTACTAAATTCTGGCTTGCAGAGCCCAATGTAATTTGAATTATTTCAAGTTTAGGAGACATAGAAAGGCAGAGAGTCAATTGGCTTTTGAGAAAGAGTTTAGGTGGGAATTGTAAGAAAATAGCTGAGGGGCTGGGGATGTGGCTCAAGCGGTAGTGCGCTGGCCTGGCATGCATGCGGCCCGGGTTCGATCCTCAGCACCACATACAAACAAAGATGTTGTGTAAGCCGATAACTAAAAAGAATAAATATTAAAATTCTCTCTCTCTCTCTCTCTCTCTCTCTCTCTCTCTCTCTCTCTCTCCCTCTCTCACTCTCTCTTAAAAATATATATATATAAAAAAAAATAGCTGAGAAAACAATGGTGATGTTCAACCACACTGTACGATTCTGTATTAGTAATAACTAATAGTGTTCTCTTAGTTTCTGATTTGATGCCATGAAGTTTGGCTGGACTTAGACTTTTGGAGGAACAAGCAATGAAAAGTTTGCAGTCATCCTAAACTATGGAACTAAAAAAAAATGTAATATAGTCCAAAAGTCAAAGCTAGAAAACAATAATTCTGTAAATATTTTTATAGTTTGAATGATTCTTTAAAATTTTCCTTTTGGAGCCTCTGTTTTGATGGTCCCCAAAATAGTGAAGGATTTGATTAATGATTAATCCAGCACTGCATCCAAGATATTCCAAATGTAATTTGCTAATCATTCATCACTTTGAGGGTGTCTCCAAAAGTAAATGGGAGTCACCTACCTGGTAGGCAACTTAGAGGACTGCTCTAGTTCCCTTAGCTACTCCGTAAATGAATTTTAAGTTAATTTTAGTCAAATGAGTCAAAAATTATTTCATGTAACCCTGTGCTCAAGTCCATAAAAACATACTTTGCAAATGCATTATGGCACAAGAAAGCAGACCATTTAGAGAAAGGAAATCAATCAGAAAATCCTCCTGTGGGTAAATTCATTAAATAGTTTCACTGTGCCTTCAAGATAGATTTCAAAATCTTTAGCATGAGTTATAGAACCCTTCAGAATCTGCCTTTCACCAAACCTCTCAACTTATTTCCTGCTCTTCTTGTGCCCTAGTATTTTAGTTAAAAGACTAGTAGTTTCCTAATATATTGAACTGTTTTCCTGAAACAGTATGAGCTATAGCCTCTGCCTTGGACAGCAATATTAAAAAAAAAAATGCCATGTAGGTAATTTTAAATTGCCAAAGAGCCACATTTAAAAAAGTAAAACAAACTAAAAATTCAACCTTAATAATACAATTTAGATCAATGTGTCTAAGCCATTATCAGATAAAATTCTTATTGATATTAAAGTATTAATTAAATATATTTCCATTATATTTTGTATTTAGTCATTAAAATTTAATCACACTCTGTATCATAAATCTGCCTACTCGAACTATCCATGGGCTAATAGCCACCGTACTTGACATTGCAGGTATAGGAAATTGTTCCTTTAGGGTTCAGATCATTTCAATCTACCTAGGGATGTCCTTCCTCATTCCCATGTCTGGGGGTTCACTCGTATGCCAGTTCAGCACCCTAGACAGACCCTCTATCATATCATTTATCACACTGTTTTGCCTGTTTTGCAACTCTATCAGACTTGAAGATCTCTGGTTATGGGGACCAGGTCTTATCTAATTTTATATCCTAAGCATCTAGCAAATGTTTGTCAAAGAAAATAATGAGTTTTCATTTGTGTTAAACAAAAATAGCACATAATTGTCCAAGGGAGAATTGGTTCAACAGAAAGTTCCAAATTTTCCAATGTACATACCTGAATATACTTCAGAGTTTATATACTACTATAAACTTACTATTATGTATGTCCACAAAATTCTAATGTAAAAAAATGTAAATAAATAGAAAGGGCAGTGGAGTAGAGAAAGGGGAACAGGGAGACAGAGAACCAGGAGGGTAAGGTAAGTATGAGGTACTGAATTGGAGCCAACTATACTCCATGCATTTATAATTATGTCAAAATGGATCCCGTTATGTGTAGCTGTCATGAACCAATAAAAATAATGAAAAAAAAAGAAAGTTCCAAATCTTCATTAAGCACTTACTACCTACAGGTCCCTCAATTTGTAAGAATCTCTTTGTTTTTGTTTTGTTTTGTTTTTTTATCTGCTCAAAAACAAAAACTAAAACATATTCCCAAATCAAGACTCCTACCAATGTCTAGTTCATAAGAAATGATTTAAGAGAAGCCAAGTTGACATTTGCAACACTACAAGTCCTCTTTTGAAGAGAACTTATAAAGATTGTCCTAGTCAAAGAATAAACTGAGGAACTCTTCAACATGTGAGGCACAAAGAAAAGCAAGGTAGTCTCTGCTTTCAAGCTGAGGATGAAAGCCCCAATGAAGCTTCTGGCTCATCTAGAACAACAACACTGTCCCATCTGTTTGGAAAGAGTCAAACTAACAAAAAGACAGCTGGCTCTCTTTCTTGCAGATTGATATTAAAAGTATTAATTAATTTTTTCATTAATTTTTGTATTTGGTCTTTAAAATTCAATCACATGCTGTACATTAATTCTGTCTAATCAAACTATCCATGGGTTAATAACCACCATATTTGACATTGCAGGCATAGGAAATCTTTGCCCTCCCTTCCTTTAGGATTTCTTTACTCTAATTAGGAATTGGGAGCTAAATCATCTTTGAAAGGCTTAAAATACATACATGTTTTATTTATATATATATATATACACACATATATATGTGTGTGTATATATATATATATATACAGATAGATAGATAGATAGATTCTTTCCTTCCTTCCTTCCTTCCTTCCTTCCTTCCTTCCTTCCTTCCTTCCTTCTTTCTTTCTTTCTTTCTTTCTTTCTTTCTTTCTTTCTTTCTTTCTTTCTTTTTTAGGTGTAGATGGACACAACACAATGCCTTTATTTTTATGTGGTGCTGAGAATCAAACCCGGGTCCCGCCCATGCTAGGCGAGCACTCTACCGCTGAGCCACAGTCCCAGCCCAATTTATATATTTTTGATGAAAATATTAATCTGGCTTTCGAATTCAGTTATGTTTTGACCAAATGAGGACATATAACATGAAACTATTAATCTCTATCTTTAATATCCTATTAGGGAGGGGATCAAGAATTTTTTAAAATATGAATTTGCAGACACTAAAATAACTATTTTCCTACATGCTTGCTTAACATGATTCTCTTTTGTAATGATTAATTGTAATGTGCCATATTAAAAGGCTTTGTAAACTATATGGCATTATATAAATGTGAGTTATTATAATTATTGAATAGGCCATTAATTAAACCTAGCAATATTAGAAAAATGGAATTTTTAATTGTCATTAGTCTTTGTAAGTGTTAACTAATGATTCTCTGGCAAATCTTAATATCACAGCTCATTTGAAAGTTGAGAAAAAGGAGGAAAAGTGTAATAATTTGCACAGGGCCTTTGATTTAGTCTTTGGTAGGTTCAAAGTTAAATGGCAGCAAACACCCCAGAACTTGGGTCTAACTGTTCAATTACCTCTCGGTTCTTTCTCCTCGATGCCTGTGATTAACAAACCTCTCATTTAGCCTCTTTCCTCCAGCTGGCTTGAGTTGGACTCTATGAGTCAGCTTTTTTATTTAGGTTTTTCAAAATTTTGTTGATGTTAGTGGGTTTTCTTAAAGGTACCATAGAAATCCAACTTCTATGGTTTAAAATCATTTCCTTAATCCCTGGTTAGCTCATAAGCAAAACATGTCAAATGCTGATGTTCACTGAACTAACTTAGCAACTAGCACAGACAGGCCTCAGGTGCAATGAGCCAAAGTAGAGCCATATCTGAATGATTAGCCAGGGCTCCCTGGAGCACCATATTGGGAAAGACCCTAAGACTCTGTGGGGGCTTGGTGGGGCAGAGTTCCAGAGCTCATTAGGAGTGTCTGCCATGGGCGCGTACCGGGCGTTGACCCTCATAGAGCTTCATTTTGCCATCTAAGGTCTAGGTGCATAAGCAGCAGTGTGGAGCTGGGAGAAAGTCTACTTATTAGCAGATGCCAAAAAAAAAAAAAAAGAGTACTGACCCTCAGAGACAAACGAGTAAGGGGCTGACCCATCTGAACTAAGAAATGATGACTTCCCCAGCAAATCTTCCTCTACAGCCGCCTTTAAATCTAACGTGAACCCAGACTCTTCATGGACAATCCAATCCTTGAGTCTGTCAAAAAGATGAAAACGGAAACCAAACAGCAATACCTCCCCCTCGTCCACTCAGAGAAAGAAGCAACCAGAAAGAGTGAAACAAAACTCATCTCTAGCCAGATGAAACCAGTATCTGCCCAAATAAACCTCTACTCCCTCCATTCTTCAAAACAAAACTCAAAAACAGTAATGAACTTCTAAATGCAACTAGAATGGGAAATCTCCTGACACAGCACTTTTTTCCAATAAGTTCTGTTAAGCGCGACTGAAAACTCATTGATATTTTAAAGCCAAAAGGCTGATTATAGCCCATTTAGACAAAGCCTTAGCTTTCGTTTATTTTCTAATCTACCAAAAAGAGAAAAGGAAAAACAAAAAAAAAAAAAAAAGCACATAGGAAAAAAAATAGCAACCCTCTTTTAAAAAGAAAGTTAGCTCCCAGCTGCTTACAATTGCCTTCTGCCTCTGCCTCTCTCTCTGCTTGGCCCTTTCGGATTCCCGCTTCTCGTACTCTTTGCGGTATTCTTCCCTCTTCAGCCTTTCATGCTGATACGCCTCATAGCTGTCATACCTGGGAAACACAACTTCGTCATTAAGTCAACCACCTCCATGTGCAGGAGCAAGATGAATGGTAACTTGGGGAGGTCAGAAGGGCTTTAGATACCATCTTGTCATCTAAAGGAAGGGATATAAGGAGCCCAAGGACAAGGACATGCCTCATTACCTGGGCCGCCGGCTGTAGGGCGATCTTGAACGTGATCTCACATATAAGGGAGAATTTCGGTGCGTGCGGTGTCTGTAGTGGCTTGACTCATAGTAGTAGCAGGACCTGAGAGAAAGGAGAAAAAGGAAAGGGACATTTGCCACTGCCACTGGCCCCAAGTTTACTGGCGCTACTGAACATCCCGCAGAACACCGGGCTACATCAACTGGCTTTTCCTTCCTAGCTCCTAGTGAGATTTCCCAGTGACAGCCTGTGATCAGCTAGTCAGCTCAGGGGCCCGGGAGGGATGTATGTGTTCTCTCTCTCTGCTTCCTTATTGATGTGAACACTGAGCACCAGGTCTGGTACGCTGTCAGCTTTATCTCGCATGGATCTCAACTATCCTGGCACAGGGCAGCTCTCCAGGTAATGGAAAAAGTTAGATGAACAAGTTTCCTATAAATTGCTCTCTCTGATGGCATTGGCTCGAGGCACTGCGCCCAGGTCTGAGAGATGAAAGGGAACCTGGGGAGGGAGGGACACTTAACAATATGGTTTCAGCCAAGAGGAAAGGCCTGGGGAAGGGCTGGGCTGGCTGTGGGGTTTGGATACTTCTTTGACTTCCTGAGCAGCACCTTAAGGCCCGGGTGGCTTTGGACAAGGTTTACCTTGAGGAGGATCTACTGCCTGGGGACCTTGATCTTGACCTGGAATATGGCGATCGGGAACACGACCTGTGTCGAGAAAAGGACCTTGAACGAGAGCGCATCCTTTGGGGTCTTTGAGAAAATAAGGATTTGGGTGGTGACACGGAATCTCTACACGGAGAGTTAAAAGAAGAGCAAGAAGGCGACACGTCGAACAATGAATAGGATTGCGTGCCATCCCAAGGGCAGCTCAGTTTATCACTTTCATCTTCGCTGTCATCGAATAGGCCATCCATGGCGAGTCCTGAATTTATAAACATAGGTAGTTTGGAGAATTGTTCATTACTGAAATCACTGTCCCTCAGTTCACTGGTCTTGTCTGCTTCGTCGTCAAAAACAGCTTGACTGGGATGACCGAAGTGCTTGTTCAGCTCGGCTCGGATCTCCTGGTCTTGGAGCTGTTTTCTGGTGCCGCAAGGAGAGACCTGCTTGCTGGCCTCCAGCGTCTCTCTCAGGTAGAGCTGGTCTGAGTCTGTGGAAGAACAAATCTGCCCCTGCCAGGCAGAGGAGGCATCTTTATAGTCTAGTTGTCTAGAGTCTGGGAGCTCCTGTGACACGTGAATAAGTATTTCCGTTTTGGAATTAATTGACTGGCAATAGTCATGGTCACCAAACAGGCGTGGGCTGGGCCGTTTGGCCTTCCTTTCCTCGTGTCCACTGCTGGGCACTGAGGACTTACTGAGCTGCGCGTACAACTCGGACTGCTCAGGCCCTTTTTTGGTAGAGTTATTGCCTTGGGTACCAGAAGACTCGCTGTACCGGGCCTTCTTTGATGGTGGTGGCACCACGGTCTTGCAGGAGGACTTCGGCTTTGGAGAAGCCCTAAAAGGGTTATCTTGGTTGGCTTTATGAGGAGGAGTTGTGGGTGGAGTGAGGCCTGAGGCAAAAAAAAGAAAGAAAAAAAAAAGAGCAGCAATAAAGAGAGAAAAGAGACAGAGATGATGTTCTTAAATGACAAGACACGTTTCCTAAGTTTTCTGAGATTTCAGACAAGGGTTAAACCTGAGTGAAGAAGCAGGAAGCTAAATCCAGGGCAACACTTGAAAAACAGACTCTTCCCCTAAGCCTCTGTCACCAAGAAAAGATGGATCGACGGCGCCAGGCAGCAGCAGGAGCTGTGATATTTTGTATTTCAAACATCGATGCTAACAAATCCTGCTTCCCAGGCAACATGAAGGTGTCACCCCTGGCCCCTTCAGCTCCAGTCATCACACTGCTCATTCCTTCAAGCATACAGTACAGACTGCCTCATGGAAATTTCAAGCAATGAGACTCAGGAGCCACGGAACAGTCCTCAGTTCCATTTGTCTGCAAAGATATTGCAAAAGAGGCATGCGCTCAGGGCTCTTCAGGCCATCAAGAAAATGTAACCTTGAAGCTGGGGAATTAAGCAATTTTGAAAATTGAAAAAAAAAAAATGGAATGAAAGCAAACGTTGGTCAGGGTGGGAATGGCAGAGGCATCTTCCAAGTCAGTAAAATACGACAGACCAGACGAATGCAGGGAACCAGAGTCACTCGAAGACTTGACGGCAATGATTCTTTGTCTCCACAGTTCATTAGCTTAGTAAACCATGGCTAATGTAGGTATAATACGTTCTTGTAAGCATAACTAATACATTCTGTCTAAAATATGGTTCTGCAACAGAAACCTAAGTGAACGGTAACAGTAAATATCGCTGCGCCAGTGGACCATTTTATTTAGAGCACATCAGTGAGGGCGATGAGACGGAAGGATTGAAATGAATCCGAGCTCTGGCAACTAATTAAATAAAGAAGAAATAAAGGAAGAAAGGGGAACACTCGTCAGTTGTTGCCCTTCTTCCTCTGCCACGGAAGGGTGGAAAATTCCATCCCAGGCCAAGGTAGGAGGATCTGTGCAGTCTGGTAGCTACCGCTAAGTTTCACCCCTCAGCAGATTCTCCTCCTCCCTCCACACCAAGGAAGAAGCCTTGTGAAATGGCTCCAGAGTCCAGGGGACTTTGAAGAAGGGCAGGCTGGAGTTCAAATGACTTCATGCTTACAAGGGAACATTTTAGTTTACGATACACTGTCTATTTAGAAGGATGGGTGAACGCTATTCAGCAAAAAAGAGTTTTCAGCCCGCTAACAAGCCTGGGGTTAGACTTGAGGCAACTGCACGTTTTTCAAGGAAAAAAAAAAAAATTCCTACCTTTCTGGGAGAAGAAAAAAAATTCATATATATATATATATATATATATATATATATATATATATATATATATATATATATATCAAGAACCAAGTAGGTCACAGAAAGCCACATGAAATTTTGATATGAAGAGGAAGGTGCTGCCTCGCTCTCCTACTTTACACACATACAAAAAAAAAAGGAGAACTCAATGCTTTCTCCCCCCAAATGAACCATTCTACACCCATTTTTTGGCAAATTTGAGTAATCATGGGTGATCTTACTAAAGGAGAGGATGAAGGGCATCAAAATAGGAAGGGATTTGGCCTGATTCCCATTCCAGAAAATCCTGAAAGGCCCCGGAAGGCGGTGCAGAGGGGCATACCCTGCTGGGCCTGGAAGACTTGCTTTGGCCGGCAGCTACTCTTGAAGCCCCTCCCCGCCCTTTGCTGCAGCTGACAGGGATGAACATTTGACTGAACAGAACACCTGTGCCACTCAGGTACGCCCCCTCTGCTTCCGCTATCTTAGAAGAGTAGTCTTCTGTTCCTCTCCTCTCTCTTTTCCTAGCTCTGTGTACCTTCTGCCCTGCTCCATTTCCACCGCCCACTACCTTCAACTACCAGCACAACAAATTTAAAGACACTGATGTCCAGGAAAGAGATGGCAAGTTTTCAAATATTCCTCACGGGCGTCTAAGATGCTTAGAAAAATAATGATGCATAAGCTCTTTTTCTGAATAAATATGCCAAATGATGGGGCCCTTAATTTGGAGGAAGTGACCTACCACTTCCTACAACCCAACTCCGTAAATCTTTCGTCCCTCCAAGTTAGGGGCCTTTGTACCTCTCCGATAATCTACTGCTGGGATCACTCACTTCCTACAGGACAGACAGCGCTGCCTTCTTGCTTATCTCCCTTTCAATGTGAATTGTATCTTCTCTCAAAATAGATCTTAAACTCTTTTAGGGATGTCTCTTGGGCTTATTTCTCACAACCTGTTTTTGCTCATTTTTATTTTTCCAGTTTCTCCTTGAACAGAAAAGCTCTCATTTCAGAGGCCCAAGATTCGCTTCCGAAGCTGGCTAAACATTTTTAATGAGGAGGTGCCCAGACCACATATGGAGCACCACGGCCCTCAAGAATCTCCATGGGACATCGCCTCGTACTCCCAAATCTGCGTTTCGACGGACACTGTCGATTTATAAAAAGAAACCCTAAACTTCAGAAACACCAAATTAGGCCACTATTAGAGATGAGTTCTAAAAATATCTCAGCTATCTAGGGATTTTAAATATAGAAATTCTTTTTAGTCTTGAAAATTCGAAACCCTGTCCCAGTACCTAAGCTCATTATCGCTTAAATAACTGGTTCTCAAGTTGCTCTTGGAAGTGGCAACACTATACTTTCTTTGAGTTAAAAACAAAGCCTTTTACCTCCTCCATGTATTAAATGGCTTCTGGCCACTGAATAGGAGTTCACTGAACACCTACTATGTGCCAAAAGATATGGCTGATGCTGCTATGTCCAGGATTTCACCTTCAAGGATCTCATGGTTCATTTTAATAAAAAGACAATTCTTTCAAATTTTAAATCAGTATATTTTTCTTTCAGATATGCTTGAAATTTATGAAAATGCTCAGAGACAACACAACATGTCCGGTGAGTGAAAATATCAGGACTGTGAATTTCTGTTAGCATCACCTGTTAAACCAAACAAGTAACATTTGCTTATTGGATGGGAGATACTTTACTATTAGTCCCGAGGTGGCCAAAGGAAAATAATTTAGATAGTTCCCTAAATTTTTTACCCTTCATTGAAAGATCTTTAACCAGAGAATATCTCAGCTCAAGACTGAGAAATAGCAAGAATGACAAGATTTCCTATCGCCAAGTGCTTAATTGAAAATCTATCTCCAGATATGGTTGAGACCCCAGGCCAAACAAAACTAAAGGGCAAAGAGTTTTTTGTTTGTTTTTTTTTTTTTTCTTTTAACATAGGGCCAAACTTTCCAGAGCTCCTGATGGGATCCCCAACCTTGCAGTGTCCCTGAACCCAGGGCATCTCTCCAACCTCACCTCCTCTGCCCACATTTCTTTTTCCCAGGGCAGGAGGAAGGTCAGTACTCGATTCCTTAACATCACTACCTTTGCTCATCTTCCCGCTAATCGCTGGACTCTCAATTTCATGCCACAAGCCTAAATCAACAGTGCTAATGCCTCCCATAACCTCCGGATTATTTCCTGTGTGTTGATTTTCTGGAGAATGTGTACATTTTGGTGTTGACATTACAAGGTATATTCCATGCTCTCTCTTGAACTTAGCAGGTTTTGACAGATTTATGTGAGGACAGATGGCCATTACAGGCTGAAGGCTGACAAGAGGCAGTTCAGAGCATTGTTAACACACTTGCACAAACTCTCAGCAGTGCAGCTCTGTGCAGAATGTAATTCAGACTATAGCTTTTTTATTGCTGCCTATTTTCTTTTGTCAAAAGAGCCTGCTGTGCAGAGCAACAAATGGCTGCTATTACCCAGAATGTAATGGGTGTCAGACAAATCACGTAACACAAACAATCAAGAGGATGTAGGTCATATTTCAACAGAGCACAACCTTAGCAATATTTATGATTACTGCATTGAAATGTGCTCTATAATAAACAAGTACCTCTACATCACTCACACTTCTGCACGGCAAATCTGGGCGAAGTGGCACACACTCTTACAGTCATCATTTTAAGCAACCCCTTTTATTTAAAAAAAAAAAAAAAGTCAGACACAAGTTTAGTTTTGTTTGGTCTTTCATTGTATACTCTAAAACAATTTTCCTTGAGGACTCCTCTTTGGGGGTTGTTTGTTTACTTGCATGACTCTGATAGATGGAGAAGCTTCTGCTCCGTTTCTTGGGCTCCACCATCCATCCAACTTCAGCCGGACTCTTTTTTTTTTTTTCCCCTGTTTTGCTTCAGAGTTTTATAACATTTTATAGCATCTAGTGCTAACTCTGCAACTTAGTTTTGAGTTTATTTAACAGCAGGGATTTGCTTGAGTAGCACATCAATTCAGGTATTCAAGGAAAAACAAATAAAGGATTTCTAATTTGCTTAAAATCTCACCAAGACAGGGAGACGGGACAAAGAGAACGTGACTCTTCCTTCTCATATTTTGTAGGCTTCCAGAACATGGGGTGGTTGAGACAGCAGGGGAAGGCTGGGGACCAGCATCGCCCCTATAGCAGTTGCTATTTAGTCAATAAAGGACCTCACCTGCTCTCCACCCTCTCCACCCTGCACTTTCCCAGGAATCATGGGTGCTGCATGCACCCCAGGCACTAATGTGTAAGCACTTGGCACAGAGGGGCTCCACACCCTGCTCTGGCAATCTGGTTGACCTTAGTTCATTCTGACTGAGAAGGTGCTGACTTTACTGTTTCAAATATTTCTTGTGTCACTCTTGATTATGGAGGAACAAACAGGCCTTACAATAAAGTTCTGAACATTCCTATGACATGTACCCAACTCTCCCACTTAGATGAAGATATGATTTGGCCCACACGCACCTTCCCACAGAGCATTGCAGGTGTCCGCCACTAAAGTCTAGAGTTGATGTGGGAGAGGAAACTGCTTTGTTATTCTGGGCATCAGGAAATGGGATAGTACCTTTTTTTTTTTTTTTTTTTTAAAGAGAGAGTGGGAGAGAGAGAGAATTTTTTAATATTTATTTTTTAGTTCTCGGAGGACACAACATCTTTGTTTGTATGTGGTGCTGAGGATCGAACCCGGGCTGCACGCATGCCAGGCGAGCGCGCTACCGCTTGAGCCACATCCCCAGCCCAGATAGTACCTTTTCCAGAAAAGAAAACTAAGGAAGAAAGGACTGCTGGTTATAGACACTGGGTCTTGAAGAATGAGACTGAAAATAGAAAACGAAGAATGTGGTTGAAATATGGAAGAAATTCCTGACTGTGAGAGTTGCCAAGCATTTGAATGGGCTGTAAAGAGAATTTGTTGGGTCTCCCTTTCTTGAATTCTCCTTGCACAGGAATGGATTATATGACCTGTCAAAATCACTTTCCAGTTCTCTGATGCCATGGTTTTCTTTTTAAAAATAACGGACTCCTGCTCATATTTTGCTTTAGTCTATTTTACCCCAGTTATGTCACATACAAAAAAGGTAGATACCCAAAGGATGTATCCAATTTATGCTGTTTGTTAATATTCCTTCCAGAAAAGTGAACGTTTAAATGGTAAGTCCAAAAATCACCAAATAAAAATCTACATGAAAGAAGTAGTTGATGAGTGTTTTTCTTAAGCTACAAGTTCACCAAAATAATGATTGTTGATTTAAATAAAGGGAAAACATTAATTGAAAAATAAATAACATCAAATCACATATCCACTGTGATTAAAACCATAAAAAAGCATGTATCAATGGAGGGGAAAAAAAAGTTGCTAAAACCTGGTTGTGTTAGGGTGATGAGATTGCTGATTACTCTTCTTGTTTTCTTCCTCAGTTATGATATAGTTACATTCCTTTTCCAGTATTTGTGGTCAAACAATTTTTTGTTAAATTAAAAAATCTACACATACATATGTATGAAATTTGAGGGCCACTTTTGTCCCTAGCCATATTCCTTCATGTCTGTGGTTAAAACCATCACCTTTTGGAGCTGACATTTGGCACTTCCCTTCAGAAGCAAACAAAGAAAAACCCTGTAGTACTCTGAAAATCTCCATATGCAATAGATTTAAATGCCTTCTGCCAAAAGAGCATTCTCTTTCCTCTCATCTTGCCTTACTAACAGCTATTTTGAAATCAAATTAGTTTTTACACCTGTAAAAGAGAAGAGTTTTTTTTATCAGCCAAAATGAGCTAGTTTAGGACAATCACAAAGAAGTCAGACCAGCTGGCAATGCCTAATAAAGCAAGCTTCCCATCTCATCCCTCCTGTCTCCCAAAGATACTGCAGATGGGGCAAAGACATTATTCGGGAGGTCTTAGAATTCTGTTGACTCTTTACATTTCCACTTAAATGTTTGGAAAATTTCACTAAAATTTGTGAGACTAAAGAAAAGGAAGACACCAGGAGGTTTGGGCAACAGCTTGATCTACTTCTTCTGCCTCAACCAAACAGATGAAGCATGTAGAGCAAGGATCAAGAGATCAACACATGAAAGCTGTATCCAACCTATCCACACCCGTGCCGCGCCTACGGCAGACATCACTAATGGATCACGACATTCCCCACTGAGTGCAGAGTGGGCCTTGGAGTCTTTCTCAACACAATGCTCCTGGCAGCCAATACCAATCAATGACATTTGGCAAGTGAAATGAAACCTATTTAATATAACAGATGTCAACTACTATCTTTAACTTTCAGGCTTCAGGAAAGAGACTTCCACTCTAATCAGAAGATCTACTCTGAACCCAGAGTCAACATATAGCTTTTTCTTTAATAATAAAAGGGCAGAGAGTTCAAAATATATGTAAAGTGCCAATTATGGGATGATTTAATGATCGGAATTTATAAAAACAGAAGTAGTAGTTGTTGAGAGAATATGAAAGAGATGCTGGTTCTGCTCTGAGTGACTAAATCCCACACCCATACCCAAAGCAGTAATTGTTCGGTTTTGCAGAAGTAGGTGTGTTGGGGGCTGCGGGGGTGTGGGGGGGGTGTGTGTCATGCCACAAAACAAAATAAATAACTTCATACTTGAGAGAACCAAAGAGAATACAGCAGCAAGATCACCAATCTTAGAGAACAGGTGAACACAGTCAACAGGTGAAGCAAGGGACAGTGGCCTCCACAGATAGAGTTAGCTGTGAATTAGTAACCAACAGGCTAATATTTATGAATACTTGTATAATAGGCTGGCACTCTTGTTTTATCTCATTTAATCTCTACAGCACCGCGGACATGCAAGTACTATTATTCCCTTCATCTGATGCATAGGGATCCTGAGTCTTAGGGAAGATGAGCAAACTAAGCCCATATGCTACATGAAGGTAGATCCACATTTTGAACTTGGGTTTATCTCACGTCAAAGCAAGATTTTATACAACTTCACTGAGATATGCTATCTGCTTTTCAAAAGTCATAACAGTCTACTTTTATCGGTGACTTTGCTGTTTATAGAGTATTTTAATTCTGGTTGAAGCACATGCAGTTGCCATTTTTTGTATGTAAAAAAAAAATGGTGAAATACTGGCAATATTATATTTCAACACATACTTTATTCCTTTGAGTCAGACAGTAATTTCATTTGGGAGTTATGAATGTGACTTTAAATTTGAGAAAACTAAGGACAAGAAAAAAAAATTAAAGATTAAAAAAAAAAAAAAAGAGTATTAGCAACCAAAAGATTAACGAGGGAAGAAGCATTCTGTCACTGCCAAGGCTGAATTCATGCTGTTCGACCATCTCTGTGCTTCTTGCCTTCCTGTTTCTCTGTTTATGTGAATACCTTCTCTCCTTTTCACCTCCATGCTTCACACTCTGATGCAGATGTTTTTCTCCCATAAGATTTCCCAAGTCAGTGGTGGAGTCTATTGAGAGCTCAATGTCCTCCAGACGCCATTCCATGGGTCACCTACCTCTTTCTCTAGGATATGCTATTGTCTTAATGTTTCTTTCGGTCCTTAAGCTGTCTCTACAGTTCTTTTAATTCTTTTGCACAATTGCTGTCTTTAACTTTGGAGCCATGTTACGGGTTCCCTGGGATAACTCCCTTTCCTCTTTTGTGATTCTGAAGTACAATCAATGTTGGTCATATCCTGCAAACACTATTAAATGATGCATTTCACTAAAAGTTTTTAGAGGAGATGGAGACCATAGACATCATATACTGCATAGCATTTCATACCTAGAATAATTTTATTTTTAAAAAAGTCTTTCCTCTTACCCCTTTCTCCTCCTAGATCCCCCTAGGCAGGTTCCAAACTTCACCTTCCAGACCCCTTCTGCACCCTCCAACTTCTTTCTCTTCTCCTGTTTTCCTGTAGCTCTAAA
Source organism: Callospermophilus lateralis (assembly GCF_048772815.1). Lineage (NCBI taxonomy): Eukaryota > Metazoa > Chordata > Mammalia > Rodentia > Sciuridae > Callospermophilus > Callospermophilus lateralis. The sequence goes on from NC_135312.1 coordinate 17,711,949, forward strand.
TTCCTTTTCTCATGTAATGCAATATGGCTCTACCTCAGCTTCCCCAACCTACCTCTTCACAGTTCTTATCATCATGCTTAACAAATAAAACCCACCCTATGTGCCTATCTTCCTTAGAAAGTGGCAAAACATTACATTCAATAAATAGTTTTTCTTCCCATGATGCTTATCAATATGTGTTGTTTTTCCAATAGACTAGAATCTCATGCCTAAACATGAGAACATTTATCTAGCACCTACTATGACCAAACCATATTATGCTCCATGCTTTTTATGACTGTATCTTACACTTGCTGTAAAATATACCAAGACCTGACATACCGCCAGCATGGAGCCAGAATAAAAAAATATGTTGATAAATTGATTTCTATCAGACCCAACAGTCTGATAGAATCTTTCAACAGTACCAAGAATAAAAGATTTAAACTAATAAGATACATATTGTTACACTGAATAAATAAATCTACTATATAAAATTTTAAAGATTCCTAATATGAACAAATTTTTTAATAAGTCTTTACCTGCCTTTTAATAGATTGGGATACTAAGCTTTCAAAATTATAAAGAAGTTCTTTATGTAAGTTTTTGGACTTGGGATGTGACTCAGTGTTAGAGCACCTGCCTAGCATGTGAGAAGCTTTGGGCCTGATCCCCAGCACTGCAAAAGTAAGTGAGTAAAAAACAAGTAAACAAATAATCTCCCAGTGAGAAAAAATGTTCAACTTCTACCAAGAATAAAATAAAATTAAGTGATCTTTTACGACACCATAATCTCACTACTAGAAGAAGAAACACGAATTAAAGGATATGTTCGTGTTTGTAAATTACATTGATACTTTAAAAAGTATTAATGTCAGGAAAGGTGTAATGAAGCAAGGATGTTACTGAGCATGGTGGCACATGCCTACAATCCCAGCAACTCAGGAGGCTGAGGCAGGAGGATCATAAGTTTGAGACTAGCCTGGTCAACTTAGCAAGACCCTGTTTCAAAATAAAAAATAAAAGGGGCTGGGGATATACCTTATTGGAAAAGTCCCCTGAGTTCAATCCCCAGTAAAAGAAAGAAAGAAAAAAAGATAAATGTCCATTCAGTGCTAAAAATGGGATATAAATAAAAGTATCCCCTTTGGAAAGCAATGGGGGAATGCATATATAAGACGCTCCTAAGATATTTATATCATTATTTTTGACATTAACAACTATTAAGAATGTATTTTGAGAAAATAATATTTAAAAATGTATGAACAAAGATTTCCACTGCAGTATTGTTTCCGAATAGTAACATTAAAAAACAACCTTAACATAAAACAATGGAAGTATGATTAAATAAACAAATCAATAAAAGCCTGATAATAGTTTGAGATGATATAAAATCCTTGTTAAAATGTTAATTGAAAGATTGGAATGCAAAATTTTATATATACCCACTCACATACACATATAGTCATTATGAATATATAAAACTATCCATAGAAAACAATACTGTGGATATCTTCATGTCTTAGAACTATGGATAATTTTCCAACTGGTTTATATTTTTGACTTTTTTGTAGTAGGTTTACATTATTTATAATCAGAATAATAAAAAGTGTTTTTTAATTGGTACATACAATTGGTACAGAATCACCGACTAATCCTCACAACATTCTGAATACTCCCTGTTAATAGATTCCTTTCAGCTGAATTGTTACCAAGAGCCCTTGGATAGTTTCCCAAGCCAGTTAATGCTCATTGCACCAATGACGGATATATTGTAAGGTGGTAAAACATCATGTAAATGAATGAAATGTGAGTATGAAAAGTCACTTCTACAAAAAGACACATTGAAGGTACATTGCTAAAAGAAGGGTTGCAATTAGTTGTGGGAAGGTGGTATTACAAAACTTTGGGAAAATTTATAAAAATCTAGAACAGTTTTGCATTCAGATTGTCATACAAATGTCTTTAATTCTTTTACTTTCAAGAACAAGAAACAAAAACTGGATACCATCTATGATATAATTTAAGTGTGATTTGTGCAAGAAAGTTGAAGAGATCCTTAGTTAATACACTTATATTCAAGGTAAAGGTCTCTTTTTTCTACCAAAAATGTAACATTCAAGTGCCTATTCATATGTTTCAAGCAAAAGTAAAACCACAAAATTTTGTGTGCTTGTATCAATCTTGTAACTAAACCACAAATTATTGGTCCTCGCTGGTCAGATAAGAGGGTCACTGTTGCATACAGTGTGTACACACAGAGTTACTTCTAGTCATACATGTAAGTTATAATTTGTTTAAGAAACCATGTTATGCATATACTTATAAGTAAATGTATATGTGTGAATATAAAGACATATTTGTATATACATGTATATATGCATGTGTCTGCTTTCACCCACACACTATTTATATACCATGAAATTAACTACTCTACTGCTTGACCAAATCATGCATTCATGCAATAGACCTTTCATAAGTAGGTAATTTAGCAAACTCAAAGTGTGAAATTAAACTTGGTGACAATGACCGTGGTGCGTGTAGGCACCATAGTTCTGGTTGAAAGCATCATGTTTAACTTACTGTTCCTTTGTCCTTATCAGCAATGGCCAGAGCCAAAGAATTTCTTGTTCAGCCACCTTAAGATTCACTTTCTGGTGGAGCTCAGGTACCTAAACCTAAAGCACTTAGCCCAGAAGCACTATTTACAACCAACTCAGAAGTTTGCCTAGAAACTCTTCACTTAGTCCAACTCGGTCAAGCTCCTTCTTCTTCATGTCAGGCCCGAAAGACTGGCTAAAGGAGATCAGAAGTCCCAAATAAAGAAGGAAATTGCTCTTGTTGGAAAACAGATAAAAGCATTTTGTTTTGATGAATGGACATATTTTCAGTATTCTCCTTTGCTGGAAAGATATAAAAATAATGACATACAGGGTGGTGTTATGCTGGTGAGTGACAGAGAGTGAAAACATGTTCTAAGTGAGGTGCTGATAAATAGTTAAGTCTGAATTCAAATGTTTGCCCTTTGCTTTCCATCTCCATGATTTTGTACAACTTACCTCATATCTCTAAAACTTATTTCCTCATCTTAAAAATGAGAAAACTATCACCATCCTCATGAGATAACTGTGAAATTAACCAAAATCGCTTATAATCCCTGGCACATTTGTTGGGTGGGAGATCAAAATATTCATTTCTCCTTCTACTCAAGTTTTGGTGTCTTAATCAGAAATAGGATTCTTTGAGGATCCAGAGGGAAAATGTAGATCAGAAGGTCTGGTCCAGTTTTGACTCAGGATAATCACCTTCTCTTTAAAATACTTTTTTTATAATTCATTTTTTAAAAATAAGCAATGGAAAATTTTTACAGATAATTTTGTGTCTAAATTTTTTTGTGATCTTTATGTCACTGAGAATTCATTCTATTAGTAATATTTATTTCTCTATTCCCTCCTCTCTCTCTCTCTCTCTCTCACACACACACACACACACACACACACACACACACACACACGTTCCAAGTGAAAAGTAAGGCTTACCTGCAGTTCCAGAGAGTTCCACACTTAAGGTTCGTTCAATAGTCTTGTTCTCAAATGGGGAACCCTTGGGGTCACTGGAAGATATGGCACATTTATAAAAACAAACTGAAATGGAGTTGCTGTAGCCAAATGTATTAGAACCCCCTTCCCTTTCTGAAAATGGTTACATTTCTTAATACTTACTTTGGTGACTCTGGGGTCAGAGGAAGAGATAAAGTTGTTGGTTTGGCTAAAGGAGAAAAAAAGAACTAATTATGAAATATGGAGTACTTTTTAGATTTATTTTCTTTCTACTACAGTCAGGTTAGAAAAATGACCAGAAAATTGGAAAGCTGAACTAAGGGAATCCCTGAAAACTGGATCAAAGTCAGAGAACAGTCCATTATGCTAAAACAAATTCCAAACAACATTTGCATCAGTAAACTATCATTTGAAAACACATACAAAAACAGAATTTTTCCCAAAATGTACCATCCTGTTAAGAATACAAAATTTGCATCATACCATCAGAGAGAAATAATGTTTTCTGTTTTAATTTGGAATACAGTATATGGTTTGTTTAGACAAAAAAACAGCAGAGTAACTACAAGGTGACAGAACGTTATGAATATTCAGTTGATTTTACTCCTAAAATGTATAATTTTATATCTAGCCCTGAGAATAGATTATTTCTATGAGGCCGAAGCTCAAGCAATAACCGTTCCATTCACTGAAAATTAATTGAGCGATTATGGCAAATTGTGGGCATTGACCCAGATGGTTTAAATGGAGTTTGGAACCCCAACTCTGATAGAAAACTGAAGATAGATATTGTGTTTATCAGTCGAGAGATCCATAGACTTGCAAAGAGAGCTCTCCAATTTCTTTCAGTCTTTCCTAAGTCCTATTTCCTATAGGAGGCATATCCCAATAATGAGAGGGAAGTGGGTGGGAGTCTTCTCATCACAAAATCTCCATGTCAGTCTTATATTCTGAACATAAATAGGGAACATGTGATGAGAAATGTACTTGAGCTAGACATCCAGGTTTCATTTGTACTTAAGCTCTTCTATGGAGATACACTTGCATGTGTATAAGTCTATATCAACTTTTTTCTCATCAAGCAACTACTTTCAGAAGGTCAAAAGTAGTTATTTATGCAATGAAAATCATGAAGTTGAAATCAAAAGTGTCTTTATAATAAACTTTCTTATTTTATGGATGAAGAAACTGACACCCAAAGATGCTAAATGATATTTGCGGGGCCATAAAACTGGTTCCTGGCAGAATTGGTCAAGATGTTTTCTTTCTCCTGTTATCAAAAGGAATTATATTCAACAGACTTTCAAATAAATTAATCAAAACCAGTAATTAAGGTCCTTTGAAATGGGAAAATATTATTTATGTCCAAATTAGCCTGAAATTAGGTGCTTTACTTGGATAAATAGTATTTACATATTTAATTTGTAGATTTAGATTTAGTTTTTAAACAATCGAATGGTATATCATCTATCCGATGTGCATCCAGAAATATGAAGCTCATGCTGTCTTCTACAAATTAAGCACATCGATTAATTGGCTTTTACATATATACAGATAAATGAACTGATTTCACATTAATTTTTGAGTATGTCTAATTTAATGAGCTTTTCAAAAATAACTCATTTATGAAGGAACTTTGCCCACTTTTATGATGTTCAACTAAGAACTAGGATAATTCATACAGGTTCCATAGAAAATATAACCAGATAAGGAACTACATGCTGTTTGACACAATAAATGTACCTTGAAAATCAGAAACTGAATTCCAGTTTTGAGATGTAGTCAGACTCTGAAATGCTCAAGGGAAGACCCCTACAGTTGTGGTAGTTGTGCATAGCTAAGGCCAAGGGCAAGGGAGGGAAGAAGATGAATCAGCAGCAGTCATATTTAATGGGACCAATGGCAAAAAGGAAGTTAGAACTATAGGAGGAGTGCAGTCCCCAAACCATATTCAGCACCTAATCCCCAAATCAACCAGGCTCCTACTCCTAAGAGAATTGGTTGGGTTTACTGGGAGTTTAATGGACAATGTTTCAAGGACTGGTAAACTAGAGACTGCTGGGGTCCTTAAGGACAGGAATGCCTCTTTTTCATGTAGATGATGCTTTTTGGATAAACACATTAGGGAATGAATGAATAAATGGGACACCAACATACACCAAAGACCAGTGGATCATCCTAAGGAACTGAAAAGTACATGACCCCACAATATCACAGAGAACACACGTGAAGTTTAGGGGAAAAAAATTATAGCACATTTGGAAAGGGGATCTCAGCATATCCTCTTCATTAGGGTCTTCAACTGTTCATGTACATTTTACTTCTTGATTTTAAATAATGACTTAATCTCTGAAGTTGAGCATTTATTGGTTATTAATATTCAGCCATGTTTTATTTCTTTTAGGCCTTGAATAAATAGAATTGTAGTCCCTTAGTAACAGGAATTTTTTTCTTTTTTAACCAATGGGTTTTATTCTGGGGTAAGATTTTATGCTTTGCCACAGACACATACCTTAACAAAATCCACATGTAACTGGTCTTGCCTAGAGAATAAATCCTCCAGAGGCCTATGTAATTTCTTACTACCATGATTTGTAAGTTTACAGTGATTAATATCAGTGGATGTGGACTTATAAAAACCTCAAAATCCAAAAGGACCAGCTAAAAAAAAAAAAAAAAGTAAAAAGACTTTTAAGCCACGTGCTGCTGGGCTGGGATCACTGATCACAGGATTTTAGAGACCTCAGGGCTTCAAGTTCAGCTTCAGAAAACCAATGTCTGAATGACAAGGTGCAGAGAGGCACAGCAAACTCTTCTGCTCACTTTCTATAGCTACCCCAAAGGTTACCCTTCCCTGTAGGCCTGCAGCAGACTGGGTCGCTTAGCATGGGGGTTCTGTCCCCCCCAAAAATAACTGTGACAGAGCTTGCCATCAGGAGCTAATCTGCACAAAGGGAGATGTAAGGGAGCTTGGCCCACGTCATTAATATATATCTCTCCAAACTGACAGAAGGAGATGGACAATGAACTTGACATATCCACCACAGAAAACCCAATGGAGAGCCAATTAAAATATTAAAGGGAAGTTCCTAAAAATCTTGTGCTAATGTGGAGGAGATGAAGGGAGGGGAAGAAAATACTTATGAATATCAGCAGCAACAACAGCATACCTGTATGAAACAATCATGGTTCAAAACAGGGATCAGGGACTATCATTCTGCAGCTAGAAGGAGAAGTTGGAGAAACAAAAGGAAAAAAAAAACAGGTGGGTGTTTATAATGGTTATTTTAGAATATGCCTCCTTCTAGATAATGTTAGAGGTAGAGCAGGAACTGGCTTATTTTCAACAGCGGTCACTCACAAGGAGCTCTCTTTGGGCCTCCTGGACTACAACATTTTGAGGGGGAAGAACTAAAGAAGAAAATTATATCTTTGCCCAGAGATTTTCCCAAAATCACCCCAATTGACACTGGAAGCATCAGCCTTCTAACAAAGTACGGAAATAATAAAAATCAATCCAGATGTTTTGTTTAATCTAGGCAATTTTAAAAAAAAAAAAATTGAGGGAAAAAAAGAAAAAGAAAATTTAGGAATTTCTAAATCCTTACATACAATATAAAATCTGTAAGCACAGCGTGTGGTGTGTAAATGAAGAAGAAAAGAAAAATGCACTTAATGAGGAGAGGCTACATAAATAGTGTTTACTACTTCTTAAGGTATAGAGAGTAAATCTATAGCGACTCGGTTTTTCCATTACCCAAAGGGAAAAAATAAAAGCTCTTTAACGAGTGGGCCAGCCGGGATCACACCTAACTTCTACGACCTCAGCGATTCAGAGATTCCCCTAAGCCTCAAGGATGTCGCAATTCCTTCCCACTCTGCTTCACCCTCCACCCAGCTATAATTTCAGGGATCTTTTGGTAGTTGCAGCTACTGCCTATCAGCGGAATAGGATATGCTCAATCTGTGTCCAAGCAAGGGTTTCCTTCCCCTCGGTAGTAAACTGCTGAATTCCCTTTCCACGAAGACACCCACGGGACCCAGCGCGCACTCTGCGCTCAGACCTCGAGTCTTTACTGAGCTGCGCCCCACAGCGCGCGGGGGCCCGCCTACCTTGTACATGTTGCGACTGCGATTGTGTGTGGGACTTCTTTTTGGAGGTGCATTTGTCTCTGCTGCTGTTCCTGTTCTCTGCGGGTTTGGTGTGAGGAGGGTCATCGTTTGTGGTCAGATACTTGAGAAGCTCTGAGCATGGACGTCTTTGTGGCTTTTGCTGTTGACAAATGCTCTTCGCTTTATTGCTCCATGAATTCTCGGTCTTAAAAACAAGGCAGAGAGAAAGCTAAAATTAGTGAACTGAACCTTATCAGAATGGATATAGGTTTTCTGAAGAGATGAGATTTCCAGTGAAGTGTTCAGTCTAAGTGTACTAGATCTATGAGCTGTGAATAATTGTTTGCAGAACAAGGAAAGAAAATTACATTTAAAATTCCTAAATGACATTTATGCAGCTTTTTATTTCATTTCTCCTACATTTCAATGTTCCTACTCAGCAACATGTAACTAACAAGACCCTACAGCGCCTTTACGGTGAATAAAAAAAAAAGTAAGCTGGTTTAAACCTTAATTTACCGCTGATTGCTGAAGCCCAGTATTCACAACTCTCTTAAGTACCCCTTAACGCTCCGTTTTCACTCACAGTGAATGGCAAGACAAACATTGTTTAATACAGCGAGCATTCCATCCAATTAATGACAGAGACAGATCTTTTGCAGCGATTCCAAAGAAATGTTTCTCAGGTTAGACAGCTGGCAAAACAGCCACCCTGCATTTTAAAGTCACTCATAGGCAACTACAGCCAATCGGCACATGTTCTTGGAGTCTGGACTGCTATACTATTCATAAAGTGAGCAAGGGATCACACTCTTGTATTTCCATTACAATCATCCAAAGCCAAGGCCAAAATAAACTCTTTCGAGTTTTAAGTAGCTCCAATGCTGCTTCTGGAAACCCATTTCATAATCTTTGTCACATCTATGAGGTGACTGCAGGACCCGGTTGAATTAATAAATACAAACTTAGGGGCTGTTTCACAGCTTTAAGCAACAACATCTTGCTTATTATCCCCTGTTGTATTAAAACATTTATGTTGGTACCTTAACAACTGCAGGACTTGTTCTGATCCTGTGATTGTGGTTTGCATGATTCTGGGTACTGAGACCACTGCATTCATTATAACTCAGCTGAGTGTTGGCCGGTGCCAGCAGGAGCTTCTTAAGCTGGGAACATCAGGGAAGGAAAGAGCAAGGCAGTTATGGATCTCTTACACACTCAAATCAGCAAGTGAAATTTTAGACTTTAATTCATTATCATTACAAATATTAATTCTACCATTCTTTAATTCTATCACCCCTGACCACAATAGTGCTCAAGGAAACATTTTTTAAAAAGTGAAGAAAAAGTTTGGCATTGTACTACCAACCGTGAAAGTAGTTCCTTTGCCTCCATTTGAGACTTGGCATTGTTCAGAATTTTTAAAATTATTTTTTAATATCATAAATCAGTTGTTCCTAAAGTGATTTCCAAAGCACTACTATGAGTTAAGCAATGCTGATTTGCTCAATAAGGACTTGGGCGTAGGAATCAGATACACAATTTTCCTCTAAAACTCAAATCAATCAAGTGGCAATACATGAAAGATTGTGTGAGGCTTTTAACAGGTTTCACAACCAACCCTCCAGATTGACTGACTCACAGAATGTTTGGGCAGAAACAGTGGCTATCCTGATCTCAGAAGGGAAAGAAAGGACATGTGAACCAAGTTCTGTAGGTCAGCATATAGGTTGGAAGACGAGGGCTCTGATACAGACAAGGCTGTCCTCCATGTGTTTCTGCATTTGCCTGGATGACTCTCAAGCATCTCCCTGCCCTTATACACAGGATGTCTTTGGGCCAGCAACCCCCCTCCCAAGTTGAATAAATGGTGCAGATGAAAATCATCTGGTTATCAATATAAAAAATCAGAGTATTAGACAGTAAAGCTAATGACACTAGAAGTGGAAAAATGGCAAAATTAAACAAGAGGCTATTACATATGAGATATTCTCAAGACCAAAAATCTCAAAATAGAAAGGAATACAAGTAAGGTTCCCATGTTTATTCTTTCAATGTTTTAAAACCTAGAGATGTGAGAAAACTATGCCTCCAAATGGTGTACCAAAGCATGTTACTAGAGTCTGGATGCTGGCGTTTCATAATTTACACAGCATGCTCTTACATCAGATTTATGGCAAATGACAAATGGCTACCATAGCTGAGAAGGTAAACTGTGTCTTAGAACTAATAAAACTCTGGTCTAGCACTGCATTGAAAAGAAAATTCGCTCTTCATTGCCTACCATAAATTTTAAGTAACTTAGGTTGCAAATGTGCTATTATTTTTCCAATCTTCATAAGAAATATGAACCCAGCGTCTTCAAATATTGCATACCCCTAGATCCAACAACTCTATTTCTGGAATTGTATGCAGAAGAATAAAAATGCAACCATGTCAATTATTAGACAATTCATAATATTGAAAAATAGGAGGCAAAAGCCTAAATATCCAACCATAAGTAATTACATAATAAATTACATTCCCATACAATAAAGTACTATGAGACCACTAAAAATTATGCATATACTTAAAATTTTACCAACATGTTCATGGTATATCTTAAATCAAAGGAGAATCCAATCATTTTTTATGCAAAAGGTTTTTTGAAATCACAGATGAATTTTTAGTCCTTTTTAATCTACTTTTTTCAAGTTTTCACCATGAAATAAATACTAAGAAATAAAAACATACACATGTAAACAGCAAAAAAAAATTATATTTGATATATCTGTATTTATCTATATCTATAATTTTGCAGTTCTGAGGATCAAACCCAGGACTGCCTGCAGGCTAGGCAAGTGCTGTAACACTGAGCTACATCCTCAGCTTGAATGGTGGTTTTAAAAATACATCAAATACTACATAAAAACTGAATTATCAAGACTTTTAAACAGAGAATGGCAGAATGTGCGACTGTGAGTGTGCCTCAGGATTGTTTTGGCATCAGTCTAAAATCCAAACCTTCTACATCATGCCCATGCAGCGGGTAGCCAGAGGCGGCTCGTGGGAGTCGAACAGTAGGAAGGGTTCTTACTAGAGACGGCTCTTCTGCCTCCTGAGGTGGAGGGGTGCCGTCAGGCATGGAGGAAGGACTGGCCTCGTTGTCTGTGGTCACGTCTCCATCTGTCAGTGCATCAAATGAGGGCAATCCGTCTTCATCCACAGGGAGACTGTCTAGTGTCTCTGTGAGGACTGCGAGCAAGTTTGCCTCATTTTCTTCATCTATCTTCTGGAAAAGCAGAAAAGAAGGTGGAAGAAGACAGGAGTGAGTTGACATTGGGAGGTGGGTAGCACTATTAATCAGCACGGGCTGCACACGTTCAATAGAATGAGTAAACTGCATGTGGAATTCTGCACCCTCGCCAGGACAGGACGACCGTGGCTTCCCCAGGCTCCTGACTCATATTGGATCTGAACCACATGCTTAATGAACACCTCCACAGTACCAGTCTCTGATTGCTGACTGTCCAGCTTAGCAGCCTGTATGTCAGCGCTTGATTCAGCTGTGGGTGATTCACCTTTCCACAGACTTGTGCCTTTGTCTCCTAACTCAATGGTAAGATTTAGGAAATCTGAGGGCTGAAGAGAATCTTAATCTTCCTTTATTTAATCTGTAGATGCGGTGTTTAGATCTCCTATATAGCACCCTCACAAATGTTTAGATAACCTTCCATTTGAACACTGCCAGGAACTTAAAACGATACCAGGAGAATCTACACACTTTCCTGATTTCAATTATAATCTCATCACTGAACACTCTGAAATCATTTATTTCTCTCCCTGACATCTCTCCCAACTTTAGTCATAAATCTCTAACTGCCTACTGGACATTTCTACTTTACAATAGCTCCCTCATCTTCAAAACCCAAACTTCGGACCTATTTTACAACAAAGCTGCTATTTCTCCTGAATTCTTTAGTTTGGATAACAATACCCCAAATTTAAATTCTGCAACTACCTCAATCCCTCTTTTTCTGATTGATTACTAGGTGGAATCTTATTTTGTAATGACTTAAATGCACTCTTTTTCTTGTGGCCAGGGTAGTATTCTTTCCCACCTCCCAGATTCAGTTTCACCAACACACCTATTGAAAACTAATCTTCGGTTATTGATTCTACAGCCATGTTTGGAACACCTTATGTTGTGCCACAGCCAGTGGAGTGGGTAGAGATATAAAGAGAAATAAGACAAAACTCTGTCCTTCCAAGAACCCTCCAGTGGAAAGGAAGAACTTGTGAAAAACTGATTATAAAAGAGAGTACTAACTTCGATCCTCTGCAGAAAAACATTCAAGAACTCCCAACCTGGGACTGTGTACCTTGCTAACAAGAGAACGTGTTAAGTTCTATGCACTTGGACAATCAGTTCCAGGGCTGGGCACAAAGTCTAGATAGTCAATGATTACTCTCTGAATAATTCATTGATCTGCATTTTTTTTTTTTTTTTGCCAACAATATAGTCTGTGTGGATCACTTTCTTTTCCTTCTTTTAGCACTTTATATTGTTTGTCTAATTTGACTGGCTTCCAAAGTCCTTTTTCTAAAAGTTCGGTTCGCTATGACATTAACAATATGTGCTAAATTATCCCACACAGATTCTATTACAAAATGCACCTAAGCTGCTGACATCTAATGAAGCCAGCAGTGCCCACACTTCCTTTCTCTCTAGCACTGAACTCCAGTTAATTGACCTGACAAAATTACAAGAATCACAGAATAAGACAGCTAATCAGAAAATCAAATTGTATTACTAGAGAAATTAGGCAGGGTTTTATCACGTATACATTCTATTTTCACATAAAAATTGTTTTCCCTCATTACTAATCAGTCTCTATCCGGGAGTAAAACTATAGGCTTCTTTTTCTTTTGGACTCAAGAGGCCCAAAAGAGCCATTTGTACTCATGGTGGATATCAGTGCACATTTTTACATTTGCTAAATGCATCTCCCTGCTACTCCTAGATTTGATATTGTGAGTCAAGTACTTTGGACACCATGTGGTGTGACCACTGAATGAAGCTTAGACGCCACTGAAGAAGGTCAGTCCTGACCAGAAGTGAATTATCAACTTCAAAATGGCACACTTACTTCCACTTACTGACCAATTCAGTGGCATCCAAACTGCTCAATTCAAAACAGAGCTTATTGAACGTGGCCAATCCTGGTTCTCCTATCCCTATCTGTGTATCCCTAATAATAAAGGTAGGGGAAGATTTTCTCCTTATTTTCTGGAGAGAATTATACTCTGATATCCAAAAATGCCAGTCACATTCCTCTTTAGGTTCCCACATATGCAAACAGCCAAATTCAGACTATTAAACTATTCTAAATATAATTATATTTAAATAAAATATACACTATTTAAAATCACCACAAACTCATGAAATAATGACTATAAATTTCTCCATATTATCTCCATAAAATATTCTTTGAAACTGTGTCAAATACACATGTGCACATAGACACAGACACACATTTTCAGTAAACTGAACATTTCTCCAGGTATCCCATGATTCGAAAAGGCTTCTTTCACTGAAGTTCAAAAAGAACTCAAGAAAAACAGTTAAAAATGTTTACCAATAAATGAGTAATTTTGTTTACCCTGATTTAAATTTTGTGTTTGGCTTTCTGGCAATATCACAAGCTGCTATTTGCTTTCAATCACATAATACAATAGTGCCTTAGTTCTATCCCTTGTGTAAACAAACTATGATAATTCCAATCAAGTCAAAATGACAAAGAACACTTAAATTAACTAGTTTTCTCCAATTTCTTTAATAAGCCTGAGTGAATGTACACCAAATACAATGGCAAAAATATTGGAGCTTAATAATGTCATAATTAATTTACAAGATCTGATTAAACCACCAACTACTTTAATTTTCCTCTCTACTGGAACCACAATGGGAAGAGGTGGGTATGTGGGGGTGGGGTGGGGGATTGGCATGACATGCATGTGAGTGTGTGTGAGCAGGCATGCACACTCATATGGGCAAGGAGGGCTCGTAGTCGATCAATGTGTACCAGTAGGTCTATGTTCATTATTTACAGTCAGTGTCCACTCAGTGTAATTGTTAAATATTTTTATTATCATCCCTGAATGTGAGTGGCTCAGAGATGCTCAAAGACCATTTATTTTAGTAAAGTTCTTTTTGAATTATGGAAGAAAAAAATATTATTATTTTAAATTCTCTCTATGTTCTTTAATCATGGAGTTCTGGGAAGAAATCTTGCTATTTATTGATGACGCTTTTGTGTCGAAGCTCAACACAAACACAACAACAACACAAAGTTAAGTGGACGCTGCCCCTCACTGTGGCAATTTCAATTAGTTTCATATGAGATTCAACAATCACATGTCCCAGACAAGGCAATGGATATGACAAAGAGGACTCTGTTAAACAATTAATGTCACTTTCCATTATTGCTTCAGTCCCAATTTACAGAGCAAATAAATCAAAGTCGCCATAGATGAGGTGCACTGGCCTATGAACACACGTCTGTTCACAAGTGACAGGGTATGGAAAGACAGTAGTCAGTAAAAGGACATGGAAAGGTAACCTTTCAAAGACTTGGCTATTGACATTGCTCGCTAATTCTTTGAAATTAGAAATTTATAAAAAATATGTTTCTTGTGTCCAAGTTGAAAAATAAGAGAAAGGAAAGTAGAGGGACAAGGAAAGAAGTGAGGATCGACCTCTCTACAACCTAGCTCCATCTTGGTGCTGGCAGCAGATGTAGAAGACAAGAGAGGAAAACCAGCCAACGGATGTCCCCACTGCTGAGCTCCTCAGCTATGGAGCAGCATTGCCTATGGTGGGGGGTGTCCAACCGTGGCTTCTCTTTACACAGTGCTAATCTGCTGCTGTTCTTCTAACCTAAACCAAGGTCTCTGTGCCTATAAAACTTCACTCTCCATGGGCTCTCCAGGAAGAAAGAAGGCACATCTACACAACCTCCCGCCAGGTACAAAGACTCTCCAGTGACAGATGATGCACAGGCATTTATACCCACAACCCAAAGTGTAGAATCCACAATGATTCCAACCCCATGCCACATCATCAATAAATGAGAGCTTAGAACAGTCAACAGAATCTGAAGGCTCGGCACTGCTCTTTGGGACTGCTGGGTTTCCATATGACCTGGATTAGGTCTCACGTAATTCAAAAGGTACAATTGAAAGAAAGTGGACAGTGCTCCTTTGGGTGTCCACAGTCACTTTCAGATTACAGTGCTGGAGCTCTTGTATAATAACAGGAACTTCCTCTTGTGTGGACAGGTGACAAAAAGACTGTCCAACTGGTTTGCATGGGCCAGGCAGTGCACTCAACTCACCCAACTCCATACCCCAGAGAGCAGCTAAAGCCACTGGATCAAGGAGGAGATGAGGGACTTGGGGATGCTAACTGACCCTGAGGGCAGCAGCACAGAGTGAAAACTGCATGTGGTATCCCAAAGATTTTTAAATGTGGCCTGTTATGGAAGGACCCTGCCCTGCTTATGGTCATAATTTTTTCTGCATCTTGTAGATTGCAATTACACCCGGCGTCCCCAGATTCTCACACTCGCTTGATCTCTGTTTGATAAAAATAGTTTAATAGCCATTTAATCACAGCTTCATTATCTTAGCTCTCTTAATGCGAATTAGGCCAGGAGAATTCTTGCTACCTCATTATTCAAATCATCAATAAGAAGGAAACAGGGGGGTCTTCTTATAATTCATTAATCAGTTTCAGTTTCTTCTTAGGTACTGTTTACTCAGAGACCGATCTGTGTGAGGGGTCACTTAGCCTCTCTGATCCTCTATTTTTTTCTGTACAAAATTTCAGGGTATTTTTTTTATTGTTGTTTTTTGTTTTTTTGGATTTTTTGCCTAATTCCCATTATGGAATTTTTTTGGATTAATGATTAATAGGATAAAAAAACGAGTTGATAAACCCTGAGAATTCTTCAAGACAGTGTTCATAAACATTCCAGTGTACATGCCCATCATCTTGAGTTCCTGCACTAGAATTTCATTCCTTGAGCAGGATCTACTGCCGGCTTTTAGCGCTGGGCCACCTTCCCCCAAATACCCAGCATGCCCTGGGCTTCCTCCTTGCCCTATCCTGCTGATTTGGAAACAGCTAATGAAGACAAAATTAACTTCTACTTTAAGTGAGGCCTAATTAGGAAGGGAAATCTGCTAGAGTAACATCTGGTAGTGTATTCCAAAGCCAAATATAAATGACATTTTGGATTATCCACTATTTTGGATTATTTGTTCCACTAGGCCCCACCAGGAGTTCAAACAACTGAACAGGGAAGCAACTTTTATGATGGATTTGTGAGTTGAAAGAAGGAATATAACTGATAATAGATGTCCCACTCCTGAATCTCCACACATAAAGTTCCATACAAGGTTTCATGTACAAATACAAACAAACAAAATAAATAAATAAAATGTTATAATGTATAAATTTTGGTTTGGGTTTTGATGTGTAAATTTGGATTCAAGAGTTTTAAGAAGCTGAATTCAAAATAAAGAGAAACTAAGTTATTTTCTGAAATGAAATTAAAAGGTAATCCAGACCAACCCGATGAAATAGAATGTGAGGTTATTAGATTTTTTTAAAGCATTACAAGCAGGAAAATGTCTCCTGATGGTTTATTGCACATTTCTGCTTTGAGTGATTGGAGCCTCTGCAGAAGAGGCTGTTAGAATTTTTTAGATTTATTTATTTATTTTTGTGCCAGGGATGGAATCCAGGGGAACTTAACGACTAAGCCATATCCTCAGCCTGTTTTTTTTTTTTTATTTATTTGTTTGTTTTTATTTTGATAAGTTGCTCAGGGCCTTGCTAAGTTCCTGAGGCTGGCTTTCAACTTGTGATCCTCCTACCTCAGCCTCCCAAGTTTCTGGGGTTACTGGCACTCGCCACCATGACTGGTTTGTGAAATATTTGGAATGCCCACCTTTATACGACTCTCTTTGTCTCCCTTGACTCTTTCTCCACAATCCACAGTGGTTTTTCTTTCTTCCTTACATTCAGTTGCGGGCACTGACAGCGTGTCTGCCTCCCCTCTCACACACCCCATCAGGAAATATGTAGAATCCCCACATAGCACTATTTATAGGTTCCTAGCTCCCACCCCATTCAATAGGTGTCTCTAAAATAACCCACTAATTTTTTGTTTAACACACAGAAGACAGGGTTTTGAGTAAGGGACAGACACTTTAAGATGGGGGAAAAAAAGACTTAAGAAATCTCAAGAGAGGCCAAGCATGGTGGCACACACCTGAGGCAGGAGGATCACAAGTTCAAAGACAGCCTCAGCAACTTAATGAGGCCCTGAGCAACTCAGTGAGAACCTGTCTCTAAATAAAATATTAAAAAGGGCTGGGGATGTGGCTCGGTGGTTAAGTGCCCCTGGGTTCAATCCCCAGTACCTAAAAAAAAAAAAAAAAATAGAAAGGAAAAAGAAAAAAAGAAATCTCAAGCAGATGTGTACAACAGAAAGTAATCAAGACAATAAAAACCACCTTGCCCTTCAAATATATTATAAAATACTTTTGCATCTATTCATCTCTTACAAATGCTTTGGGAGTTTGCTTATTGTTATTTTGTTATTTTATTCTCAGGACAGGTAAGTTGAATGCTGAAGTCACTAGGATTTAGGGCTAGTAGAAAGAGCACAAATTTTAATTTCATTCTTGGGCATAAAGACTACTTGAAATATCATGTATGTATATCTGACCATATACCTCCCCCCAGCATCCACAAGTTCATTTACCAAGTACACATATTTAAAACGGAATGCATACATACACACTTCAATCTTTGGAGTCTGTTCTCACATATGCAACTGTAGCTGACACATGAAAGTATTTAATCAGTACATGTGTTCTTTATCCCTATTATCCACTCTGAGCAAAACAGTGATCAAGAACTGAGGGTAATGCTCACAAAGATAAAATAGAAACTGAATGGAAATAAAATACAAACAAAACTGAAGAATTTCCTCCACTGATATATTTACACCTGTGGGAATCCATTTGATTCCCATGAATACGTATGCTGCTATTTAAGCAGGCATAAAATTTATATCACATCTGTACTTAGACTCCATTCAAACTTATTAGTTTATACCACACATTCATGAGTTAATACATATGTGCTGAACATGTGGAGTCTGCTATTCTGGAGAGGTTACAGGAGAGCCAAAAGTGTAAATAAACAGAGGTTGCACGGAAAGGCCTAAACACCCTGGTTGGTGCAAGCAAATGAGCTATTTGGGATCAGTAGGGACCAGCAGAGGAGATGCTTCCTGTTTCTCACAATGAGAAGAGGAAGAAGCTGGGTTGTGCATCAAACAGGAGGCTAATTAGACCTGTAGAGCTCCAGCCAGCATCTCAGTCATCCTCAAGTTTAAACCAAGAGAAAAGCAGGGTGCAGGAGAAAGAACCCAGGATTGTGAGGTGGGAAAACAGACTCACTTCCATTTCCACCGGGTCTCACGAGCTGGACTGGACCAGGTTAACCCTCTGACTGTAATGCATGTTCCACAACAACAATCCTATAGGCTCCCACATGGCCCCCTGTTTTGACCCCTTCCACTTGCCAGTCCACCCCAATACTCCATGCCCAACACTGGAGTCGAAGGGGCACTGAAAAAACCCAGGTCATGTCTTGCTCCTCTACTGACCACCCCCAACCCCCACCCCATGACTTCCATGTCCCTAAAAGAAAAAACCAAAATTCTAAGAGTGACCTATTATCCTAGGATCACCATATAATTTATCATCCAAACCAGGACATTTTGAGGGTGTGATCAACTACTCAGGGCTTAACTCAGACTACCACGGGCTAACTGGGAAATGTGAACACTCTCCACCACCTTATCATCATACATTGTCAACAGCCCATTTACTTGAATCCTCTGCAGTACTCTACCTCCTCACTGGCTCACAGAAAAGCCAGAAATTCTGTCCCAAGGCCTTTGCCCTTGCTGCTTCCTCTGCCTAGGAGGGTCTTTTCACAGATGGTCACAGGGTTTCCCTTTCATTCCTTCATTTATTTAAATGTCACCCTCTCGGTGACACCTTTCCAACTGTGTTGGAGACATCCTAGCTTCCTTCCCAAATTTGTTTTTCTTTTTGGCATTCATCTCTATAGCTCAACATCAATCTTAGTGATTTATCCAAAAGGCTATCTGAAATAGAATCTCTGTGAGGCCTATTTGATTACTGTGAAGGGACCTGGCCTATAGGGATGTGGGCACAGCTCAGAGGTAGAAGGCTTGCCTAGTATGAGCAAGACCCTGGATTTGATTCCCACCACTCCAGCACTGCAGGGGGAAAAAAAAGACATGGCATGTAGTAGATGCCTAATTAAAATGAATAAGAATAACTTAAATTCCTAAGAATATAATGTAACTTTCCATTCTTCTTTTGTTGCTATTTTCTCTGTATTCCCCATGCTGAGCACCTTTGTCTTCTTAATAATCTCTATTTTAGACTGTGATTGTAAAGAAGCTTGCCTTTATCTCACATAAACCAGCTGATGGACCAGGTAAGTAGCCAATATATTCTGAGCCGGAAAGAAGAAATTTGAACAGAGTGGCTAGTTTGGAAATTATTCACTGGGCTTTGAGTTGGAATAAATGTGACAACCATCTCTTGTAAAGGATAGAGTGGTCTTGTAAATGCAGAGATTCATTCTTCCCAACTATGTTTTTTGGAAGTATACTGGTATATATCACCAAGCAGTCAATTTGCAAATGTCTTGAAAGAGCCAACATGGTTTTTTGAAGAGGAAATCAGGCCAAATAAACTTACTATCGGCCCCTACAGGAGTCTCAGCTCACCAATTAAGAGGAAACAATTGGTGTAGTCTAAAAAAACCAGAGCGACCCCTCGCCACCCAACACCACTACAAGTGGGGCTGTAGTAGGTGCTAAGAGAGGTTAGAAGATTCTGATCACTGTCTCAAATCCCAACTCCACTCTTTTCTGTTCATTCAGAACAGAAGCAAAGCAAAGTACAAAATGCTATTTTAAGTTTAAAATGGCAATTAGCAGCCAATCCTTACTAAATGCTTCCTATGCGTCTAAAACTGAATCAATTTCTGTATATGCATTATTTCATTTAAACAATTCATTTAACAATATTATCAGTTCCAAAAGACAGTATTCTCAGCCAGGAGTTTTTAAACTGTATTCTGTGGAATCCTGAACATCAGTACAATTGCTGTAAGGGCTGATAATCAATATTGTCGTATAAGGTATATTTTGTGTATTTAAATACCAATATAACTACTTTTTAGAAAGCCATGCTCACACTTAGATGTGTTATTCGTCTTATTATGAACATACTGGAGACTCACCATAGCATTAACCATCAAAACAGAATCATTCTGTGCTTGTCTTGGGAGAAAAACAAATATCTTGAAAAATGAGGATGAACAGTTTAAAACCTGTTAAAACCATTTAAAAACACTCATTTCTATGAAACAGGATTTTCTCAATCCTCTATGACCAAAACAAAGTACAAAACAATCAGTTGCTAAGATAGTTACAAGATACTTATCATTATCTTAAACTCCAACCTATTTTTTTCTTTCCATTTAAATAGTGTCATAATTCTCTTAGGGAAAAAAAAATGTTACCTTAATTTTAAAACGGCAAATAGCTAGCAGATCTTTACTGAATGCTTCCTATGTGTTTGATGCTGAATTAATATCTATCTATGCATCATTTCATTTAAACAATCCATTTAACACTGTTATCGGTCCTAAAATCACATGGCTAATGAGAGGAAGAATTGGTATTAAATCAGATATAGCTAAAAAATATTATTTTCACTCCCTTCTTTTATATATTAAAATTTTACTGAAGAGATTATTAGAACAAAACGGGCATAAACATGCACGATTCCAATCTATTTTAAATCAGAGGATGCAAAATGAGTTAGAAAGGCATATTATTTATTTACCAACAGATAAAACTAAGGTGATGGATGTAGTTATATCCCATGAAGCAGAGTTGGTCTTCTGTGCAGAAAGATGAAGTTGCTTTGAAATTGCTTATCACTCTATGTTACTGTCCATGTGAACTCACAGCCTATCTCTGGTCCTACTGGGAATGGCTGACTTTTCCACTAGAATGTTCTTTCCTTTCCCTTCATTTGCTTATATACTATCCCTATCTCAAATCCTATTCTAAGCTTTCTTTCTCCTATAAGATATCTTTCAACAAGTCCAACTCATCCTGATGTCTACAAATTCCTAGATGCTTTGTTGGAATAATCAGGGCCCCTAGATAGAAATACAGAAGTCTGAGCCCCATTATGGACCATTAATTCAAAAGAATTTGAGCTGGGGACATGATATAAAGAAATGAAGGGATAAAGGAAGAACATTTTATACACTATAACCTACCCAATATATAAACTGTATGGTCAAAACTATACATGCATGCTCAGAATCCTACAGTTTGTATAAAGATCAGTGCCTACCAAGTACTTGTCAAGTTTGAGATACTAGATTGAGGAAGCATGGTTAGTTATGATGGAGTACATGAAGTGATTGCTTGAAATCAATACCACATTGAACACAGTATCTCTGGTTGACACACCTTCCATCTGTGCACAAACATGAACGCTTATATCACATTTACAAATATATACATATATTTGTAGATAATATATATTATTGCTTACACATACTTGAGTGCCTAGTATATGGTATCATCTGATTTTTTAATACTGGCTGGGGATGTAGCTCAGTTGGTAGAGTGCCTGCCTCATATGCACAAGACCCTGGATTCAATCCCCAGCACCATCAGGAAAAAAAAAAAAAAAGCTTGGTTTACCCTATTATCTGGTTTTATGATTGCCTAGTATATGTTACTATCTGTTTTTAGGAACTTATAGTTTAGTCTGCTGGAGAGAGGATGGCAGGTAACAAATACAGCAGCCCCTTCCAGATACAAATAGGTAAATATATAAAATACATATAAAGAGAGAATATATTTAGCTACATGTTTTCATATACATATATATATGAACATGTGTGTGTGTGTATATATACACACACACACACACACACACACACACACACACACACACATATGCACAGAGAGAACAGAAAAACCTATGCAAGTTTCCCTAGTAACTACAAATATATATGTTATATATGGATGGGGGATGGCATTTAATATAGCAGCTATATTACCTAAAAAAGAAATGTTCTAGGCAGAGAAATGAGTAAAAGCAAGTTTAAAAGTCCCAAGGCAGGGACTTGCAATGAGCAAAAATTAATTGTTCATACTTGTTATTAGTTGTAAGTGGGAAGGAGTGTGTAGTCAAAATATTTAACAAACATCACACAATAGCTCAAATCATCAGAACATCAGCACCAAGACTTCAGAAAGGAGGCCTACTGTAAATAACTCATAAGGCTTTATTGCTGTAAATTAGTAGACTATGCTAACCACTGGCATAAGCAGTGTTTTTTAGACTATGCAAGCAGTGTTTATAATAATTCTCTATTACAGCTAAAAAATTACAAGATAGTTCATTTTCTAAGTGCTTAGAAGGCACCTTTGGAAAGGCCAACGTGACTTGTTCACAAAGACTTAGCGCCACGAGATGTGTGTGAATCTGCAGCTGCAGGTCTCTGACACCTGGGTCTGGATGAGATTTCAGGTTGGGTACACTAAGACACAGGCATTGTCAAATGATCTGATTACTGCGGTATCCTAGCAATAGCATTAGAAAGAGAGAAAATGGCCTCAAGCTGGAAGCTATTCAGGGGCAAGTCTGCCCTCACTGTGGGGCCAACCAGGGTAAAGGAAATCAAAGTATGTTTCCTGATAATCCCCTGTTTCTTCCCTGGACCTTCCCCAAGAAAGCAGGAGTCATTTAGAGTGGGAGATTGGATCTAAGACTCCTTGAGCAACTTTCCTATTCCACTTAAGAGTTCTGCACAGTCGTGAGCCGTCAATAAATACTTGCCAAATAAATACAATATGAGAGCTTCATTTTCTCAATGACTTTGCATCTAAGAATTCTACAAGGTTTAGGTTTCCAAAGCATCTGAGTTTGCAATCTCCTAGGATTTAGAAACTGAGCTTCTTTTAATGCCAGACTGAGTGCACCCTTCGTGAAGAATCTTTAAATACTTTCCACTGAATCGGCTCTAAATGCAGACTCATTCATGATTGTGGGTGATTTGTATGCATCTGTGGTGATCCTGCAGAGAAGTCGCATGTGACTTTGGATTAAACAAAGTGACTGATAACACCAAAGAGGGTGTTTGTTGTTGTTGTTGTTGTTGAAATGAGTTTGATAATGGGACTCAAAAAGCATATAGCCCTGCAATAGCATGAGCAATGACAAGAAAGGGAGGGGCAAACCAATCTGGATAAGAATTCCAGAGTTGCAGATAATGACAAGAAAAAAAAAAAGAAGGTCACTTAATGACTTACTTAACAACTCCCATTAAATAATAGGCCAGGCTGAAATAACACAGAAATACCAACTAATAAGTTCTGCAAAGAGTTGTCATCCAATGATGTGATATTGGAGATGAGAACATAGACACCCAAAGGGTTAAACAGGCTTCCTCAAGGTCTATTAGTAACTAATCTAAGGCTGCATTTGTTCTGGGTCAATGGGCTCTTTTGCTTTGCTACCTATCATGTTGCTTCCCAAGAGAATAAAAGAAAATGATGGTGCGGTCTTTCCCTTACACTTTAAGCTTCTGCATTGCTTCAAGTATTGAAAATGTGAAATTCCAGCATATCGAGTTCTAAAGAAATAGTGAGCTATGACTATTAATTTTCCTATCTGTGTTTTCAATAGATCATAAGCTTCTTGGAATTAGGAATCATGATTCCTGAATTAAAATGGGAGTCAGGAAATGCTACACAAATATTCATCAAGTACTTACTATGTACCAGGCTTTCTTGACACTGGGGATAATGACCAAAATAATTTAAAAATCCCTGCCCTCAGAGTGCTTCTAGCAGGAGAAGACAGATGGATTAACAAATTAACTGACTATAAACACACACAAACAAAAATGTGAGGAATAAATAAAAAGTTAAGACAATTAAAGAAAGCTAAAAATATTTTAAAATCAGATGTATAAAACCAGAGCATGAATATTTTTCTAAGGAAGTATTTCTCACTGAGATAACTTAAAAACACTTAAATCTTTAAAACTGTTGAAAATATAACTTACAGTACAAAACCCTGACTCCAAGAATAGTCCTCTACTCTCTTTTATACAAAATAAAAGATGCATGTACAGCAGTAACTCTCAATTTGGGCTATATAAGAAAATCATGTGTGTGTTTGAAAAATCTATTTTTGCTTGGACTCATCCCAGAACAATTAAATCAGTATTTTTGGAGGTGGGAGTTTGGACTGAGCTTCACTTACTCCCATGAACGATTGAATGGAGAGGGCTGGGGTTGTGGCTCAGCGGTAGAGCACTCACCTTACACGTGGGAGACCCTGGGTTCCATTCTCAGCACCACATAAAAATAAATAAGTGAAGTAAAGATATTGTGTCTGACTACAACTCAAAAATAAATATTAAAAAAATATATTGAATGGAGAGCCTTTGAGAAAAATGGGAAATATTTGCTATGATCCATTCCATGGGCTGAAGAAGGCTTGCCTGTCAGTGAGGACCATCTGACCCACTTTGAGCTCCCCAGAATCCCTCCTGTGCTCCACCGAGAGTGGATTCTTCATCCAAGCCTGTCCCCTTTACTGAAGGAACTCTCTTTTCTGAGTACCAGTTCTCTCCTTAATTCCCTGCTCAGATCTTTCTTCAACTTGTAAGTCTACTCATCAGACCTCTTTGGTATATGATGGGTACAACCTAGCAGCAAGAACCTCATTACAATGACTGCTAATATCAAACTTTAAAAAAAATCATCAGAGACAACATTAGAGTTGCCTCTGGCCAGAGGTTGGACAGGCTGTGGGATTATGGGTGTAATGATAAGAAGACATCCGGGGACTCCATGGAGTGGAATGCTTCACGTCCATGAAAAGGATGGTCTAGGTAAGTTTTTACTAAAAGGAAGCACACCCATGAAATAGTATTAAGCCCATCAAGGAAGTAAGCAAATAGCACTGCCCCGCCCATGGCCTAGGCACATACGCTGAGAAACATCTGAAAGAATAAACACCAAAGTGTTACAAGACCTGAGACTTCAGATGACTGTAACCTAAATCAATTAAAAAATAAAAAGCCCAGGTGTATGCTCGTGTTTGTGATGTGGGGAAAGAGGAGCCAGAGAAAAGCTCAAGTGTTAAGGTCAATTAGTTAAGGTCAGATCAGGACGAGCCAACTTCACGGACTCAGCTTCCAATTGACCTTCCTTGGGCCTTTTCTCATCTGTAACAAAAAAAAAAAGTAGCAATGAAACCTGTCATGGGTATCCAATCAGGCTACTGGACATTAAACATATATATACGACTATGTACTTTGAGGAAGAGTTAAGAAGCATTATGTAAAATTGTAGGACTAAAGATTCATGCATTTCAGATAAACTCATTAAAAAATATTCACTGAATTTCTCAAGTGCCATGCTTATAACCATTGAACACTTGACTTAAATTTATTTCTTCCTCGTAACACTTCACAATAGCAGGTAGACTACAACAAACCTGTATAAAAACAGTCACAGAATCTGCACGAGATTCCATACAACAAAGCCACTGGAGCAGGAGAGAAACCGTGATGCCCTCCCACTAACCTGTTCCCGGAATCCTCTTTGCCTTAGCTGATAGCAACAGTGGTAGAAACACTACCAGGGCTGTCTGTTGGGATAATGTCATCCAGCTGTAATCTGCTCAGGGATAAAAGATCCAATGCTATTAGCTTGGGGTAGCCCAGGAGTAGATGCCTTCACCTCCAGGCACAATAGGAAAACACTAGCCTTTAGCAATTGATGGCAAAATAATTTGATGCCATTTATAGCATCAATTGCTGCTCAATTTGGCTCTGGAAGAGCAGTCAATATTCCTGAAACATCTACCCAGGCACTCTCATTTTGCTGCTATTCCCATCAATAGTATGTCCATTGTGAATAATTCCAAAGTAGTAGTCAAAACTTGATGGGATTTTGCCCTAGAAGAGTAGAATTCAAGTTCTAATTTTAACCTCTATAGGCATGGTCCCTTGTGGAGGCATCTGGGCTGTCCAACCTGTAAACATGGAGACCACTACTTGATGACATCATGATAAGCATTAAATGAAACATTGGGCATGAAGGATACCATCGAATACCAGATAAATATTTCCAACTATTTCTTTAATGATGTTCCTTAGGTAAAATCACTTGAAGAGTGTTACACTGTCATAAATGAGAAAAAATTAATAAGAAACCTCAGGAAACTCTATGACATAAGAACTTAATTTATTACCTAAGATGAGCCAAAGCACAATCCTTATAAACTGGGTTTAGCTTAGATGGTAAAAGATTCAGAGATATTGCCTTAAATTCACAACAGCTGAACTAGGACAACAATGTCATTTTAAAAAGTAACCAAGAACCACCCAGTCAGAGGAAATACAAACAAAGGATATATGTGAAAAGGAAACTTATTGTGTTTAAAGATGATAACAGGAAAAAGCTAATTAAAATATTTTCTTAAAAATAAGACTAGGGGTCCGTTGCAGTGGTACACACCTGTAATCCCAGCATCTTGGGAGGCTGAGACAGGAGGATCATGAGTTCAAAGCCAGCCTCAACAACAGCGAGATGCTACACAACTATATGAGACCCTGTCTCTAAATAAAATACAAAAAAGGGCTGAGTATATGGCTCAGTGGTTGAGTTCCCCTGAGTTCAATCCCAATACCAAAATACTACTACTACTACTACTACTACTACTACTACTACAAAGAAGAAGACGACTAGGGAAAAGAGTCTTCAGTAAAAACCATAGGCATTTTACTTAAATTATTGATAACATTAAAGAAAAAGTCAGTCATTATCATATGCATGTATCAAATTATCATAATGGACCCACAAATATTTTGTCTCAATAAAAAAAGGGAAGACCCTGTCTCTAGATAAAATACTATTAAATAGGGATGGGGATGTGGCTTAGTGGTCAAGTGTTCAATCCCCAGTACCAAAAAAATAAAATAAGGGAAAAGGCCATATACATATGTAAGGTTCTTGAAGGCCACAGCCATGTTTTATTTGGCTTTACTCATTGAGTTCTCTTTTTATTCATTTGTAGATTTAGAAAGTGTATTTTGGAACTCAGGTGAGCACACAGCAGTGAACCTGGTGGACAGTATCCCAGTCTTCATGCTGTTTATAGCATCCTAGCTAGCCAGTATTCGTTGATCTGCAAAGTAATATGATTATTTGCATGTTGTATGAGGTTTAAAAAAAACGAAAAATATGGAAATAAAAATTAGGAAAGGGAATCAGGAAAAAAAATGGAAGAATCCCTAATGTTAGACTCATTTTTAGTTGTAAATGAAATACTCTTATTCTTATTACACTACTTTTTGGGGCTGTGGACTTCGGAAAATAATCACTGTCTTCAAAATGTGAATTAAAGTTTTAATTACCACTCACAACGCCAACAGCTCTTTATTCTTAAACATTGCCAAGGTCTTCTGTAGCTACATCTATATATAATAAAGCACTAGAGGAGAAGCAAGATTTCTCTTTGAGCCCCTGTGAAGTGATTGGACTCATGTTGCCATAAAGACCATACAGACCAGATAAGAGCAACCTCCAGCTACCAGGGAACTCAAAAGTCAGCTCCTGCTTTGGCAGAAACAGGATTCCTATAAAGTACAAGCATGGCAGCAAGATGCAGCCTTCTGACTAGTAGATAATACCCTGGGCTACAGTGCTTTTTAATGATTACACCTTCAATCTTGAAAGATGAAATCAAACATTTCAAAATAAAGGCAAGACAAGAAAAATGTCTAGGTTTACAAACAAATGAGTGACAGTCACAGTCATTGACTAAATTTTTCTTGGGCTAAGGATATTTTCAAGCACTTTGCACAGATCATTGCCTTTTATCCACCTCACAATCCCGTGAAATGACAATTACATCACCATTTTACAGATTAGGAGACTGAGGCTTCCAGAGTTTAAGTACTTTAAGAAAGGTCATATAACAAACATGTAGCAGTGAAGGAATTTGAACCCAGTTTCCTGTCCTGAGTGACCCTAAATTTTCCCAAGCATTTTTCCAGTGACAGAATTCAGACATCCTTATACTTTTACAGATAGAAATTTAAAATTTAACTGTTAATTTTATTTTTAAGATTTCTTTGGGGGAAAACACAGCTCAATGAATATTCTTCTAGGGAAAAAAAGGTCACTGTTTCATGGCTTCTAATGAGTTGTTGCAGTTCAAAAATCTCATTACATTCTGACAATTAAGTTGCTAATAAACTGAGGGACCACTAATTGACTTCTTATCCATCTCACAAACTCCAGATCCAGCGAGCAACCTAGAACACAGTTTCCATCACTTGACTAAAACTCCTTGGCATCTGCAGCGCATTGGTGATTAGACTTGATTTGGTAAATGGCATATTGTTCTTGTACCTGGCAGGAAGTTCTGATTGGGATGCACATGCCCGCCCACCCTAGTAGCCACATGTTGCACTGGTGCCGACTGTATTATCAACCAGGCGTACCATATTCTTATGCTGAGGCCAAAGCAATGGCTGTGTGGGCCTAATATCAAAAATTTATGGTAATTGAAACCATGGAATCTTAGGAAATGCAGTCAATTTCATAGAGTACCAAAAGGTCACTGTATTCAATTTATACTTGAAGCTGAGCACAATATTGAAAATACACGTGAAAACAAATGATCTTATCGGTTGTCTAGGATTCAACATTTTACTGACTATATAAGGTAATTTACTGATTACCAAATAAATGCATTATCTGTGTTAAGCCTTGTAGTTGGCTCACCGAGTTCTTGTAAAGAACTTAACACTGTGAATACATTACTAAATATGTCAGCATTACCATATTAACTGCTCTGTTGAAGCTTCAGTATAGGAGTGAATCTTTCCATCCCATGTTCCACTGGTAACATTAAAGGTTCTCTGAAATGTTGCTGTCTACTCAAACTTTTGCTAATATGCTTCTTCTTCAAGGGCTCTTTAAAAACAAGAACATTAAGTTCACTAAATTTGGTGCTTCTCAAACATGAATGTGCACGTAGAATACCTGGAGATGTTAAAATGCAGATTCTGACTGAGGGAAGTCTGGGGTGTGGCCTGGGATTCTGAGTTTCTACCAAGCTCCCAGATGATGCTCAGGCTGCTAAGCCACAAACACCAATTTAGTAGCAAGGTCCTAGTTTCCATCCACGCAGCACATTTTCTCTAGTACATAACCCCATTATGCAGGGCAGAAAAAATTCTGTTTGATTACAGAATAATCCCCACTAGAGAGAGAGGCATGCCAGCAGGTTCTGAGTTAAGACTTAGATGTTTCCATCATTTCATTCATTCTGGCTCGGGCTGCAAATTGCAGGTCTTTAACCAGAACAGGCCCAGACATGGCCCAAATGTGGTTCTTGACTACAAAATATTTTCAAACAGTATTAGAATAAAAAATAACATTTATTGAACTGAAAAGTTTACCTAAAATTTCTGCATTTAAAAAATAAAGCAGGAAATCTGGACAGAGGGAATCAGAGAGGGCAACTGACCACGTCAGTCAGAGTGACTTCTCCAGGTGTCCCCTCTCTCCTTCCACAGCCCTGACCCAACTTTCTGTGGCCAGGGACTGGCCTGCCCTCTCAGCTATGTCACACACTTGATCTTCTGCCCACCTCCCTGACATTGAATCACCCTCCTCTCTTCTCTATTTTCCCCTTTTAAATTCTTTCTCCATTTTCTCACATCCTTATTTTGGCATCCCTGATATGAAAAAAAAATTTTTTTTCTTCTTTTTACTTTTTTTCCTCATAGAACTTCTTCAGGTTTCAGATCTTGCTTCAGCCCTTCTGTCTCACCAACTTTTGGTTAAGCACATGAAGCTAACTCTTTTATACTATCTTAGCATACATCCATACCACGTTTTATGCTTTATTATATAAAGTCTAGCTTTTATATTTTTACAAGCACATTTTTAAAAATTTTTATTTCTGGCCAGGTGTGGTGGCGCACACCTGTAATCGCAGAGGCAGGAGGATTGCGAGTTCAAAGCCAGCCTCAGGAATTTAGTGAGGTGCTGAGCAACTCAGTGAGGCCCTGTCTCTAAATAAAATACAAAATAGGGCTGAAGATATGGCACAGCGGTTGAGTGCCCCTGAGTTCAATTCCCATTATCACCTCCCCAACATAATTTATATATATATATATAGTTTCTGGGGGTTTTGTGTGTGTGTTTGTTGTTGTAATTTTTGAACCCAGAGCCTTATGCACCCTAAGCACATGCTATACCACTGAACGGATCCCCAATTCCTATAAGCACATTTTTATCAGTCTTTATTTGTGCAGCCAAATAGATACGTAAAGAAACATGACCCGTGATCCAGATAAGCATATATAGGCTTGGAGGATTTTTCACATGCAAGTCACTGGGTGGTAAAGCAGCTGACACCTGGAGAAGCTGCACAAGGGACAAAAAGCTAAGTGGGCAGGAACTGGGCTTGCTCTGACCTGGGGGAGCTGCCAAAATTCTCTGGGTCTCAGTTTTCCTTCCATCGGGAAAATAAGGATGAAATACCTGACTCAGGTGGTTGTAAAGAGTAAATGAATTAAAACATGAGAAGGGCTTAGAATTTTGCCCGGCACATAGAGGCCTTCCGTAAATTTTAACTCTCATCCTTATTAGTTTTATTATCCGCAAAGAGTTTATAATCTAGTCGAAGAAGTGAGACAGGAACAATGAAAATATAACTGACTCCACAAGGCCATGTGTACATGACAAATGTCAGACGAGTCATTCAGATACGAAGTGTTAGTTCTGAGAAGGGAGAATCATGTTGAGTTTTAAATGATGTTGCCAAGAACCTGGGAAAGGGATTTCTTATCAGGTCACAGGATTTTTAGCATAGTTGGATTATTTTGGTCATGGAAATCCCTTCGACAACCATTCAAAAAATAAGGCCCACTCTTAGCACTTCTAGACTTCACATGAAACTTCATGAGCCTGTCCAGTGGCCAGAAATTTGTCCACATTCCGATGCCCCCTCCACCCCACCGTGTGTAGCCTGAGAGTTCTTATAGTCAAAAGGTCCCGCGGGCTTAGCAAAGGAACACAGCTTGAGAGAAGAAATAAAAACTCTATAAACGAAGATGCCCTTGTCCCGCCAAGATGAGTTTTTATACTGAAGATAAGCATTGGACTAAAACGTTTGGCTCAGCAGAGAGCTCGCCTCTGAGCATTATTTAGTGAGGTGCATTTCCTGGGGAGGGTGTGACATTTATGTTTATATTCCAAGTACCTAATAAAATGGTTGGAATACACAGACACAGATAACTCCCAGATGGGTGAATGAGCAGACAGGAAGGAAAAAAAAAAGTGGGGGAGAGGGGCTTTTTTTTTTTTTAATATAAAATAGGCTGAAATATTTTACCAGCCTCTTTAAGTGATCTTCGGACCTAGCCATTTTTCCTACCTCCTTGTCACACAAATCTGCCTTTTAGCACTCAAGACAAATAATTTTTAATTTTATATGTATTTTAAAATACTCATCTGTAATTTCAAATTGTTGGCAACCCAGAACCAACCAGACATTCAAAAACCACCTGTTAAACATATGAGAATGGTTGAATCTTAACTGGAGCCTTCTTCAGGGCAATCAGGAGCCTACTATGCTTGGTACTTCTTAAATTACCTATTGTTGTGCTTTGTGCAATGTACACATTCCTAATGTCATGCACCTAATAAACATGTAGTGTTTCAGAGGCTGAGTTAAGTAATGGAACTATTGAAAATTAACCCAGACCCTCAAATAGTTCCCCAGCCATGAGGACAGAAAGAACAGATGAGGGGCAGGCAGATTGAGAAATCATGGGGACAGCACAACTGCCACAGGACCCAGAGTGGGGGTATCTGAGCTATCATAGGGTTTGGGGGGTTCATGGTCTGGGAGAAGAGACTTAGAAGGGAACCTGCAAAGAGGGGCATGAAGAGATGCACTACATCAGAACAAAACCAAACCATGCAAATGGTACCCCCCAAAGCCAGGGTCACCGGGCCTAGCATAGAGTAGACATTCATTCAACATGTATCAAAGAAATGAATAATTACACCAGTACTACATCACAGGAATCAATCATATGGTACTTACTCCAACCAAATTCTTCCACTCTGAACCAAAGTAAAATATAGCATGCAGAAATCTGTCACTACTGTTATAATAAAAAGCAAAGTAGCTGGGTCCCCTATCCCCATCCCATAAAGCTCACACAATGTATATTAGCACTTCCTGCCTTTCCAGAATGTGCCACCACAACTGTAAAGAAAATCAAACAGCAGTTGTTAATGCTAAAGGCTAAAACTTATGTAGCCTATGCTCTGAGCACAGATTTTCTGTGCTGATATTTTCATAGTGTAGACCACACTTCCTGCTTCCTGGTTTCGGCTTACCAGGACTCATTAGTCATTGTGAACATAGTTGACTAAATGTGTTTCACTTTAACACACAAAAATGCCTTTGCCTGTAGGTTCTCAGCTGCATCAGAGGGAGGCCCAGGCCCTGCTCAAAGCTGCAGGGCCCTCTGAGAAGACAGACACACTATGGCTGCTTGTCTTCCCTCCAAAGGTTACATTTCACAACAGAGATTAAACATCTTACCCATTCTGAGATTACTTTTTAAAATTCTACACTAATCATAGCCACTGGGGCAAGTAACTTTTGTCATGTCCCTGTGGCTTCTGTCTGTAACTTCCCAGTGGGGACTTTAGTACATTTTGAATTTCTTAGATAGATATCATGATCTTGGGAACTGTGCTAGGTATGGGGTTGACTCCATGTAAAATGGTCTTGGCTCCTCCCTTCTGGAATTTGTCGTTGATGGAAGTGCACTTTGGATCCATACTGGGGAACCCATCAACCATTTTCACCAAAGGCTCACAGAGGCCAGGGACAGGTTATTGGATGCACCCTCCCTGGAATTTGAATCTTGATCAAAATTCTCAAGCAGTTTTGTTCCCAAGGACACTTTTGGTTTTACAGAGCTATCCAGGAAATTCAGTGTATTGGATGTTCCTACAAATTGCCATTTATTGACTACCAATTAAGCACAAGCATTGAACTATGCACTCCCCTTCTATCTCTACCTACATTATTTGAAAAGTCAAAAAATGAAAAAGCAAATGCTATTTGGCAGATATACATAAAAGATTTCTCAGGGGCAGAAAATATATATCATTACAGAATATAATGTAACACATCCCTCAATGTCCCCAAAGCCTTCTGGACTCACAAAAGATGCTCATCACTGATGCTCTGTAAGTGTTTCTGGAACTATTGTGACAATATAAAAGGCAATGAGTGCATAGTGACAAATGCAGAGATCACAAGAAGGCAAGGAGTGCTTACCTGTGACAAATGATATCAGGGAGGAAGTTTCATGGAATACATTTACTGACTGTATGCCTATATCTACAGATAAATAGGTATTAGTATTTTAAAAGCAAAAAAAAAAAATAACTGAAACATCAGCACTAATTTCAATTGATGGAATTTCAGAGGACAGCCACTGGGTGGTAGAATTCCCACTGTTTAGTGGGGAACAAGAACCCCCTTCCTCTCCTTGTCAAGCAGTCTCTGCTCACAAGATCTCACATCCAGCCTGCAGACCTCAGAGCTATCATGCATTATTTATTGAGTGCCCAACATGTTTGTAACAGCACCACAATTTCCTTTTACAGAACATCCTTTCTCCACTGGACACGTGCAGAGAGCCAGTAGGCAGAAAGCCTCACTCTCTCCTTGCCTCCGGAGAGCTGGCTCAGACCCAAGGCAAGCCCAGTGGAAGCTGAATCCTGATCAGAATCTTCTTGAAGTCCAGTTCTCAGGCTCCAGATTTTTCAGTTGTCAAATCTAAATCAACACCCTCTCATCAATTCCATCACCGCAGATATCCTCTGCCCGCTGCTTGAGAAAGCTGAATTTGATTCTTTTTGTTATTAGGTTGTTGTTGTTATTATTATTATTATTATGTTGTTGTTGTTGTTGTTGTTTGAAACCAAAGAACCTTAAATTATAAATCTCATCTCCTATAAGTAATTTATTAATGGTTTCCATGGAAGGAAATGGTGCTTGGTAAAGCGATAGCTTTGTTAATATTATATTGACTCTCCTGTTGGTTGTATTTGTGGAAGAAAGGCAAATGCCATTACCCCCAGGTGTCTATAGACTCTGCATCCATTCTGTCAAAAAAATATTCTTGAAGACCATCTTGTTCCTGGCACTGGGCAAAGCACTTTCAATGCCCTTTCATTTAGACCCAATGAACAGTCTTTGCAATGAAAGGCCCGTGTGGGCCTTTTAACACCAGCCCATTCCAGGATTGGGTTCTCCTGTTCATTATTCTGCCCTTAAAAGACTCTCACACGTGATAGATGGTCAGTAAATATTTGGTGGATGCACAAATAACCCTGTGAGGCCAGCATCATTTTATGAAAGGAGAAATGTATCCATGGTGGTAGAACTAGGCTTTGAAATTCAGGCTTCTCTGACTCCAGGGCCCAATATAACCATCTTGCTCTACTGCCTCTTGCCTCCTCCACACAAGCGAAGGAGAAAAAAAGAACTGCTGACCTCAGGGAGCTTGGAAGCCTCTAGTCACTGTTTTCTCAGTGTGAAGTGGAGATACGGCCCTCATTTGGTTTTTAAAGGCTTAATGCATTCCCTCACGCATATGGAAAATGCTGTGTAGAAGAATATCATAAAACTGGGAATGTGTTTAATATTCAGAAGATTGAAAGTCAAATCCCACCTTTGCAATTGCTAGTTTGTGTATCAGCAAGGGTCTTAACTCTGAGACGCACTTCCACACCCCCAAAACGTTTGGTTTTTAGTCCATTTAGGAAGACAGAAAGAATGGGTGAAATTGGTGTGGACTAACTCTGGGAGTTGAAATATAAACATAAATTTACGTAAATCAATATATAATTTATATTTTATCAAATAAGTTAAGTATAAACACAAATTAAGGTAATATTAAATATGTTTATATGTTATAAATGAATATGCTTATAAATATAAATTAAGGTATTATTATAATGACTTTTAATACCAGCCCATTCCAGTGCACAGTTCAAATGAAACAGTGGACTTCGCAGACTTCCCAGGGAACTAAGTGCTGCTGGGAAGCTGTTCAAGCATCGTTTCCTGTACTATTCATCCTTGGGGTTCCTCTTTTAATCAGGGAGGGAGGTATTGCTTAAAAATGTCCATCCCACAGTCAGGCCAAGACAAGGTTCATAGCTCAGTGGTGATGCTAACACAGTCAGACACAGAGGCCCTGGGGAGCCACTGCAGACGTGGTCTTGAGCTTGCTGGGTTAGCGTTAGTCTGCATGAGTGCTGGAAGTGTAGGCAGAGGTGCCTTCAGGGTCTCCTTGCAAAGGAAAAAGAAAAGGTATGTTCAAAGAAGATGTATTCAAAAAGTTGGGAGACTGTAAAGAGGAACATTAACAAAAACTCAAATATTTATTTAAAAAAAAAAAACCCAGGGAAAAATTTTCACTACAACCGAGACAAATGGAAAATACTTAAATAGCATAGAAAATTCAAGAAGAATGGGACCTCAAAAAGGGCTTTGGTAGGAGACCATGAAGAAGACTCTGGATAAAATGGTGGTTATCGGGGGCAGAACAGGAGCAGGGCCAAAGAAGTGAGGAGACATAGGCCTAAGGGTACAAACTCTGATATAGGAAGGATGAAGAGTCTGGATACTAATTTCCCACACGAGGACCAAAGCCAATAACACTATAAACAAGTATTTTGCTGAATAGATTTTAGTTGCTCTTACTACAAAAAGGTACATCCGAGGTGTCAGATATGTCAATTTGCTTGACTGCAGTACCCATTTCACAATGGACACTCCATACTGTAGACCTTAAATGTACGCAATTAAAATAATTTTTTAAAAGAAGTCTCCAATGACATTAGAAAAAGCACCATGAAACTCAAGAGCATGGAGATGTAAGCAATGATCTTGTTTCCCCCTAATCCTTCAAAAAATAAATGACAATGTGACTGCTTCAGCAAGAATAAAAAAGAATGAGTGAAGAACAACAGAAAGAATCTAAAATGTCAAAGGAAATGTAGAGAAAGAGTAAAAAGATAGATGCAGGCAGAGATCAGTGCGAGAATGCAAATAATGTTCAATGGAGGAGTTAGGTACCATGGACTTGCATGTGTCTGATAAGTGTTGATAATATTCTTCCTGACCATTCCTACAGAGGCCCCATGGCTGACCAGCCTCCACAAAGTCAGGTAATACCAGTTGCATTCTTGGATATTCATCCTCATTCATTCAGCAGTATAGCTGTTACCATAATACCCTGATCAATAATTTGCTACCCAAACCAGAACACTATGACCTCCAAGTACAACATATTTCAAACTAAGGGCAGAGACACACACCAGCTCTTTCTCAACGTGCTGCAGTGGGAGTGGCACTCTCATGTTTAGACAGCAATAAAACACTGTTTTATAAACGTAACCAGAAATGCAAAATGGGCACCACTTTATCCTAAACATCTTTTGTACATCTTAAACACGTACAAAAACCTGTGTTATTCACAACGAAGAATAAATAAACTGAAATTGAATTACTGACTGATTTGAAGATTTTGATACAATTACCAGACCCAGCCCAGCAGCTACTAAACAGATCTTTTTACCCAGGTAATTTTTCCAGGGTGGTTTAAAAGATCACAAATTCAGTGTCCTTCATTTGTCCAGTCATTCTCCAGCTACTGAGTACCTTTTACCTACTTGATTTTGAATTAGCTACTGAAAAATTTCTAGGAGAACACAGGTTCCAAAAGAAATAAAAATCATTATCCTGACTTATAATTTAGCTGAGGAATAACTCAAAGGTTTATGGCATGCTTTTATTGGACTTCTATTATATGAAAAAAAATTGTACATAAGAAAAAGGTGAATATATCACAATTTCAATACTTAATTTGGGAAGCAAAGAAGCCAAAATACCAAGAAAAAATGCATATCCACCAATGTAAAATGATTTGGTGCCCCTCCCCTACAAGAGTTTATTTGGGAGTATGTGTATATTTCAATTGAATTTTAAAAGAATTTTATTTCCTACTAAACTTATCTTTCAGGAGACTTTCTAATAGGCATATTCTATTGAATCTAATTTACAGGCATGCCCAAGAGTCCAATAAAGGACATTAAAGCCAAGTTTAGGATGCATTATCAATACTTTGTAATTGCCTTCCTTCTTAACCAAATGCCAACAAAAATCTTAGTCAATCATTCAACAAGTATCAGCAGTATTCACAGTAGGGTGAAGAACCTACAGTTCCTAGCCTGACCAATTTAATATATGCTTTTAAGTATACTCCTTTTCAAATGAAAATGTCCAGTAGGGCATGAACTCTCATCCGCTGACCAGTCTGCAGCAGGGTGGATTCATTCTGATCTCTCCACTAAATGACACCAAATCTATTCGGACAAGATCAGGCAGCTCTGCCAGCTGTTGAGGGAGAGGTAGAATTAATCAGAAAGCACTTCCTGACTTCAAGAGGTTCCCGTGATTTTAAAATTCAGACAGATTGAAAATGAGAAGATAGAAATAATTCCAGGCATTGGGAAAATTTGAAAGGGGCTGGGAGGAGAAGGAGGAGATGAGAAACTGGGTGCCCAGGCATACAGGTATTCATTAAGAGGCAGTATAACAAGTGGTTGAGAACTGACCTTTGGGAGTTAGGCAACCTTAGCTCTTCTGATTGTCATTCTGTGACTTGACCCTGGTCGAGGTACTTATCTCAGCCTCCCTTTCCAACCTGTAAACTGAGGTAATGTTTCCAACCCATAGTGGTGATGATAAAGAAAATTAGATGAGATTAGTATTTAACTTAATAGAGCTAAAGTTTTTTGTTTTGCTTTTGTTTTTCCTTTACACTAAAACATAGCTTTAAATGTTTAACCTCAGGGCCTGGCACATGCAAATTCCCACCAAAACTACCATTACTATTGGCAAGAAGATTCCAGTAGACTATTGGCCTCGAAGCAAAAGCAAATCACCTTTAATAAGTGGGACAAAGGGGACCCCTGATGTCTCTCCTCCAGTATATTGCCAAATAAATGTTTTCTTTAGGACAGCTTTCAAAACTACTCAGAGCTCAACCATCATGATATTTTGTTCTAATGGCAGCCAGCCTACATGCCTGGCAATACACACATGTCACACTCTGGATCCTTCCTCTTCGCTCCTCCCTGATCCTCTTATTTTTCTTCAACTGATCCCATTTCTCCAAATCACCCAAGCGTGAAGCCACAGCCACTTCTACTCCACCGTCTCTCACCACAGCATCGAACCTATCACATTCTATGATAAAGATCTTTATCGATCTTTTCTCCACATCCATCCCTTCCTTTCACAGTCCCCATTCCCTCCTAATTCAAGCCCCATTACCTCAAGCTTGAAAACCACAACAGTTTCCTTCCTGGGCCCCCACCTGCACTCTGTCCAAGACAGCTCTTCTTCCCTGTGGTCTCCAGAAGAGTCCTAGGTCCCCAGCAAACCTTAGGATGTCCTCACCCTGTTTGTCCTGACTTAAGATGGATGTTCCTTAAGCAAGTCATTGAATAGCCCTGGGCCTCAGTTCCCCTGTTGTGCAATTAGCATGCTAAACTAAAGCTCATGTTAGTTCTACATAATTCTAGGATTCTGTTCACTTGTACCTGGCTTGTCTTCTGCCCGATGAGTCCGGTTTCCTAATCATCGCTTGGACTCCCCTCATCACTGTGACTTGTTCATACATTAATACTATCCTATCAGTTTCTCACTTTAACACATAAGTCCTTGCACACAGAAGTGATAAGTATGTGTTAAAATAATAATAACAAGAAGAAAACTAACATTTTTATGTTCTGCTTATGGAAGTCTATTCAGAGGCACCCTGCACCAGGGCAGGGTTCTTTCTCTGTTGCTAATATCTTACCAATAGCCATACTTCTGCATGCACCAGTTTCTAATGGACACTGGAGGTGAGGCTAACTCACTGATTCTTAAATTCCATAGAAAACTTAGAAGAGGGTGGTGTTGAGTGACTTAGTCCATTGTCAAGTGACAATCACCCACTTCAGTGAGTCTTTTTGCCAAAAAGTCACTTGAGTGAGTCTTTTGCCAAAAAGCTGTGTAACCCCCAAGAAAGATCATTCTTAAAAGTTCTTATGCTTCTTTTATATGGACCATAGTTTCTGACAAAGTTCTAGGTACATAGCAGAAGGTGAAAAAAATAATGGTGGGATTCATGATCAGATCTGGTACGTATGGGATGGGAGCAACACGGGGAGGGGGAGGGGTACCTGGGAACACCAAAGTACAAGTGAGGGAGTATTCAAAAACATGATGGAAGGTTGTGAACATTCACCAAAGGACAAGAAGGGAGCCTTCAGCAACAGACTCTACATGGAGAACAAAGGACGGACAGAGACAGTGACCCAAGGCTCCAAGTTTGGGGGAAAAACAGCAACCTGGCTCTGATCTCTGGGAACACACAAACAAGAAGTTAGGCAACCTGGTATGCGCTGTATTGCAGCGTCAGCCTTGTGCTAAAGATTAACAGCCAGACTTAAAGGGGACTAAAGATCAAGCACAAGCCTGCAAGGCTCCAGGCACCTCACTGGCAGGAGTCTGCAACTGCAGGCCGGGAGAGCCTGGACCACGCCAGCTTTCTGCAGAAACAAGCACCATTTGGTCCAGTAATAGTCAATAGAGTATCTCAATCAGGCAAATACATCTTAGAGATGTTTATGCGGCTGGCCAGTGTTTCTGAGGCTTCCAGATAGAAAATGCCAATTGCACCTGACTGACACTTAGGAGAAGCAGTGGGAACCAGGAAATCGGAGTTGTGGTTAAATGCTAACTTCCAAATTCCTAATCTGTGGGAAGATGGAAAGCATGTGCAACCAAGGGTACTGTCTGGCACTTTGTATGGCCCCAGTGAAATGTTTCATGAGAAACCTGGCGATTCAGGTGGGATCAGACTCTGGAAGAGAGGAGACTGGAGGCATGGTGTCTGGGACATAGTGGGATCTCTACACGGGTCCCAAACTTGTTCCATTGCCATTTTGTGGGTGTGGCATCTCATCTCTGCTATTCAGCAACTCGTCTGCTTGAGGACTGGGTCCTCGTGTTGACATGTTTCCACCACTCACTGCACCTGGACTTGCAAGTCATAGAATTCATTCCTATGTACTTACATGAAAATATCTAAGTGAATACCACTATTGTCTACATCCACAAGAATGGGGTTCTAATTAGAATAGCATATGATCTATGCATGTATAATTAGAATAGCATATGCATCTATGCATGTATAATTTTATCATAACAGATTCTATTGTCATGTATAACTAAAAAGAATCATTAAAAACAAATAAGTAAATAAAATAAATAAAATAAAATAAAAATAAATAAATATCTGGTGATGATTGTCTCACAGGTAACATATATGGCTGAAATCTATCCCACACTAGACTGGAAATTGTACTCTTCTGATTTTGGGTACACTAGTCAACCTGGGAATAATCTTAACCTTCATCCATCAACAGAACCCTGCCTGATGAAATGAATAAAAGCTAATACATCGTGAAGTTCTGTAATTCTCACAGGTGGTTGTACAATCCACACCTATACCCCTACATATACACACACACACACACACACACACACACACACACACACATACAATGGAGGTGCTGAACACTAAAGAGCTGATCAAGTTGTTTGTATACACTCTATAGAGACAGACAGACAAGAATTGATAGAGCAATAGTCTCACAAAGACTTGTTAATATGTAAGAACGAAAGACACCAGGAATAGCCAGCCCAGAGTTTCAAAACTGCATTTTCTTTGCTTTCCGTGTTTAAATTACACACTGCAAAGTCACTGAGGAGAAAGCTTTAAGAAAACTTTCATTTGCTATGGTACAGCTCGCCGGTCTTTCTTTGCCTAAAAAAATAAATAAACCCCTAGAAACGTTTCTTTCTTCTCATAGACATTAATAATGATAGCTTGAGCCGTAAAGACTTGGTTTTACTGAAGGTAATGGAGTAATGTTTATTTCCATTAGACTAGGCCTATAAAATCCTCTTTTTATAACCATGAGCCTACAATTTCAAAACAGCAAAGCTTGACATTTTGGTCTCTGACAGGCAACACTTAATATTGGGATGTTTTAAAAATCTATATGAAAAAAGCTCTTAATACAAGATAGGCCGAACATTTTCCCCGCAAATGGTTTGTTTTAGCTATCTCTCTTCCTCCCGGACGGACAGGGAAATCAGACAGCTTATTGGCTTAGTTTGTTAGGCCAGGTTAAAGGGATGCAGTACTGGAAGACTCTTAGAGGAGCTTACCCCTGGGCTAAAAATAGCAGGCACTAGAGAATTATCTTAAATACGACCAAACTTGCTCTGTACTGTGAATGCAGATAACTGTAATATGTTTCCATTTTTGGTCATTTCAGAGCTTTTTTAATTTTTTTTTTTAGTTTGTCTTGTTGTAGCTGACTATTTAATTCACTTCTGATTCTATTTGTCACATTTGCTCTGAGATATTGCCCCGGGGGTGTTTGAGGAACCCTTCTTATTTAGCTGGGCTGCTTTTGTTAATATCTAATGAGCTGTTGGACTGCCAAGCAGGCATCCATGAGGCTCATTAGAAGGCAAATTCATGAAAACATGTTATAAAGAACCTACTGTGTGTATCCATTCTCTTGTCTTCCTCCTAAGAGGTGGGAAATGCAATTTACTACATTTCATAAATAAGTATGAATATGCTGAACTTCTGATTTACTCGGGCCTCATGAGTCCATTCTCTCTTTTCCTCTTTTTACTCCTCTCCTAGTGTCCTGGGTGGTGCTTCCTTTCTACCTTTGCTGCTGATCTCTTCCCCTTTGTGGTTTAGGGCCACCATCACGAAAGCGACCTCTGAAGGAGAAACCCTGCATCTTACGTTTCATATGCATGATACACCTCTGTACCATGAGCACCTACATCAGTGTCTCCTAGGTAGGTGCTGCTCTTTAAGTAGGTGATCATCAGGCCAATTTAAGAATGAGTGAAATTAGTTTTTGTACTAGAGCATCCTCAGAGCTTACTGAACATGCAAAGTCATCCTCAAGTCCTGACCAGCTTCTCGATTCCATTCCAGAAAAGTTCACAAAACCCCTGCTGAAGTAGCCAAGATGGCCACAAATTCAACTGCACAATATAAACCAGGAGAAGCCAGAAAATTAAAGTGAAGGGGATCCTCTTCTTGCTATCTTTGCACCCCAGTACCTACGATCATAATCCAAAGAAAATTCACAACTTCCAGAAAGCCCAGAAGCCATAGACTTACCATCCTTCCCTACCCCAGGACTTCTCCCTAGCCCCTGTGCTTGACTTTTCCAAGAAATCAGGTAACTGCTGTACAATTATGAAACAGTAAATGGGTGCAATCATGCAATCACTTGTCCATAATAGGCAAATTCTTTTCATTGCAATTGTTGACAAGGAAACTACAGCAATGATAACAAAATATCTGCAAAAAAAATTTGAAGTTTGAACCCATTGAAAGAATCAAAGCTGACCAGGAAATATGGGAAATGTTGGGAAGAGTTTGCTGGAAATTTGTGGACCTGAAATTTCATGAATTCCTAGGTAACAGTTGGTTCCTTGTACAGAAGCAGAAGTTATATGAGTTTTCTAGAACCCCTGAAAGGTACCTGTTCTTCAGCTCTTCATTAAGTGTGAGAAATGTCCTCCTTCTGTAGGGGACAAGAACAAATGCTCCCTGTCCTTAGCAATGCCTTTGTGGACATGCAATGGCTTAATACAACTACATGTCTCTCCACTGCCCCACTATCTATCTTAATCTGCACACCAAGTCGACCAGTGAGTTAGAAGACAAGTTCACAGCCACTCTGGCAGACACACCACATATTGCTGTCACTGTTGGCTCTGTTTATAAACCATCTCTTGGAGAACATGTTCTCAGATCTTTGACATGTCTTATTTTTAGCCTGATTGGTCAGAATCTCTGGGAAGGTCATTTTATTCACTCTCACTCTCTGAGTTCAGCAGAACCACTGTAAGTCCATGGGTTAGCAAGTATAGGACAGAGCTCCAACGTGCATCACAAGAAGCCGGGCACTGAGGAGGTGAGGAGGTGCCAGCTTCTCTTGTGTGGTTTATAATATGGTTCAAGAGACACAGTCAAGAAGGTACCACCTAAACAGCAATCGAAAGCCCTCAGCGGAAGGAGAAGATGCTCCTTGGCACCTGAGACAACCACAGCTCTGTGCCAAAGAGGGCCACACATACCTTCCTAAATTTAGGGACTTAATAGTTTATCCTGTGCCTGGTAAAGGCTCCAACTAAACAGAGACCAAAACAACCCGTCTTTAAAATAGCACATTGTCACAATGCCATTTATGGAAATGGTATCTATGGAAAATTTCCTTTGGATTCTCCCCTCCTTAAGACTCATTTCCAATGGCACTCCAAAGGGGACTGATTTAATTTCTGATAACCCCCGCCGCACACCTTGTATTCCTGCTCTGCCCTTCATTTGCATTGATGCTCTCCTTTCCACGGCTTGGCTCCATGGAGGGGATGGAGATGGCAGGGCAGGCTGCCTTGAACACAGCCCGGAATCAGCTTTTATGCTACGAGACGAAAGGTCGGTGGAAAGGCCCACCGCTGGCGCAATTAATCCGGTCGCTCAGGGACCATCCACTGGTTCAAGAATAGCTTGCAGGTGAGTGATGGACAGGGTCATGGCTGCCTGACGGCATCAGGGGCTATTATGACAGCCATAAAGAGAAAGGGGAAAAATTGAACAAGGGGAAGAATTACTCCTGAAAGGGACATGAAGAGAGACACAAATGCCTTCATACAAAGGATAAGCGTGAGAAAGTGCCAGGGGAGCTGGACAGCTTACAGTGGACAAGGAGGACAGCACTCTTTGAAACTGCCCAAGTTTGAATATTAATGAGGGGTCATGACCTAACCAAGACTCAGGCTCCACCTAGAGAAGCCCAAGCTGTCCATTTCCAGGTGCAAGGAACCAGAGCCAGTCGCGAGAGTTTGGATAAAAAAAAAAAGATACAGCTGGAGGATTCTCTGAGTTT
Source organism: Callospermophilus lateralis (assembly GCF_048772815.1). NCBI lineage: Eukaryota > Metazoa > Chordata > Mammalia > Rodentia > Sciuridae > Callospermophilus > Callospermophilus lateralis. The sequence goes on from NC_135312.1 coordinate 17,755,990, forward strand.
CTAGACAGAAATTAGATTTAGGGAACTTGGTCTTATATATTAACTGAAATCTTTTATCCAAAACCAAGTAGCACATTTTAATGATTGCTTTGCAAGCCCTGAGGTGGGTGATTTTTTATTTATAAGAGACTCAAAAAAAAAAATGGGAAGGAAAAGGAGAGGAATTACTCTTGGTACTAATATTTTGATTTAATGTGCTCCACGTGCCTATGTACAAACACATTGTGCATTGTTGGGGTGGTGGTTTATTTGGAGGCTGGGTAGGATAAAGATGGAAAGCAAAGAAGAGAGGCATGTAAAAAATTTCATTTTAAGGTAATGTGGGGAATGACCTACTTGATGTTAACTCTATTGGTTGTATTTGTCTTCACTAATGTCTCTCTAGCCAAAGAGCTTTACAATTGACAGGTAAAGGAATTGGTGGTCTCTTTCGTGGAGTAAATCTCAACAGTTGTGTTTACTAGAGGAGAAAGTATTCTTAACAGATTTTCAAATTAACCTCAACATTTCTTGGAGTATTCTCTTATTGACCATGTACACACTGCATGGGAAACACTTACAGGATAGTATCAAGAGACTCCATAAAACATTTTAAATCCAAAATCACGTGTACAGGTTGTACATATGGTGCACCTTTCTCTTTCATCATCAGGCATTAACAGACATAGGCACTTACGCAGATGAATTTTAAAAGCTGACTTGTGCAAGCAGCAAACATTTTATCAAAGTATTTTAATAGAAAGATTTCAAAATCATTTACATATTTCCCCCATGTTAAAAATTATGGGAATTGATTTTTGTAGTATTGTATGACATTGCAAAATAACTGTAAGAAGCTGTAGCTATTTGCCCTCTAACTAAATGGCCCCAGATAGTTATATTTTGAGTGTTTGCTAAGGCTTTATAGTTTTTTAGTCTTATCTTTTGGTCAATTCTTTCATCTATGTTCTCCTTTACCATCTTATTAACTTGCTAAATCATTTATTCTCATGTCTGATGTGCTCAGGAAACAGGTAACTAGATTCATTTAAACTGTAAATTAAACAAAAGGAAGAAAGTGCTAAGTGAGGGCTGGGAGAAGCTTATCTGGGAATAAAATGAGCTAGGTGTGAGGGAATTTTTCTGAACCTAGTTTGGCTTCTCAAAGACATCTTTACAAAATGGTGCATTTCTCGGCTGTTTAAAACAATTACTAAAGACTACGTTAATAATGGGCAGAGAAATGAGGTTTTCTAGTGAGAACTATAAAAATAGCCCTCTGATTACATGAAACATGCATACTATCTACAAGACATACATCTTCTCTTTCAACCATAGAACTCCCAGCAGGAAATAAAAACGAACCAGTAACCAAACCGAAAATGTGGAAAGGGCATTTTGTTTTTCTTGACCACAAAAACAGCAGAGAGGTCATACGGTCCCATTAGAGGGTATCATTCCTTCTGCTGACTCAGAAAAGAAGCACATTTGCCATTCAAAGACAAAACTAAACAGGGCAGGGCATGTGCTATGTGGATTCATAGACTCAGTTATCTGCTGAGACCAGGCAACATTTAGTTACCTCCTAATGCATCTAAACACAGAGATTTCTTTAACTCCGTGTGGACAGAATGTCTCTGTCCAAATTTCCAGTTTGAACAAATATTGCAAAGCAGTCCAGACTAGATTTATCCCAGGAGAAATTTGACACAAATTCCTTTAGGACAGGGGCAGCCACCTCAGCGACATTGCTGGGATTGCGGGTGATAGGATTAAAGGAGCTAGACAGTGGCATTGTGACCTAATGTAACTCTCAAATCTGCTGCACGCAGTGCCCTGGAATTGGGGACCAGCAGGAGAAGGAAGCTACTTATCCTAGGCAACATCACTGCTTTCCAGTTCTGAGGCATTTGCCAGACTCTTCTCCAATGGGAGCAGGAGCTGCCCACCAGGCAACCCTACCTCAAAGAGAAAACCAGGCTGAGCTATGTAGCTCAGGGGACAGCAGGGTGTCCCTACTAAGCACAGGCTGGCAAGACACAAGAGGACCCTGATATGACAACATTTCTAGACAGAATCTGAGTTGGTGAACATCCTCAGACACCCAGGAGAACTATGTCTGGAACACAGAAGCTCCAACTTCACGTCTGAGCAGATGAGGTGACACACAGCAAAGCCAATATCCTTAGGCCCATGGAGAAACTAAGGGCATTTCTGTAACAGGGGACTTTTTCCCCTAAGCAAGGGCCACTCGACTGTAAAAATATACTTCTCAGAAAGGATGAGGCGGAAGAGATTGCAGCTAGAGTATTATGGGAATCTGAAAGAGACCTAACGGAACAGGGCTTCCTATGGGGTGTGATGCTTGGTTCCTGAGAGAGAAGGGGTCAGGGGTCAGTAGCATTCTTCTGCTCAGGCCCCTTCTGAGGAGGAGGATGGCATCACCCTGGAGGCGGTGAGACAAAATCAGAGACAAAGTTTCCAAGAGGGAGAAGAACCACATATACAGAGTGTCTGCGGCAGGCCAGCAGCGGGCTCCGCTCCTTCCAGCTGGACTGAAGTATCCTTCTCAGGAAGGTCAACAGGCCTACAGGGTACAAAATGGCTCTTCTCCACAGAAGCCCCTCACGCACTGCCAGGGGGCTGCATTCTGGCTACGTCAGACTTGTACACTGGTGAAAGAACTTCCTACTGACACTTGGGATTCTCCCCTTTGGATGGAGTCCTCTTATTATTCTTCAGCAATTCCAACGAGTAAACCTGTTTACTCATAAGCTTGTTTACTACTGCATGCAGGACAACCTCAGTTCCAGGTCTCCCAATTTCAAAGACTGTAAGCCTTGCATTGCTTCTGTTGAACCCTATGTCTGGGCTATTGGTGGGGAATAGAAGTTGCTCATAGCCAGGAGAAATAGTTTTCAGTAGGATTCCACTTAGATGAAGGTATTTCTGAGAATTTATCTGTTAGTGATGGCCAGGGTTAACCGAGGGGTGGAGAAAATCCTTGCTAGGTTTTGTCTATCTGTGAGCTTCTCTTACTCTTTTTAAAGGTTTGCATTCAACACTAACCATGAGTTCCATGGAACCAGGGACTGTGTCGACTTTTAACTAGTATGTCCTCAGAAATGGGCCAGAAGCCAAGCATGCTCACAGTCGATGATCATTTCTTTTGATGAGAGGGTAAACACATCAGTGGGAAAGGGGAAGAACTTTTAAAGTCCACAGGCATGAAGAAATGTGAAAATGTGTAAAAGATGGAAACTAAGAGCTTTGGCCAGTGACTCATTTCTCATTTGAGAAAATGTGACCACCCTTACCCCAAGGGATATGAGATGAAAAGAACAGGATTAGCACAAATCCTCAGTAATATCTGCATAGTGCTTTAGAAGACCCAAAACTCTTTCCTGAGGTCTTGAAGTGAGCGACTTAACCAGGTAAGTCCAAATGATTGCAGACATAGGCTGCAACGCCTTCTTGTCTTCAGGCCATTTGGGAAAAGATGGGGAGAGTTTAACACATCTAAGAATTTCTCAAAAGCAAAAAAATAATAGAAAAAAATACTTGCATCAGTCTCTACTCATGCCTCTGGTGCAGAAATATCAGCCACTGTGGAAACTGGTCTCTGAGTTGCTCCCTAGCTACTGGCAAGTACATTTCATTTGTCTTTTCTCATTTCAGTGAGTTGAAAATTTGGTTCAATAATTTTTTTTCCTGCCTCTCTCTAAACCTTCTGTCTCAGGAAAGTTTGAACAAAGTCTCTGGCTGTCACTATTTTCTAATGCTCTGGTAATGAATTTAGAGTTAACTGGGGTGCAAAAGCAAGGAGAAAGCTGGAGGGAATTTCATGACAATTAGCACCGATTTGCACTACAGGCATGGAGGGAAAAAAGAGCCCAAAAATTATTATAAGGAGAAAAATATGCCACTCACACATACACAACCCAACAAAATCCACCAAGCACTGGCTGAAAATGATACCATTGGGTGACAGAAAAGACACAGCAGATTAACCAATTAGCATTCACCCAGGAAGAGCTAGCTCTGAGGAAGGAGGGGAGAGAAGGAAGTCCATCAACAGGAATATCAACTTTATAATAGCCCTGACTGTTTATCTACCCAGAGCAAGTGCTACAGCCCCACTTTTTTTTTGGTGACCCTCTCAACAATTCTGGGGGAAAAAAATGTTAGTTCAACATTATCGCAAGCCAGAATATGACTCTATTTATGTGACAAGTTGACAACATACAATTTCATGCTTGTTGAACTGATCGGTGTTATATATTCACTGTGAATATTATGAAGCCTCACCATTATAAATATGAAACAGTATACACTTATTCAAAATAACTCCAGCAGTGGCAATTTATAGCTCGGTTGTTTGTGTTCTTACGAAGTCCAAATGCCACCTTAAGAAGCTGCAGCTCACAGAAACAGATGTGCAGTGTGACTGTGACCAAAATGGGTTGACGGTGACCTATGTGAAAGCAAGCTATTACATTCTGGTCTGCATGGCAGCTGACACTGGTTTGTATTTAGATACGTGAGTGTTGAGAACACTGTGTCCTTAAAGCTCTGTTTAAACATGGGCCAAGACAGTTGTCTGCTGGAATAATTATTTTACCACCCTTTATGGCAAAGATCCCTTTAATCTTTTTTCTTAAAAAATTATATATATGTGTGTGTGTGTGCGTGTGTGTGCGTATACACACACATATATATTTAACTGTGTGTGTGCATGCATGTATGCACACAAACACACACACACATTTCCACTCTGTACAAAGTTACAGCAAGGAAGGACTTTAACCCTTGGTCATGTCAGGTGAATGTTGGCAAGATTTTCTGAATGCCTGCTGCATAGCATAACAGGATTGTACTACTTTCTTGATCAGGTGCCTGGGATCTGGACAAGGCCGCAACCCATCAAATTGTGAACGGTTGCAGCAACTGTTTTTGGTCAGGATTTTTCATTCACTTTCCTCCTCCCCTCCCTTTCTGTCTCTTAGCGAGCTTCAACCAATTTGCAAGTGTTCACTTCCACAAGGACAAATTTGGAATAGTGAAGAACAACACAATTTATCCAAATGTGGAAGGAAATGAAGGAACCAGGCACCTTGCTAAAGCTAGATATCAAAAATTTGCATAAGTGGTTTCCCAACAACAGAGGTGCTATTTGGAACAAAATAAATTGCTTGTATTGTATGCAAGGGCACAAACCTTGACCAACTTTGTGATCGCTTTCCTGCTCGTACATTTCCTGACTACACTCAGATATTCCTGCTTGGGAGGCTCAACATAGCAGCCCTCAGGAGGTAGACCTAAACAGAGAATTGTTTCCAGCCCCAGAAGTCTTCAACATCTTTGATGAGTAAGAAAAACAAATTCATTCAAAATATTTGAAATACGAATTAACTTTTCTGTGGACTTTTTCAGTAATTCTTTTGTTTCTTGTTTGTTACTAGATGATACCCCTACCTCTTACTTTCAGACCCAGCAGAGGATCTTTTGAACCACTTTAACTGCAGAGTTTTGGAACTCTCCCCCATTCCAACAAAGTTTGCTATCCAAAATCTGCATCTCTTTTACTTTTCCTGTTGGGCTAAAGTGAAGGTGGTGTTGGTTTGTCTAGTAAATCCAACCCACGAGATAACATAATCACATACATTCATTTCTCAGAGACCTTGGCGGCTCTTATCTCTTGGTTTTATGATCTCTTATGAACAGCCAGGAATAGCAATTTGCAGCCTGTTTGTAAAGTCATCTTAGTCTGAAGCTGGCTTTCTCCTCTTTTATCACGCAGTGATATTCTGCGTCTAAATCCTGTTCACCACTGCAAAATTTCCTCTGAGCTCCATTTTAGAATAATGTAAGTATTCCCGGTGAGTATGAAACATACCAGACATATAATGGAGGGCAATTATCATTTCAATAAACTATTTATTAATAGAAGATGTTTTGTGTGCTTTGCTTAGATTTATTGACATGCTGCCCACTGTACAGCGTAGCCCCGAGCTATTTAGTTCAAGTTCATCAGCATCTCAGGCAAGCAGCGCTGCCGTTCACACACTCTGGTTCTTCTATGAGCTTTGCTCAACTTTATTTTACCATTACATCACCTAGAACATTAAACCCAATGCTCTAGTTCTATGTGTTAAATCACTCTGGTTTCTTATTAAGTGTTCCAGGCTACCCATTTTTATTAACAGTTACTTTATTAAATCCTTAATAACACAGATAGAATAGTTAGTTAATTTGTGTGTTGAGCCATGGATGTTAATTTGTAAACATAATAACATACTGCAATCATTTGCATAATAGCATTTTAATCTTTTTAGTAAAAGCTGTAATTCCCTACAAAGTACACTGCAGTAGAAACTAAGTGACTATTGGTAATAATATAAAAGGCCTTAAAATTCTGATCCTATTATGGTGTTGGAACATACCCAAACTGCTTCCATAATCTCTGAAATGTTACTGTTCTCTGATTTAGGTGTCTGTGTCAAGAATAAAAATGAAGTATAACTGGTAGCCGTGGACTATTTCCTAAATGTAATTTAGTATTCACTAAGCACTAGCATTTTGCAAATAGCTCTGAGGCTTTCCTTCAAAGTTCAGAGCTCCAGCTCTGTCTATTGCGTGAAGAACCCTGTAGAACTCACTGAGCTTAAAAGGGGGATCGGGTAAATCATGCTGATATGGCACAGGGAGGGGCCATGTCCACCAGGGATCTGGCTACTGAATCTCCTCCCTCCTCCAGGCTCCACCAGCCTGATAATGCCCCTTCAACGACTGCCTTGGAGTAGAAGTTTGGGAGAGAATTAAAAAGGTCGGGGGCGGTGGGCAAGTGCTTTACAAAAGCTACTTCTGGGGAAAAACATGGTAGGGGACTCTAGAGCTAAGAGTGGTGAGCGGGAGGAGGAGCAGAGTAAAGGTAATTGTATAAAAGTCAGGCCAGGTCATTTTCCCCAAGATCTGGTAATTCATTAATCGACCTGGCTGCACACCTTGAATGAATAACTTGTGGTAGTAATGGAGATGGGCAGGTCTACAAAACATGAGTATATAGAATCTGAAGCTGTGTGAATTCCTCTATCATTTTGGAAAAGAAAAAGCATAAAGGTATCTCCTATCATCTTTTCGGGACAACTTAATGGATAAGAAGTCACTTATCTTTGAAAAATTTTGCCCTTGTCAAGAGTAAGTGTGTGTATTTCACGGTGGATCTCGCCCTGTGCTTTCCCTAGCTCTTGTCCTCACTCCTTATAAGTCAGCATCTTTGCAGCCTACAGAAAAACACAGTGTATTGCTTGGCTTTCAAGCTGTACCTGAGAGCACACAGTCTTAAAAGTAACCTGAGAGGTTAAGGAAGAAGATAAAAACGGTCCTTACAAAATTGTTTCACATCATGGGCAATTCATTTCATAAAACTCACAATAAAATTTTTCATTGCTAAAAGAATAGGAACATAATTACAGGGACAAATTAACCTTGTTAAAGATGTGAAGTCTGGGATAAGGAATGGTGGAGGAACAATTTGGCTCTCAGTTTAACAACGTGGTCTTTAACTTTCTTTATCTTTTTATCTGCTTCGTGTGCTCATCTCATTCAGAGGTGAGCCATCTGCAGGGCTGTACTTCCACGGCATGGCATATAGATAGAGGTACACGGGTAAATAAATCCAGCATGTGTACATGGTTACTGCCCAGCACACACAGCTGCTATACAAATAGACCATTTATCCGATACAGCGTCCTGAATGAACCTTGATTTCTCTCACCTAGACTAATATCTTTGAAGTAAACCTAAAAGGCAATGAGCCATATTTTTTTTTTCCCCCTGATTCTACTCCAAGATTTCCTTGTGTGAATTTGAGTCTCCACTTTTTTTGGCCTCAAAGAGATCCAGGCAGAGGAAGTTTTATTTAAATTACCCACTTGAGAGTTGGTGAGGTTAGAAAAGCCCAAGACAAGCCCATAAAATGACTCACCTACACTTCTTGGAGTGTCCAGAGCAGCTAACAAGAAATCATTGGTCTCTACCCTAAAAACATAAAATACTACTTTCTAAAATTATTGTGCCTGATTGAACCTATAGATTCTCACTTTCCAGATTGCAAAGGCTGACAACTGGATCAGCTTCCACAATAAACAGCACTCAACTTCATATCTTGTGACCACAAGGAAGAGCCACACCAAGAAAGTTAGAGCTGGTGAACCTGCATCCTGTGACCTGCTATTCCCCTGGAGGGGAATGATACCATAGGCACAGCCCTGTGGGCTGGAATTCCTGAACCATATTTTCCCACTGGTCAGCATAATGGTGGGGAGGAAATAGGGCGATAAACCAGATGTTCCCAAGATAAGTCAGATGTTATCACACCAAGAAGTCTGAAACAGTGTTTAAGGTATATAGATGAACACACAAACACACACACACACACACACACACACACACACACACACACAGCACCACTAGTCAGTTTCCCTGCAAGATAAACTGACGGTAGAAGATGAAAATAAAACAGCACACAGACTGGATTAGATTGTTGCTTCCTGATTTGTGAGTCTCCAAGATGAACATCTAACTGATTTATACCCAGAATTTGGAATTTTGTGGTAGACTACAAATGCAAAGATAAGTACAACATAAATTTTTAAAATACTCCATAAGTCTCCATGAGTTTCAACATTCTTCAATGTTCTTATGTTACAGCCAATTATCTCCCCACTTAAATGGCCATTATTTTCTTACTTGAAGTCTATGTTCTCCATAAGTGTCATTACCAAGTGTGGCAAAAATCTGGTAGTGGGCCATAAATTTAATTTAAATGACAAACATTTATTGATGGCAAATTGGAAATTCCAGAAATCTTTAAAAAGCAATTATTGTAAATTCATTCAGTCTCTCCACATAACAAAGGAGAATTTATTCTCTTGACGATTAAATTAAGGTGAGGTTGTTTTTACACACACTTTTTTTTTTTTCCTGTCTGTTTGCTTTGTTAAAATTCCAAGAGGTTTGCCATTCATAGAAAAGTCTGTCTGACCACAGGCACAGTCAGAAGCAGGAATTCATTACCATGGAAGGCTGCAGAATTTCCTCCAAGGAGACAAGTGAGGAAAAGCAGGCACCATGTAAATTTGTGGATTGGGTTAAATATGTTCTGCCCCTGAGGCGCAGGGAGATGGAGAACCCCTTTGTAAAAAGATTCAAGTCTGAAAAAGCACTGAGCCTCCTAAAGCAAATGGGCACGTCACCAGGAATGGCATCCATGAAGTCCTGACTCTTGGGAATATGTTTGAGTTAGCATTCCTTGCACCTCCCTCTGTACCCAACTCACAATGACCAGGAGTGATGGAATTTTCCTTCAGGGAGTTTGGAGTCTGTACCCTGGATGCCATCCCCTCTGCTATCACCTTGTCCCTTCCCTGCCCCTGAATCACACTGGGGTTTGGCATATAGCAGTGCCTGCTGTCTGGCTCCCATACTTTCTATTTGCCTATACCTCTGAAAACAGTCGGCACCTGCATTACATTCTTCTCCTCCAAAAAAAAGAGAAAAACCTCCAGTTATATACTAATTTCTACCATGTAAGCTCTGTATACTTCCAAATGGGTTCTTTTGGCTCCCAATAATTTTATAACTACCCTACATCCAAACTTACTTTCCCTACTCTTGTGTTCCCATTAATATAGATTTTACTTAGAGTAACTGAGCTCCTCACAACCATGCCTCCTTTATGAAAACACTTTGCTCATTCTCTCACCAGCCTTGGTGAATTTATTCTTGCTGTTTCCTTCTTCAGTAAGCATGTGCACACATGCATACGCACAAAAGTTTGTCATGGTTTCTAATGACTAATTTGTGTAATATCTATAATTCCATCTGTGTACATATACTCACGTATATACACATGAATATACATCTCATATTGATTTCCAATTGCTAATAAGTCAAAACATGCTCTCACATTCATTTATGTCTACACACAGTCTTGCATTGTTTGCTAATTTTTGTTTTACATTTGTTCATGCTCCCTCCCAAACAGCATTTAAACTTCTTTAGAAAGTAGACCTTTTGTGCTTGGTAGGCACTTACTTTGTGCTAAGCAAACATCTAGAAAACCTTCAGTGAACAAGACAGGCAGAATCCCTGCTCTCCAAATTCTCATGGTCTGTTGAATTGCCAAGATTTGTTATTTTCACTTTTTTGATAGGTACATAATATGTGCTCATTCTTTAAAAATTTAAAATAAAATGGAAAGCCAAAAGAAAACATATATATCATCTATGTTCCCACCAGAATGATCAAGTCTTCCTGAAAGCTCTCACCACTCATTTCCTGGGTGCCACGGAGAAGGCCACCTTATCCCCAGGTATCACGTGACCACCCCATACTTTCCTCCTACAAAAAGTCACCCCCTCGGACCTTCCGGAGTTCTCATAATTACCAAGCACAATGCTGCCGGACACGGCTTGTGAGTCCTCTCCCTGTTAGCAAAGGCAGGACTCAGATGAGGTCATGAGTGAAGACCTAGGGACAATGGCATTGTCACTCACTACTCTCCTAAGGAACCCCAAGTTGCTGCACTCTGCAGTTCCAGGGAATGAATGGCTATTCACTTGTATCATGGAGGCATCCAAGCAGGTATTAGAAAATAAATCTGGGACAAGGGCCCACAATGATGCAGAGAGGCCCATGGCGCTATTGAAATGAACCCCATACCACCCATCTTTACGCACTACCAGGCTGTAAAAGCAGCCTTTATTCTCCTTCTTCATACAATGCACAAAGGCGAAAGGGAAGGAAGTTATGTTGCAATATTCTGAAACATAAATCTTGCTACCAGCCAGGGACAGTATCCTGTTTTCCTTACACATGGATCTGATTCACTAGAGGCTGGGCCTATAGGACTTGTGGTCTGTTTTTCAATGGAGCTTCTGCATTGTACCTGGTGGCCTGCATTTACACATCTGGACATGGGTTGTGCAAGCAGTTGTGTGTCCAGTTAACCAACCACTGTGTACAGATGTACATTAGCACAGTTTACACCCACTCAGAAGTCTTCTTTCCCAAGTTGGGACATGCAGCTTCTTTCTTTTTCTTTTTCTTTATTATTATTTGTTTTATGTTTAAGAAGTTAAATAAAATTAAATTTCAACTCCAATAAAAGAGGAAGAGATTTTCATGTATTCTCCTTGCTGTAGCAGTCTGCTACACCATTCCATCACCCTCAATCTCACTTTCTGCTTTGATTAGAATTTAGTAATCCCAGAGACAGTTTCCAGGGGTGTCATCAGAGTGCTACTTGAGTCAGGGAAATGGTTGAACAGCTCAATGCTTTTTTAATTCTGGGAACCAGAGGTAGATAATGCTTATTAGTGGCAGATGAGCAAAGGCAGAGCTGTGGCCCTAGGCTTGCTGGTAGAAGCCTTCTTAGGTGAGAACACAGGGCTTTGAGAGGAGGGAGGAGCTGTGTACCAGGGAACAGTCCACTAGAAAGGGTGGCCCTGGGAAAGGAATTCTCTGAAGCGCTGCTTTGGAAGAGACGCAAAGCTGTGGCTATTCAAAGGTTATCTTGCATGTGAACTTTTTTTTTTTTTTTTTTTTTGGCGGGGAAGACCAATTTTAGAATTTCACTTCAGCTCAAAACACACTTTCTTTTCCCATTACAGAAGAGATGTCTGCGCTTAACACTGGAGGGCAAAGAGTAGAGGTGTCATCACTCTATGCAAATGCTCATGACGCTGCTGCGTGTTGCCACAGAGGACCTTAACCTTTGCCTGGACAGAGAAGAACGGGCCCTGTGACATCAGAGACGTTGCAATGGGAATTATCTAAACAGTCAATTTCTTTTTTCTGTCACTAAGAGCATACCTGACATGTTAGTACTGAGGCCCTGAGCAGCTCGATAATCTTATGTGGCTTCTCATTCCTGATATCCACCACCTCACTGTGTTTGGTCTCAGCCATCGGACCAATTTATCTTTTACACTTCAAATAGGGGATGAATCGGTCAGATCACTGAGACTTTCAAAAACAATTAAACAAACAAACAGGGTTTCTCAGCCCCAGCACCACTGTCGTTTGAGATCAGAGCTCTGTGCTGTCGTGAGATTCCCTGTGCATTGTAAGATATTTAGTGCCAGCTCTCAATGCCAGTTGTGCCCACTAAATACCAGTAGGACCGCCTTTCCCCAGTCCTCACAATCAAACACACCCCCCCAGAAGCTGCCAAATATCTGAGGGCGGGGGGGGGGTGTTGCTTTTGTTGAGAATTATTGGCTTAAAATGATCTCACGTGAGATTGAATTAAGTAATCCTTGTGTTTGGGGCACTAAAAACAATTCTATCAGTTGTTGAAAGTTATATAGGGAAAGAAAGGAGAGTTCCTGTGTAGATTAAACATCTATAGGTAGATAAACGACAGGAAGCATCCTGAAGAAATAAACGGGGAGACCCCAGGTAGGCACCCCACAGCAAATATGGGAACCTAAGGCCAGGAAGAAAGTGGACTTCTCTGAAAGTGTAAGGAGGCACTGAGGACCACGCCTCTATCCCCCACCATTATCTCCAGAAACCATGGCCTTGACCCAATATGGAGCAGTGGATTGATTATTAGATAAGAGGTCTATAGAGACGGGCATTTTTTAAAGCACTGTTTATTTAATGCAGCATGACTTAGAATGGGCCTGTAACCTGACGAGTGTACTGAATGAGGAATGTTCAATTTACCAGTTCTAACCGGCCAAGTCCTCACATGAACTTTCTAAGACCCAGCTGAAAAGCCTGGGAAAGCATAGAAACCACAGACCTTCAGCGGTTCCTCCCCCTCGCTGCCCTACCTGAAGCATTCCTGTGAGACCCACTTAATGCTCCAGACCTGTCACAAGATCTTCACCCTGGGCAGAGCCCCCACTGCCTGACAGGCTGCCCCAGCCTCCACATCGAACAACACCAAAAGGAAAGATTCTGTCCTATTTTTTTAAATGTATTGAGCAAAGAAGCAGTTTCATACATGTTTCTAAAGGATGGCGATCACCCGAACTCACTGTTTCCCTATTTTAATCAATGATATAGACTTCGAAGTCAGATAAATTTAGAATTTAAGTGCCATATTTATTTTTCAACTGTGTGACTCTGGGAAAACTGTTTAACCTCTCTGAGCCTCCATGTCTGCATACGTAAAATGGGAACAATACTAATAGTACCTAAACAACAGGTGGTTTTGAGGAATGTGTAAGATGATGGGAAAGTGTTCCAACACGTTGGCCACTGTTGTCATTACTATTATGGTTGTCAATGTTACTATATTCATCCTTCGCTCATTATACAAAAAAACATTTATTCAGCAACTTCCATGAGTTTCTAATTGGTAGAAAAACTCAATTAAAATTATAATATTGACTTTCTTAAAGACTCGGAATTTTAATCAAATAACATTGAAAACAACCAATAAAGTTCTTCACTGGTGGGTTATGGAGGCTTTGAATAGAGTCAGCACATAGTAGGTTCTCAAAAAAATATTAGCTCATGATGATAGCATTGGTACTTCTGATATTGAAAATTAGGTGATTTTGCAATCTTGATTCAATTTACTTGTAAGTCCCTACAAGAAATGATTTATTTTCAAGCAAATGAATGCTGATCTTGCAAGAAAGTACATCTATTCTATAAACAACATGTTCATCAGGGAAGGGTAACATTCTTTATTATAGCATATAATAAGCATCCAGAGTTTGGGAGGTAATTTTCACTATTGAAAGGAAAATGAATTTTGACTAATTTGTAAATATAGATTAGATCTGTTGAGTTTATAAATTTCCACCTACAAAGAAATTATTGGTATGTACCAAAAATATAAGACTAATAGTCAACACTGCTCACCTATTTGATTAAAAAAAAAGGTAGATTTCTAAACCTTTGGTTTAAAATTTTTCTTCCTATAATATTAATTTATATTAGTCACCATTTACGGCTAAGACTCTCTCCATGGGAAATTGGAATATAAACAGGTTTAGACTTTTGTTCTTGTCATCAATTCTTTCACAACCCCGTGTATTTCAACACAATTTAATGCAGTCTGTTGTCAGTTCTCAGCCCCTTAATTATCAAAAAAAAAAAAAAACTGTTTGTTTTCCAAAATATTGTTTCACCATCAAAAAGAAAGTATGACAAAAACTCTTTTGATGACCATACAGTAAGAACCCAAGATGTTTTCAGGCCTCTCCTATGTCAGACTGGCCCAAGCCAAGGTCAAGGAGAAATGAACTTTCCAAAAGAGGTCCTTACCTCAAATATGTTTGCAGGCTCATTGCTGTACTGGTGGGATATGATTTCTGATTGGTCGCTGCACCACTTGAGTCCACCCAGAAAGCTGTCTGTGTCCAAGTCGTTCACATCTAGTTCAGAAAGATCTAGCTCAGGAAGATCTGGGCAAAGAGGCTGGTCTTCACCAACCAGAGCAGCACACTGCAGGAGGCAAAAAAGGAAAAAAAAAAAAAAAAAAGCTTTCATTAACTGCAGGAATGTATTAAACCACAATAGCATGTGATAGGAATTAAGCCTGGTTAATTCAACGACACCACCAAAGCTGGCCTCTGAGGCTTTAATCACCAGGGAAAACACCCTAAATTCTTTTCCCACTTGGCTCCCAAAGGATACTTTGCTTGATTTATTCCATGCAAAATTCCATCTCTAAATCCAAGATAAGTACTTCATGAAGTCCTCTCTGAGTCTTCCAGTTAGAAAGCCACAGCATGCTTGTACTGCTTGGAGAGTTGGCCCTTATCACATCAGACTGTCTTGTGCTTAACTATATGTAAAATCTTACTCTACCCTGAGAGTGTGATCTCTTAGAGAAGAACACAAGCTTGATTTTACCTTGGAATTATCATGCTTTACTGGACTTTCCCTAAACAACTGGCACGTGAAAAACAGAAGACAGGAACTACATGAGGAGAACTTTCTCCACTTAGACTCTTTTTAAACATTGTCATCCTTATCCTTCATTCAGCAACTAATGATGCAAGGCCTTTGACTCATCTGTGGTCCTCTTGAATTATTTTTTAAATCATTTACTCTCACTGACTTTTTATGAGTTACTGGACTTCATCCTTAACAGGTCAAAGCAGGTTCCTTGAGATGAAGAACGAAAATCATATTTTTTTTCTATGCGGCCTTTATACCTCACTCTGAGTTACTTATAAGATGTGGTGTGTGTGAGTGTGTGTGTGTGTGTGTGTGTGTGTGTGTGTGAGTGTGTGTGTGTGTGTGTGTTTGGGATCACCTGGCACCTGGAAAAGAGGAGTCACAATAACAACACACCACAATTATATTTTGTTCATTATTCAGGTGTATCTCAACTATGTTCCAAATAAATTCAAAATAGCTATTTTCGTTTGGAGTTATAAAATTATTTCAATATATTGCAAGGTTTTAAATATCCTCTACTGCAGCTGGGCTGCTTGTCCCCAAGGCCATTTTAGATTGCCATAGTCTTTTTCTTCCTTGAGTGTAGCAGATATCATTTAACTGCCCTGCCCTGGTGCTTTCCAAGGAAAGTGGACCCCATTACCAATGAAGTGGTCTCCTAGAACTGAATCAGCTAACTAATGGCTGATTTCAGGCTGCATACCATAAAGAACCCTGCAGAAACTCCTACGTCCAGGGTCTGGGGATGCCAGAGTCATAGGGACATTGTCTACCTGTGCGCCAAGCTGTCTGAATCGAGGCCTCCCACTCAGAAGCAGGACCCTCCTGCCTCTACCTTACGAGGTCAGGAGAGATGCTGTCCAGTTGTTCACATCCACGCAGTCCTTGGGCATGAAGTTGCAGATATCCCTTGACATTTAGATTTTGAATAAGTTTTATGCAGATTTCTTTTTCCTCAAGCACCCCTGTCATCCCTGGCAGGCTGCATTACACGGATCATATGCAGCAGTGTGATGATAAGCCACACACTGAGAAGTAGGGCCTGGGTAATGGAGTGGGCAGTTAGTATGAGAAGAATGGGAGGAGTCTGCAAATCACTGCAGTTCTTCCCTAAGGACACAGGCCCCGTGAGGTCCCCAGCTGCAGGCAGAAGGTAATGGAAGGAAAGGGCTGTCCTCTCTATCCAAACTCCTTCCTTATCATTTTATTGGTCTTTCCTTTTTATTATATGAGCCCAAAGTTACAGATCAGTCTACTCAACTATGTTGAAAGCCATGGAAGCTGGACAGGAGAGAAGATCTCGTCCCAGTCCAGTGTTCTTGTTTTGTTACGGGTGTTACGCTCCCCGGGCACATTCTGGCCCACCCTACTTACAGTCCAAGCACACACGCTCAGCGTCAACTCTGCCTCAACACCACCCATTCAGAGGCAAGGGGAGAACTTTGCCTACAGTGCAAAAATACTAAGTTTTCACTGGGGGATAGTCCTTTAAAATAATCAAGCATAAACAGCATCAACAAATAAAAATGTTGGCTGTCTACCTCTGCCTTAAGTTCCCGTTGTAGAGCTCAGGAACCATGTTTTGGGAATACTGACAGGTCATACCAATGGACTGGTGAACAATATCTAACTGCCCTCTCCAGGCACACCCTGTACAAAACCCTAGAACTTTCCAGAAACGTGTAAGTCCCTTTTGAAAGCCATTGACTAGACCAGGTCAATTTGTTGTGTGTTACTGTCTTGTCCACATCCTTTTCTCTCTCCTCCAGCTCTCCCACTCCTATTATGCCTTTATATTATGGTTCCGAAAAGTGCCTGTGCTGTTGCCAATGTTGACATGCTAATAAGATCAGTGCTTCTGAATGTGGCATTATTCTGCTAATCTAAAACACATTAGTCGTAGCAAGTGTCCCTGTTATTAATTTATATTTGGCCTTTGGATGGTGGCAGACACAGTCCGAGCCCTGTAACTGTCCTCATCTGACACGCTGATATTTATGACTTCCCCATACATCTGTAACAGGTGTGCTCGACTGCACTCACACAGCCTCGTTCTAGTGCCTCCTTGTAACGATGACAGCTATGTCACAACTGTAGCCTTAATTTTATAATAAGATTTAAGAGGATAAAGCAGTCACTAAACACAAAAGGCTAATTATTGTACGTTATTTCACCCCAACAGACTTTTCTCTTAGTTAAGAAGGAGACAATAAATTAGCTTAACTGCACTGATGATAATGAATCATTATAATTAAGTATAATTCTCCATTAGCCTTTTGGAGGTTTTGATGGTAAATTTTAAAGAGAGAGAGAAGAAAAAGTGTACTCAGCCACATTAATTATATTAATGAAAAAAAAGAGAATCTTAACTTCTTTTAAAAAAAATTAGTCAAGACAAGGGAAGGGGGTGGCGAGGAGGGCCATAAAGAATGACAGTCTTGGTGGAGTGTATGTCATGTGAATTGTCTCTATCAATCTTGGTAACCTTATTGTACATCACCTTCATTAAACTGTGAAACACGGGGGACTCCGAGCACCTCCAGTGATATGGGCCTTTATTAACCAGTGTGCTGTCCTGTCATTATGTGCAAAAGGGCATAAGACGTTTTAGGATGACAGCAAACATTAATGATTCAAAAAATGAAAGCTGCCTACGCTACCTGCTGCTCTAATATTTGAAACTGGCAGAGGTGATTCCCAGAGCGGCTGTCTCGAAGGCAGGGCTTCTAGCAGCTGCTGCCTACAGTGCAACAGCGACTGGCCAGCCACAGCGGACCTGCGACTCAATCCACGGCTGGACAAGGAGCCCAAGACCTCTCCCCCTCCAGAAAAGAAAACGGAAAAGGCCACCGTTCTGAAGGGCCTGGATACTTATTGGAAAACGACTGCAGGAATTCCGGTAGTTAACATTAACCTTCCTTATTTCCATACGAGCTAGTTCCTCAATCAAGTAGCAGCATCAGGAATTATGCATGATGGAAAAACGAAACTACAGCAGCAGAGACCCACGGTGCCAGCCAGACAACCACCCACAAGACACTCCGGGCCACTCAAACAATTAGGACTTTGAAGCCACTTAGAACCCTGACTCTTAATCGCTACAGGACATATGAATTCTCCATATCTATCCTGCCTTACCGAGAAATCACAACAAGATAAGAAGGATTACAACCCACAAAATACAATCCACCAAGGCAAGAAGGGCAGCCAGAGCCAACGTTTGCAAACCCAGCAAGGAGTTAAGAATCCAGGGCATGCCTCGCTAGATAGGAAAAATGCATTCGCAGCCGGCCTCGGCCAAATTATTTTCACTTTAGATGTGTATCGCCACACCACATGCACATCTTATTTAATCAAATCACGTGTGGCACTTGATCCTCCCCCTTACCCTACGTGCCCCCAGCTACCCGGAGGAAGCACTCGCAGTCCTTTGCCAGGTTCATTGTTAGCAGCTCGGATCCTCCATGCAATTCAATTCGGGTCCATCTCAGCTGAGTCCTCAGAAAGTTTCGCCTGTTTCCCAAGTTGCCCAAACTTTCCGGGAACATTCCATTGTGCTGAATGCAAACACACCGAGGTCCTCCGTCCCCCAGCTAGACTCCAGAGATTACGAGGAAACCGCTTGCAGTTTTTTTTTCCCCCCTGTATGAATTGTAGCCAGCACAGACTGTGGAATTGATGTATTGCCATCTATTTTTACACAAGCAGTGAGCAGCTCCACACACGGTCCTGCATAAACTCTATTCTCTCCGGCTTCAGGCAGCTCTCCGTGGTACAGGGAGATTTAACCATTGGCTTCCCTGCCACCGGCTCAAACAGGAAACCTTGCACTATAAGGCTTTTTTTTTTTTTTTTCCCCTGACCAAATCTTTCAACCACACATAGGAGTTTTAAAGGAAGCAGCAGCATCATTTTATATTTTGTGGGAAAAGCAATCTAAGACAGTCCAGCAGGAATGTTTAGGATTTTGTAAGTTCTCTGTCTGATGAACAGAGAAAGAAAAAAAAAAATCCGGACTAGAATCAAAACGGACTATATTTGAACGCATCCATTTTAATATTTTTATCTTCATTTTCTTATAAATAGAAATGGCATTTTTCCAACCAGGCCACTAAACACCACTGGAAAGACTTCAGCTTCTGATTCATATCAATATCTTAGAGCATAAATATTGCATATGAGTAGAAACAGAGCCAAAGGCACATGGAAAGAGTTTCTAACTGCAACAGATACTGATGACAGCAGCTGAGCTTTGATTTGCTCAAGGCATCTCAGAGCCACCTTAAAATAGCAAACTTATTGGAGTTAAGATAAGATTGAGATTCCCTTCCAAAAGCTCCCGCCCGCTCCAGCTACTTTTCTGCCTCCTCTCCTCGCCCAAGCCCATCCCCCCTTACAGGGATAATTGCATCTGAGGGAAGCTGCCGTCCTGGCTGCAATGCCTGCGGAGCCCAGTCCCAGCTCACCTCGATGTCACTCCATACAGAGTCCTGGCTGCACATGTCCCACGCCATCCAGCTCCTGAATGACGCCAGTCAAGCTTTTTCAACTCCAATCCACAGTGACACCGAGCACACACTCATGCAGGCAACCAGCCCCTTACTGAGAGTGAACTGAAGGCACCTGTCTTACTACAGTCCCCAGTCACATGACAAAGCTATTAAAAAGTAGGCTGGGCTGTCACTCACCCAGCCTCCCTTCTCCTGTGCAGCTTGCTGCTCAAACTCCTGACGTCACTCAAAGGCAGCCCTCTGCCTCAGTGAAGTAACGCTTTAAAAAAAAAAAAAAAGAAAAGAAAAGAAAAAGAAGAAAGAAAGAAAGAAAAGAAACACTTGGACTTTTGGAGGTTTCAAGCATCATGCTGTGATTAAAGCCAGCTTTGAATGCCACAGACTCTAAACGGAGCCCTGGCCATATAATAACTAAAATCCCCTGCAATCTTTTTTTAATTTATTTTTCCTCCAAAATGAGCAAGGGACAAAGCTCCCTGTTTCACTACAGAATAACTATATTCTTAACTAGTATGTGTATTCTCATAGGACCGTGAGCTCTCCAAGTGGACCCAAGCTCAGTTTGGGACTAAAGCAAGAGCTTATCACATGATGCATTTTTATGAGACATTTTCTAATTGGGGGAGTGTTTGAAAGCAGCAAATGAGGCATTTTTTGCTTGTTTAATCAACAAAACAGCCTGTATTTGTTAAGGTATAAACAAACTCCTCTACCCAGAAATCGGTTGTCCCCGTGTGGGTAGGGAACACCAGCTCTGGAATTGTTACTGCAGTTTGCTCTGCTCCATATAAGGAGAGCAAGCTACAAAACCTCATCCTTTCAGCTTTCTTCTCATTATTTCCATTTCTTTCATAGGCTCCCAGAAAACAAATGTTAGTAAATACAGTCGCGGCTGCTGTGCCCAGAACAGCTCCGGCTTTCAGCTGCCTTCTTCCATACATGTAGCCTTTCCTCCCTGACTGCCTTAGGGTGCCTTTTTGAATAAACATTGGATTCCAACCCTCGTGCCCTGGGTCGTGCAGTTTGCGTGTGAAATCAAAAATGTCCATGGAGTGAAGGGAAAATATCCACATGCCATTAGCAGAAATATTCACTTCCTGAGCTTCACTGTTTTATTATTTCTCAGCTCGTACCTTGAGACAACGAGGGCTAATGCAGGTGCTACTGTTTTATGATGACACTACATATTGAATACATAACAAACCCAAGGTACTAGAGACAGCGGAAAAATACTTCCCATAACATCACAGTGGTCGGACTTAACCCTTCCAAGTTCCAGAGGGATGTACTCAGGTATGTATCTTTGGGAAGACAGGTTTCATGAAACTCCAAACCCAATAGACTTTTTAAAAATCAGCTTAATTCTTTTACTAGACAATAATTTGTCTGAAAATAAAGTTCCCAGGTATCTAAAAATAATTTTGAAAGCCCTATTTATATTCCTGTTTATATATTCCTGTTCTACTGAGGTTAATTTATATTCCTGTTCTACTGAGGTTAATTTAATGTGTTCTTTATTGTGTATCTCCTTATGAAGAAAAGAAAGTGGTGGTTTTTCTCTAACACATACTTTAAATATTAAGTTGCTCAAATTGTAAAGTGAAAGAAAGAAATACAATAACAAACAAACAAGATAAAAAGCCACCACTTTAAATATTAAAGATTTCTCTCCTCTGATATCTGCAACAAGTTGCTAGTAAATTTCTGAATAATGTGATTAAATTGACAAGTTTGTCATTACTGGACATAAAAAGATGGCCAACAGCTTTGACATTTTAAGTGAGCTGAATATATTTCCCTGGCACATTTTCCCTTATACTTAGCAGAAAGTTGCTGTAGTTTTAATTTTCCATGTTAAAAAAATAAAAAGGAATATACAACTTTGAGAATGTTTTCATGAAGGCAAATAATGGCATTACTTTGTGTTTCCCCACCACCCCCCCCCCAGAAAAAAAATACTAATTTTCCTCCCAATTATATTCTTACTTAATATAAAACTTCAGTAAATTATTAAAATTCAGGACAAAGGTCATTGGCTCTACCCTCAACACAGTCAACTGTGAAATGATATTGGTCATTTGGCCAAGAGAAGTCGATGTTTATTAACTATTATCAAATGATCCCTGCGTCCCTGCGTCGTGAGAGTCACTGACTGTCCCCATCCAAAGATGGGCAACCACCATGCTTTTATAAAAAAATCCCATTCACAACTTTTAGAGACGTTCCTTTACACTAGAGCATGTTGCATTATTGTTTTTGATATTTTAACCTTCACACATTGTGTAGCTGCGGGATCCATGCTCCTTTTTTTTCTGCCACCTAATTCCACTTCTTAAAACGGTCAGATCAACATAGCCACCCAGATGACAAGTGGTTTCATATATGCTGTATTTTTAGGAGTCAAAACATTTCAAGGACTCACAAACTCCAGCATATTGCCTTCCCCCCGACCTTCCATCTACTAGTATAAAAATCCAAATTTAAACCTATTCGTAGGACAAGTTAGAGTACCTGCTACTATTTTTTTTAAGTCTCAAAACCATAACTCAAAAGGATATTTTAAAGTTCTCATAATTTGGTTAATTAACTCTTCGGATTAAAAATTCTCTTCTGTCCATTTTTTTTTTTCTTTTTTTTTTTTTCCTTTCCTCAGGAGAACTTAAAATTGTTAGTTGCTCACCAACCTTGGTCTTTTCTGGCTCCCCAGGCGGTTTCTATATTTAATTCTCTCTCTGCCTTGACGGCTGCTCTTCCCCTCTCCCTGCAGCCTCTCTTCCACCCCTTCTACAACTCTGCCTCCAAGGTTCCCAAATGTTTGATTCAGTCAACAAGGATCTATGGAAGCCTTACTGTGTGCCCAGCAATCCATTGCAAGGACTGCTGAGAAGGGGTACGACAGGGACACAGGGACCTTGCAATTTTAGGGGGATGACAGACCTTGAACGTGGAGAAAAAAATTGCCATGAAAAAGCAGTATCATTTTCTTCAATATCCAGATTTCTTTTTCTACTCTTGAAAGCACACTCTACTTAGGTACAAGGTCCTTTCACTAACCACAACGACTCTGCTCCAAAACAACCCCATTTGCTCCCAACAATAGGAAGAGGTATTTATTAACATCTGCTGGATGCCTATAATATCGTATATCTACACAGGGCCTGGATCCCACCTCCCCATGGAATCCGCCACTCAATAGTCCTGTTAATGTATTCCAAAGTCCCCACATTGGTGGAGGCGGGAGAATCTGTCTTTTGAGTTGATAGGGGATAGTTGGTGGGGGGAGAGAGAAAAAATAATTCAATTCAATAATTTGTAAGAACAATTAAATTCTATAA
Source organism: Callospermophilus lateralis (assembly GCF_048772815.1). NCBI lineage: Eukaryota > Metazoa > Chordata > Mammalia > Rodentia > Sciuridae > Callospermophilus > Callospermophilus lateralis. Next base: position 17,778,749 of record NC_135312.1, read on the forward strand.
CAAAAATATTTGAAGAAGTGTTTGAAATTTGGGTTTCTTTCCCCACTCCTGCCCCCAAATTACAAGCTTTGTCCATCATCCATATTATGGACAACTTCCCATTTCTTTCTCTCTCTCTTTTTTTTTTTTTTTGGTAATTATTTTTTATTTGTAGTTTGATACAATACCTTTATTTTATTTATTTTTATGTGGTCTTGAGGATAGAACCCAGGGCCTTGCACATGCTAGGCGATCACTCTACCATTAAGCCACAACCCCAGCCCAACAACTTCCCATTTCTAAAAAAATAAATACAATCAAATTGGAATACTCAAACTCATTCCATAGACTATAGCAAAAACACGTGGTGTCAACATTGTATCCAGGTGAGCACAAAAGGAAACTCAGAAGTAAATACTATAAGTATAAACATCTCTTTGATTTTTTTGTAGACTTACAATGAGAGGAATAAATTTAAGGTGGTACATTTCAAGGAAGAAAGGGAAAGAGAAATATATAGCCAAAAGAGAAAGAGAAAAGGGAAAGAGAAACATATAGCCAAACTTGCACAGGCTAGTACTGAGGTCATCACTTCAAATTCTACATGTCCATCAAGGTAGTCCTAAAACTTCCCAGGAAAGATCATCTATGCACCCATTTTACAACTAAGAAAAATCAGGCAGGTAAGAGTGAAAAGCATTTGAACAGAGTGAGCAGAACCCTTCCCAAATCTAAGGCACATCAAGGACCTCTGAGATCACTTTGTATCTAAGGAAGTGTCTGGAAAGAGGTATTCCTGAGAATTCTGCATGCCTGGAACATTCTCCCAGAAATAAAAGAGACATGCCCAGAATTGCTAATATTTTTAAAGTTAATTATTGCTTATGGCTATTCAATTGCTGGCTCTTAGTTACTAGAGAGAACCATTGATCCTTGTATCCCAAGTCCATTTCTGACCATGTATTTTGGGTCTCTGGTTTGAAGCTGAGATTTTGCAGGGCACAAACTGTGGTTGCAGAGTAGGGAATACCAAAGATCTTTATTCTTATAAATACTCTCAAATTAAATCTTATTTTACACAAACTGCCATGGTGATGTCGATGTGAGCAATGAACCTTTGGGGAAACCATTTCAGGAAGGTTGGTGGACAACATTAATGCCTCCTAGCACTTTTTTTTTTTTTTTAATAAACAAGAGGTGATAGACAACCACAACAATACAGCTCTCATCTCCAATAAAACCTTCTTCAGAACAGACCTATGTGCTTTTGGCATTTTTTATATTACAACAAAAAGAATGTGAAAATTAATCTGAGTTGTAGTCAGTTGGACTAACATGAACATAAAGCAATACGAGAACACAGATAAATAAAGGAGAAATAAAAGAATGGTTAAAATCTGATTTTATCATGTGCAACTCAGTCATAATCGTGAATGTACAGACATTTTTATCAACCTTAATTATTTTGGGTTAATTCACCTATAATCAGGTTCCTGATTATTGAGGCAAGAAATGTTCAATAAGGTTATTTACCAATGTTTTAGCTAGAAGAAAAAAATAAGGCATACCACATTTTATTTAATCTGGTATTGTTTAAAATTTAAGATTATACTGCACCTCAAAAACATAATATTCAATTTAAAGAAAGATTTTATCCCACTAGCTGCAGTTAATAAGGGCTGGGGAAAACTAGGGTTTGCAGATTGTTAAATCATAGTCAGGCTGCTCCCCTGGCACTGTTTTTTGGAACTTGGTCCTAATTAGCTTAAGTTTTCTTAATTTTAAGGGAGAAAACTATATTTTGCACACACTCTAAAAAAAAGGGGGAAAAAAAGGATGAATGAGTGAGATTCTGGGAAATTCTTGGTTTGTTCTTTCTCTTTATCATATCAGACAGAGCCTTGGAAAAATTGTGGAGTATTTTGCTTTAGTTTCTGTTATAGATCTTTTTAAGCACTTTGATATTTGTATTTTATTCTAGAAGGATAACATATACACACCTCAAATTTGGGAGAGGTTGAAAGGAAATAAATTCTTAACAAACAATGAGCTTTAAGGTCTTGTTAAATTTTGTGGTAATATGTAGAATATTACATGATATTTGCTAACTCAGTTAGACACAGGACTTTTGAAGAAACATCCTTAATGAAGAAGATCTCCTCTACAATCAACCTTTACTGTATGCAGTAAAAAGGCATAAAAAAATGCCAAATACTACTGGCAGGATTATAAATGGGAACAATTTTTCTAGAGAACAAATAGGAAATATGTATCAAAATATTTAAAAATGGACAGCCCCAGAGAGACTCCGAAATTCTACTTCTAGGAATTTATCCTAAAAAAATAACAGAGGAATGTATACAAAGATTTTTAAGGATCCTCAATGCTATATCATTTACATTTATGTTGCTCAAAATGTGACTGTGATGTTTCTGTCCACTCTGATACACAGTTAAGTAAATTATAAAGCAGTATACTTACATATATACTCAAGGCTTCATTAAAAACTGAAGAATACGTTTAGTAGCATAATGGGAAATGTTCAATATATTTTAGGTTTTATTATTAAACTGGAAATAACTATAATCATAAAAAGTTTATTTCTAAATATATATAGTCAGGAGGAAAGAAGATGAGGAAGAGAATATAAAATGAGCTGTTTATTGTAGCTGATGAAATTATAAGTCCTGGTTAATTTTCTTTGTGTGCTGATGCTTTTCTGTAACTTTCTTATTTTCTGTGATAAATAAGGATAACTTATTTATTCAGAATATCTATTCATCTTTGAAAGGAATAGAGAGATTCAGTATTAGGGCTGTGCCTTCTTGACATACAGGGGAGAGAACAAACAGAAACAATCTCTGACATCCCTTATCTTTCTCATATATTCATCATCTGTTTAAAATATAGTCATTTCTATCACACTGAGTCTAGCAGCTACTGCACTCAGGCTACAGGCTCAGGAGCAGCACTGAAGAAAGCCACTGCCTGACTTGTAGGAACCCTCTGAGGCCTGAATTATAGGGTGAGAGAACCTATCCACCACCACTAGACACCTCAGAGATGGACCCCAACAACCGAATCCCGGATGTCCTTACCATCTTCACTCAATACATTATCAAGTCATGTTAAACTCTCCCTTCAAAATTAATTATTCTTGGTAGGGTTAAAATTTTATCCATTTATAGAAAAGCTTCCACTTTTCATCACAGCTTACTAGCATAGTATATTGTTTAGAGACATACAGCAACAAATGAAAGAAAGAAAGGAAGGAAGGAAGGAAGGAAGGAAGGAAGGAAGGAAGGAAGGAAGGAAGGAAGGAAGGAGAAAAGAAAAGAAAGAACAGTAGTATCTTCAAAAAATCATATGATGGAACTCTTAAGGAGATTTCTCAGGAAGAGAGTCTTGTCTCCTGGCTAGGGAGGCAGGAAGGGCAGGCAGAGAAGACTTAGGGGAAGAACTGAGAGAGAGGTAGCTTTCATCAGAGACACCTGAAATTGACTTAAGGAGGAAAACGCAGTCCAAGATTCAAACCAGCAACTTGGAAGTGAACTTCTAGAACACTGCTTGTCCAGAAATGGGGAACCGTCTGTGTAAAGGCTGTCATACTGCAACCCTGTTTGTGGGTGGGGAGCTCACTCGAGGAACTCTGCAGGTCACACGAAGGACTGACCCGCCTTCCTTCCCCTGGAGTCTGACTATATCCAGGAATGAAGGCTTCATGACCACTTTGGGTATTCTCGAAGTCTCCTGGGTCTCTCCTGCACATCTCCCTTCCTGCACTTGGGTGATCATTATTCTGACCATAAATAAAAACAATCCTTATGTAATTATATAATTCCTTATGTAATCAGGGGAATAAGGAGGTTGAAACCAAGGCCGTATGGCTTAAATTCACATAAGGCTCAATTCTGCCTAATATATAGAGTGACGCTGAGGCTCTTGATTCAGCCCAAAGTGGAAGGCAGGATGGATGAGCTGGAGGAACATGGGTCCTCACTCAGCCATGTCCCTCACCAGCCGTCTGACTGGGGGCGGTTCCCACAATGAATTTGAGCCTCGGTTTCCTTATCTGTCATAAAAGATGGACAGATTCAATTACACCAAAAATATTGGCCAGCTCTGAAGTGCTGCGATGTGACTGCATCCCAGCCAACTCGGGAAGGCTTTGCTGCACAAGGTGACTCCAAATGTGTCATTGCACGGACGCTGGGAATCAGGGACAACATGCAAGAAATCTAACTGGTGGTAAGCTTTGCTGAGAAAGCACAGCTTTATCGCACTACAGATATTTAACTATTACCATTCTAGAAAAAGAACAGAAGAAACCTGGGACTATAATTCTTTAAAGCTAGCTGTTGGCTAGAAGGAGGATGTTTTCTATACACATGGGTTTCTTACAAATCCCAGGTAGCTTACCAGAGAAAGGCAGCTCTCATGCTGTTGATCATTAATTCTACCAAGTGGCACAAGTCACATGAAAGACCAACTGTCTGTTTGCACAGTAAATGTGAGAAACACACAACTGATAGTTACTGTTTTCTTACATCTGCATGTGTGTGCAATATGATTTATCAACATGTGCTCTGGTTTTGTGACAAAAAAAAAGAAATAGTGTTACTCAGATTTAGAAAAGAAGGTGGATTCTAAATTTAGGATTTTATAAATATGAGTAAGTTTTGCAGCATCTGGGGGAAATAAGAGTTTTAAGTCACCCTTTTTCCTTCCTAATATCAGAGCACTGCCCCCTTAAATAAAAAGATCATTCTATTTAATAAAATAAGATCTTATGTCTTTTTAATTTAGGGGGGATCACCTAAGAGATTACTGTAGGGTGTGGAGAGAGAAAAGAAGGTGATATGCTGAAAATATTTTATCACGACATTATGAGCAAATATGTTAAATCAAGGCCATGTCACAGGATGGATGGCTTATGTATACCTGAGGGTTACAGAGTTTTACTCTTCAACTCTTATCTTTCTACATGGAAACCCCTGTAGCAAGACATAAAGGGTTTGAGCTTCAGTGCTATCCTGCACCACCCAGCTTGGTGGTTTCCTTCTAGGGCTGAATGAATAGCAGCAGGCACACTAAATTCCCTACCAGAGAATTTGGAGAAAGAGCAATGATAACGTGGAGTAGGCAAAGTTAGACCAGGTAAATGATAAACCTCAGTCAGAACAATGGCTTGATAAACCACCGGCTCCTCCCCTCAATGCCCTGCTCTCACGAGCAAATTCACCAGCACAACATACTTAACTTCACATTTACCTGCCACTGAAGAAAAGGAATTAAAAAAAAAAAAAGAAAACCTAACCTAAGGAAGCCTGATTTCTGTGCCTGTAAGACAATCTGCAAAAGGAACTTGACAGGAGTTTCCCTTTTAAATAAACCACACTATAAAAAGTCCAGATTGCTCTTTGCCCGAGTAGAGGATCACAGTGGATTCTTTTCCTACCTCCTTTCAAAACAAAAATCCCTAACAGCTCTGGGATGGAACTTTCTACCATCCATCTTAGTAGATTTCTTTCCAGGCAGGACACCTAAAAATAGGCCACACCTAACCTTTTGCACAGCCGTACAAAGCCATGAAGTGGGAACTCCGGCCCGGCGCTCTCCGGTGGGTATTTTCAGCATGTGTGCTCTTTGTCTCTCGATCACATTACCCAATGTCACATATTACGTAAGAACACAAGACAAGAGTGGCTCGCGGGGACCTGTCCTACCTGAAACCACTGAGGTATCGTATCTCAGCGTTGTTATTTTGTCTTCAGACTGAATCAAACAAAACATGACTAATAATCCCCCCGTTTAAAAAATAATCATTAATGTTAAATAAACCTACAATAAAATGTCTGTTGGGTCTCCAATACTTCAAAAGCATGAGAATGAGTGAACTGCTCCATGCCAGGAAGTGGACAATAACTATATAATGTGACACTCAGACTCACACACAAAAAGTGCCTTGCTTATGATTTCCTTTCTACGAAACTCCGAGGTAGACATGTCTAATCTATGTGGCTGGACGTCAGGAGAGAGGAGGCCCTTGTTGGGGGCAGGAAGCCAGGCACGACAGACTCTGGGACCCAGTTGTGGTCTCCTTGTTGTTAGTGCTGGTTATATGGGCTTGAGCAGTTAGGAAAATTCATTGATTTGAACCCCAAGGGTATGGGCACTTTACAAAATCCATATTATATTTCAATGAAAAGTTTAAAATACACAAAGAAGTAAAAGAAATATTTCTATATAAAAGTATTTTTCTTTTTCTTAATTAAAAAAAATCCCCCACACTCAACTATCTTCTTTAATCGGCCACTAAACCACTCAGACAAATAGCACTGGGTCAGGAATCAAAAAACCTGGTATTGGGGTTGTTTTTTTTTTACTTTGGACAAAGCCACTAAACTTTCTAGATCTATTTTCTCTTCTGTCAAAAGATGGTACAGGTTTAGGTGTTGTCTGTATGAATTTCTTGAACAAATACAATAAGGGAATCTCCCAAATCGAAACTATTAGTACTTTTATCCTTGCTTCAAAGTTCACTGTTGAAGGAGGTCATTGACTTGGCTTGACGATGCTGTTCCCCTCTCTGAGAGCATGGGCCTTAGAGTCACCTGCCACTTCTAACCCATCTCTGAGGTCTCAAGTATCTAAACTGACACTAGCTGAACCTCAAGCCCATTATCTTTTAAATAATGTAAATGCCCACTTTACATGTTTGGCGTTGGGGTTAAGTGAGATTATGTGAGTCCAGTGCTTGGCATAGAAGTACTCAATAGTGATACTTGTTATTCACGTATGAGTATTTAAAACTCGGTTGAAAATCAAGCAATATTATAGTGGATGTATGAGTTTGCATTTTGCCTGGCTTCCTTATCTTAAAAAATAAATAAGTAAAAATTCTAGAAGCTGAGCAGAGCAGAGCAGACTTTCTCTTTAAGTCCTATATTAAGCTCACTTTCTATGCATGACAGAATCATCACAAGTGGTGGAGACACAGGGATGCCAAGTGCCTGTTGGTTTCTCTGATTACATGAAGAAAAGAAAAGAAAAACAAAAAGAAAAACAAAAACCACAGCTTCATACCAGTCCTGACCTGACTCTCTCTCTAAAGAGACCAGAAGCAGCAAGGGCAGAAAACAGATTTGATTCCAAGAGGCCGGCCATGATGTTATTTGAGCCAAGAGTCTTTCAAGAATCTCTCTGTTAAGAAACAAGACATTCATATGGTGCATGAAAACTGACAAGACACCGTGAGTTTGCAAATGTGGGAGGAATCACCAAAGTATCAAATCATGTTAAATGATGATATCTGAAATACACACAGAAGGCAGAATGGAAAACAAAGCCAGGGGATCAAAAAAATTCAACGTGGGGCTGGGGTTGTGGCTCAGTGGCAGAGCGCTCACCGTGCTGGGTTTGATCCTCAGCACCACATGAAAATAAATAAATAAAATAAAGGTATTGTGTCTGACTACATCTAAAATACACATACACACACACACAAAAAAAAAAAAAAAAAAAAAAAAACTCAATATACAGCCAATTTTAACCCCAGTGGCCTATCAGCTACATTTTCTCAGCATTCATGTCTTGAAAATATGTGGTCAATCATACAATCACTTTTTCAATTGATAAAATGACATAAAGGATTTATTATATTTCATCATCCATATTTAAGTGTTTTTTAAAGTAATTTCTCTGTGTAATGGAGTACTGACAAGTATGGAGACAGGTTGAAAACTGTATTGACCAATCCAGTAGCCACTAGCCACAGGGGACTCCTGAGCCCTAGAAATGTGTCCAGTCAAAATAGAGATGTTCTATAAATGAAAACCATGCCTGCGGTTTCAAAGTCTTGCTATGAAAAACAGACTGCAAAATATCTCATTAATAATTAATAGATTGCATGTTGATAAAACAGTTTGGATATATTGTGTTAAATAAAAGATATTGTTAAAATTAAATTTATCTGTTCAAAATGGGGTTACTAGAAAATTTAAGGTTATATGTTCCTATTTGACAGTGAATTTAAACTACCAGGGATATCCTAGATGCAAATCAAATTAATGAATTACAGGCTTAAGGAATTTCAAAACCAGAGCCACAGTAGGGCACAACTGCAGGGGGCGCTACTCCCATCATAGTCTAAGGAGTAATCTGGGGAGCTTTACATGCTCAGCTTGCATGGTCCTGTATTAAATGCTATGCAATCCATCCTCCTTACAAAATCATTAGGAATCCCTTTTAGAACATCCCTGGGGCAATCCCATAAATCTTTCCAGCACCTTCTGCACCTTTTCAAAACATATACATAATAATGAGATGCAAATGTGTAAAGTGAGGTTTATCCAGTATTCCAGAATTGGGAGGGTGGTAATAGAACCAATTGCATTATAAAACTCTAATAGGAAGCACGAGATGGCCAGAGCATCACCCAGGATGCAAAGTCTGGATACATAAAGGATGCAATGTTCTCAGGAAGACTCTTTAGGTCCTGGAGACTAGAAGCATTTTTCCGAGGGTAGCATTTACTTTAATTACCCTCTCTCTTCCAAGGGAGAAAAGCCTGTTGTTGCATCTATAATGTAGTCTTAGTTTTCGATGCCAAAAATGATTCAGTAAACACAGTTATGTTATGGTATACTATTTCTTATTCAGTACTCAAATTAATCTCAAGGCAGTGCTGGCATTAATTCAATTTGATGCCTGTACTTAGGATTTCACATAGGTGCCTTCATCTAATTCTTCTTCTCAACTAATAAAATCTTAATTCATGGTAATATATTTATTTCTAGTTCAGTTCATGTTAAGGAGTGCAGTACTTTACAGAAAACTAATTAATATCAATCATATATTATAACACTTTTAATGGTTCAGAGGAAAATCCTACACTAGAGGAAAGATTAGATGAACCAAGGGGTCTTAGCCCAGCCTATTTACTCTATTTTTAGAATTTGAGAAAAAGATACCAAGCATCATTTCAGATATAAATTTAATTGAAAGTGTGCATCATAGGAAGGCTGGGAATTAAAAACCCCGGTACTGATCCCTAATAAGACATTGATTTGATGTGACCCAAGAATGTAATTTATACCCTCAGATTCTGTTTTCCACCTATTTTGTGTAATAACCATATAATTTGCAAGTTGGTAAAGATATTCAAATTCAGGTGCATGCCTCGATTAAAATAATGAACAACTTCACTAATAACAAGCCTTCTGCCTCTGCCGTTGTTGGTAACGATTCTATTTTTATGAAATGTTTGAGTAAGGTTGATGGCATCGTATTTCCTGCAATTGTATAGTCAGTGGGAGAGTTGGAGTGTGAGCCCCTGACTGTGACACAAAACCTACTCCCTGGAGATGTGCAGCCAAGTGGCCCTCACACTTCCTTAGGGAGCTACATAAAAGGCCTCATTCCCTCCCAGGCACGAAGAACTGGAAGAATGAGTTACACACCTCTGAAAAAATCTTTTTTTTTTAATATTTATTTTTTTTTTAGGTGTAGATGGATACAACACAATGCCTTTATTTTTATGTGGTGCTGAGGATCGAACCCAATGCCCCATGCATGCTAGGCGAGCACTCTACCATTGAGCCACAACCCCAGCCCCTGAAAAAATCTTAAAACAAGCAAACAAACAAAGACAAATGACCACAATAGATCGTCTGAAATGCACAGTCATAATATCCAATCTTTTCTAATTAGGCATTTCATTTACTTTACAAGAATTTCTTCACTTTGATACACTACCAGCTTAAGGAATAAACAAAAGCATACTACAGTTTAATCATTTTTAATTGTTTCTTTGATAATATAGAGATAAAACTCCAAATCTGATAAATATTTTTTAAACATTTAAATATTTTAAAAACATTTATTTTATTCATTTATTTATATGTAGTGTTGAAAATCAAACCCAGTGCCTCACACATGCTAGGCAAATGCTCTACCACTGAGCCCCAGCCCCAGTCCCTGAAAAATATATTTTTTTAAACTCTCACCAATAGAAATAAAGCAAAGCCCCAAATAACAACAGCGCAAAAGCTCCTAGGTACAAAGATAATTCCTCCTGATACTCACTTCCAAAATTGAATCCATAGACGATAACCCCAGGACGAGTGTCATTCATTTTACTGCAGTGCAAATACTTGTATCACTAGTTGGGGAAATGCTTGCAACGGGGGCTTACACTTGCTACTTTTTAATTCACAAGGGTACAGTGACGTAGGAGGGCACCTCAGAGTCACTGCTCAATGAACTCCACGATAGGGCACAAATTTGAAACCTAATCTTAGCCAGATATGGACGTAAGAGCAAATATGTACAGTATCATGTGCTTCCCAACAGCCCCGAGTCTCGAGGGAGCTCTCTGACATCAGCAGTTGAGACAGGTGGTTCCCTTTCCAACTGTGGAAAATAAACCCTAGTGCAGAGGCACTAAGTAAATATAGCAGTACTGTAATTTTTCCTGGGTGCACTCTCCTTGTGGATTCTATCCTAGGATGGTACTTTATCCAACAAACCCGTTTGGGGCATACTTTCGTGCCAATAACCGGCTGCACGTTTGCCAACAGGTTGTTATTGGCATTAAAGATACTGGGGAAGGCTCTGCTTTGCTGTCCTAGTTGGAGGAACTACAGTTTTCCTCCTCTGGTTTATTCAGAATATGTAGTCAAGTGACTGCCCAAACCTCTGCTGGACTATGTCACCCTTTGTCCCCTGTTATTAATACAACCCAACAGAATGACAGACAAGAGTCAGACCATCTTAAAATCACATGCATAGGGCAGGTCAATACCAATCATATCCAGTTTGAGGCTGCCAGCTAAAATCAGCTGAGATGGACTGAGCCCTTTGTGGTCACAACTATTTGCTTTAGAATTTAAGAATGACTAGCAGAAGGGCACCCTGTAACGTGTGTATAAAATTACTTAATTCAGCTTCTATTTCCCTTTCGGAACATAGATACTTTTACACTCTGACAGCCACTGGCTCTTAAAGCATTCTCCTTTTTGTTGTATCGCCTTAGAAACACAAATCTTGTTCCCTGGCAGCAGCCTGCTAAGTGCTGTACCACAAGCCCAAACTAGTTCCCCCTCGCAGCTTTAATTCACAGTAAGTGGCATGAAAGGAGGTCAACCCTCCTCAGAAAACACTCACAGTTCTTTTCGACTTCAGAATCTATTTCAGAAAGCCACATTCCCTGGTATGTAAAGAGGGGCTGCGGTTTTGAGACTCAGACCCTAACTATTGACAACTTTTTGGAATGGTCTACACAGGGGCGAAAGTAGGGAGATGATCTGAGTTTCAACTCCTGATCGTAGTTTTCCGTGAATTCAGAGAACTCGGAGACAAGGAAGGCGGCAACTTCTCCCCTATAACCTTTTCTTCTGGAAACTGCGATGGCATGCATACATGTTATGGCTTTTCTCTCTGGAGGTGTTCATTGAGTGCTTAACTCAATAATGCCATCTTAATCCTGAATGTCTCCATGGTAACCTACGACTGTAATAAACAAGTCTAAAGAATGGAAAATGAAGCAAAGTCCTCCTGCTGCCCCCTAACCTCCAACTTGGAAAGAACCAGGTCCTCTCTGCTACATAGTCTGTAGGTCTTTCAGCAAGTGTGAAAAAAGTGTCATAAAGAAATGACATCCAACTTTTGGTGCATGCATATTTTGCCAAGCAATATGCTAAGCAGTTAGGTGGATTATCTTAATCCTTACCCTAATGGTAGGAGTAAGTGCTATTATTCTGCTGATTCTAGGGATGAGCTCACTGGACGTTAGAGAGACTAAGAAACTTTTCTAAAGATAGAAAATGGGCGTGTGGGAGACTGAAGATGTGAGGCCAATTCTGTCTGTCTCCAAACATTTAACATTTTGCTCTTAATAACCGGCTGTGCAGAAAAATGGCACATAACTTATATATCTAGGAATTTCACCACAAATCAGAAGGGAGCCACAGTTTCAAGTTCACAAGGGCAGTAAAAAAGCAAAAATATCTAGCTAAAACCACTGAGGATATTTGAAAAATAGATTAAGATTAAGAACACAGCCTACAAGTTTGATCAGACACCCTGCTCTGATCAAAGGAAGACCTTCTACAAGTGTCTATGAACTTGATCTGATGTGTCACTTAAGAGAATGCAACTCTCTTTGCAGTTCAACCTATAAAGTGAACTTGGGGTGTTTGATTCAGGACACTGAAGAGCATCCCCAAAGGAGAAAGGGCTCTGACTATAATACCGCCCTTCTCTTTAAATGAAATGAAAGACTCCTTTTGAAGTGGCAACTCCAAACAAGGACCAGAGTTAACACATCATTAGAACACAAGGCAAACCATATTTTGAAGATGTTTTATATTCTACAAATGAGCATGCAGGCCAAATCTATACCATGAAGCATATGTAATCTGTTCATCTAATCTGGAACAGATCTTGACAAATAGACCATAGTTTCACCTGTCAGCAGCAATATTCAAATCAACTTCTAATGGATATTTTATAAACTTTTCTTGGAAAAGTGGTCAACTATGACAAGGTCACATAGTTTTGGGACATTCAAAACTCTTATGGTGCCAGTCTTTAGAGAGGGGCTAAAATATGTGGTTTTCAAAACTCCTCTGATTCTGGAAATGTGAAAAAGAAAAAAAAAAAGATAGAAATTCATTGAACCTAAAGAAATGTGGGCTTTGGGGATTTCATGGCCCTGGTTTTACAGCAATTATAACTGAGGTCCAAAGTACCTGCATCCCCTGGTAGACCTTTGGGCCAACAATGAAACAGTGTTCAGAATACATGTCCCAGACCACAGAGTCAGAGTAGGCTGCCTCCCCTGATGTCTGCACACCTTCTGGAGCCTGAAAGACCAAAGGCAATCTGGGATGGCCTATGGCCATTTGAGGAAGTAGGCAAGGGAGTATTCATTCTCAGCTAACCACAGCCACTATCACTACCACACCTAAGACCAAAACCAAAACCACACTGACTTGTATAACTTAGTAAAAATGAAGAGCTGCACTCTTCTGGTTATGCAATATCAAGAACATTAGGCCAAGTTCACATTCATCATCCTTTTCTGTTTATGCAAATTATGCTTCCAGGAACACACACTTCAAAGCAGAATGAGAGCTCAGGTGGACATGGAACACACTGGCTGTGCTGCGGTGTCCTCACCAAAGACAAACAAGCAGAGACAGGACCAGGAGTGTGAAGTCCACTCTGTCCACACTACGGCAATACCACAGATTGAGCTGATCAGCTTCTCTGAGTCTCAGTGCCTTCCAGGTGGGGAATGAGAATAATATCTAGCCCACAAGCTTTTCATCAGAATCCAACAGGGCTATGTAAAGGACACACATAGATAAGGAGACCTCCAGAGTGCCTGGAGGTGGTGCCCATTTCCTCCTTTAAGAGGCTTCAACTAGTTCTCTGTCCTCACAGCTTTTCCTCTCTCACCTGACTCAGGGGTATTGATTATAAGGTATGTGCAATAAGCCTCCATGCTTTTTGTTCCTTGGAGTAGACTTGGGATTCATGAAGACACAGACACAGGGGAAATGCTCATGCTTCCATTTGGGTGCCTTGCACATGGAGAGGACAGGAGGCAATCCTGCCCAGAGCACAAGGTAAGCCTGCACAATAAATGTGTAAGAGAGAGGCCCTTCTAAAGTCCAATGCATGAAAAAAAAAAAAACTCAAAAAACCTTTGAAATGGAAATAAAATGAGATTGGATTCACGACCAATGCTTAATCATTGCAAGTTTGGGCAAATAGCTGAGGAAAGATACTGTGCAAATTGCCACAAAACAAGCTCTTTTAAAAGAACTAGTAGCAATGCCTGTTTCCAATTTCCAACATCTCTTTAGGTATTTACAGGAAAAAAAATCATCAAAAATTACATATAAAAAATCGAAACTTAAAAAAACTCCCAAACCAGGTGAATTCCCCATGGGGGGGGGGGGAACAAAACTGAAAGTTGGATTGATTATAAGCACTGAAGCTTTATTTGAATGTCTGCATCATAAAATGACCCTATAAATGCCCAGAGTTATAAATAAGGAAAACAAGTTGGTGACATAGGAGAGAAGAGATATGTTCATAAAATCCATGTGTTATTTTTCTAAATATTATCAATAACCACTGACACTTGAAAGAGGACCAGAGAACAGAAAAGAAAATATCATCCTGCTTGGAAAAATTAACCACAAGGAATCCGTCTCTTCAATTCATGTCTGCAGTTGATATTTATAGTCTCAGACAGTAACTTTAGACATGTCCAAGGGTGCACAATGGACTTCCTTCTCCCTGACATGAACTCTGCCTAGTATATGCTGAGTGTTTCTTATCTGAAGTACTTGGGACCTGAAGTCTTTCAGATCCTTTTTTTTTTTTTTTGTTTTGGATTTTGTTTTGGATTTTGAAATGCTTGCATATATGGAATGAGATATTTTGGGGATGGGACTCAATTCTAAACATCAAATTCTTTTATGCTTCACATAATGCCTTATACATTCTGAAGAGTAATGTCATACAATACTTTTATTGCACCTGTGTTTGGGCTGAAACTTATCACTAGGTCAGCTGTGGAATTTTCCACTTGTGATATGATGGTGAGTTTCAAAAATCTGGCTTTCAAACTTGGAATGTTCAATCTGTGGATATTAACTATTCAGATTATTTTCACTTTGTAAAGCTAGATAAAGATGACCCTAAAAAATTAAAATTAATCTAAAAATTCTTGAGTAAAAAAATTCCAGTAAGCCAGGTGTGGTGGTGTACACCTATAATCTCAGGGGCTCAGGAGGCGGAGACAGAAGGATTGCAAGTTCAAAGCCAGCCTCAGCAAGTTGGCAAGACCCTGTCTCTAAATAAAACATAAAAAGGTCTGGGGATGTTCTCAGTGGGTAAGTGACTCTGAGTTCAATCCTGGATACCAGAAAGAAAAAAAAAAAAAAACGATTCCAATGAGGTTAAGTAATTTCTTTATCTCTGTCATGCTATGACAAAGACACACTCCACAGACCTCTCACATACAGCCCATGTGCGAATTATATGTCTCTACAATTGTGTAGAACACAAGAGAAAAGGGGAAACCTCAGCAAGAATTTGGTATGCTCCAAAAGATGGCCCAGGAACATGCTAGGTACTCAACTTGTATAAGGTTCTATGATCATCTTCTCCAAAAGCATCCACAGTCTTAGAGTCAGACACACACAATCAATCAAAGACCCACATGCCCATACAACAATAGTGAGTGTGTTGGGGAAGGAAGGGTGGGGTTCAGTAAAGAGCTTGAAAATAGATCTAATTAACCTTATAAATATAGCCAGGCCCGACGAAGACTTTTATAGACCACTGCCCCATATATAATTCAATATTAAAACTAGACTCATCACTAAATCATGTACATACACAGATGCCCAATGAAGTTTTGATCTCTGTTATAATGGGTGTTTCAATGATTGGTTTAAAAGATCAAATAGCATAATGTTTCAAAGGAAGAGTTTTGATGCCCAACTAGGTGCCCTGCTTTGCTGGGGGCTTGGACTGATAGATAGTGTAGTATTGGGCAATCCCTGTGGATACCAACATGAAAATACAGGACAACAGCAAAGGTTTGCCAGGATCTTAACCACCCATTCATGGACTTCCTAATACAAGTTCTGGGATCCCAAACAAAGGACTGCAAGGGCCGTTCTTGTCTGGAAAGTAGCATGTGTATTCCTCTGGCTATTGGTGGGCTACCAGGGATAGGGATTGCTGGGACCTTAGAGAGGTGTCAGACAGAGAGAGGAAAGATAAGGAGGCAGAGACAGCTTTTCCTTTGACATGAGACAGAACTAGGCCGTGACAATTCTTAACTTTTTGAATGCTTTGAGATACTTAATAACCCTGGACTTCTATAAAATTGAGATGACACCACTGTCCTCATGAGTAGGTAAGGATCAGACACTTAGCTTGGTACCTGGTAGGCATTTGGTAAATGGTAATTCTCCTTAATGCTAAGGGATTGGAAAATAAAAAGTCCTGATGAGAAATGATGAATCACACAAGGGTTAGCTGCTAAGAGAAACGCAAAAAGAAAAAGAAATATATATATGAATATGAAATGTAGTGCGAGCTTAGACTTGACTCTCAACAAGGTGGGTGGTAGATACAGGTGCTAATGTGATCTTAACATGAAAGCTGGTCTTTAACCTATGAAATGCCAATCACCAGAAGACCAGAGAAATAAGACTTAGAGTAGTTTAAAATGGAACCAGGATATTTTTAAAATATCTAAGTTATAATGTATATCAGGTACCACCTTCCCAAGTACTTCACAGATATTCTCTTAGGCAATGAGAACTATTGCTTCCCTCTTTTTCTCAGGCGGAAAGACTGAGATGCAGAGACTTAGGGAAATTGTTCAAGGTTACATATCCAATAAACAGGAAGGTTGGGCCTGAGCCTGGGCAGCCTGCTTCTGGGGTCATGCCCCTAACACACACTTGGCCTCCAACCAACAAATTGACTCTCCCTATTACCTGCCAAAGTTTTAGAATTTTACTGCTTAAAACTGGGAAGCATTTAAGCTACAGAGTTGGGTAAGACCTGGCTCCCAGTCTCATGGGGACACAGTCTAACAGAGAGAATGGGAGCTTTGGGTATGGAAGAAGTAAGGAATCTATAGAACATAGTGAACAGGGAAAGCAGAACCCAGCGTGGCTGCAACAGAGTGAGGAAGGGGAAGCAGGCATTATCAGGACAGTCTGACCCATGTCCCCACTTTAAAACCAACCTGTGTGTTGGGAACACTCAGTAAAATAACCCTTTGTTATCTTTGTATTATTAAGATCATGATATTTTCCATTGTTGTTATTTATATATATAAACAAAATATCCATGAGGCATTTGTGATCTTGTAGGGTCAGAGATGTGGACATGAATAATTGTAATAGAAGTTCTCATGTTTTCTGATTACTTGAGGTCTTAGATGAGACATGACACAGTCTTGACTTAATCTCACTGCTAGTTTCTAATAGTCATCTGATGATCCTCCTAATGAGTGACATGTCTGAAAGTATTTGCTATTGATTTTTGATATAGACAATTATGAATTTATCTAAGAAACACATGTTTACCTACAACTAGTCAATAAAGTTCCAATAGGACATAAAATTAGGGGTCCATCAAGGATCGGAGAAATTATGATAAGTGAATGTGAATTTTATCAACAAATATATATAAAACGCATAGGGTAGCTCTTTAAAAGCACCCATTTATTATTGTGGTAAGAACCATCAACGTGAGATCTACCTTAAACTTTCATGTGGAGGATACAATTATGATACTTACAGCAACAAAGTCATACTGCATTTACCTCACATGACTGAAACCAAAAAGCATCTATTCTTAAAAAAAGTGTGATTCTGGAGTCTCTTTGGGAACTGCATGTTCCCAAACATAACAAATTACAAACTGAATAATCACAAAAGAGAAAGGTTGACCCACAAAGAGTTCATTAGGATTAGTGTGAAAAAATACTTAATCAATGAAACTGATTTTTTAAGTTAAAAATGTACTAGGAAATATTAAGAGAAAGGCAGAGAGTGTTCCCCTAAGGAGATCACAGGTTCAAGAGCAGATCCTCAGTTGGGTTTTTCAGGCCAAGGCAAGAGGCTTTGTGGGGGAGCAGCTCCTCATACCCTGGCCTGACTCCGACCTCAGCTCACAGCCCGAGGCCTGAGGAAAGCTGGGGGGCTCTCTGCATCTCAGTTTCCTTAACTATAAAGCAGAGCTCACCAGTGCTTACCTCTATGAGGACCATAAGAGATAATACCCCTGAAGGTTAATTTTTATGTGTCAATTTAGCTAGGCAATGAAGTCAAAGTATTTGGTCAAACAATAGTTTAGATGTTGCCATAAAGGTACTTTGTAGAAGGGACAAATATTTATAACCAGTTGTGGGTATACCACAGCAGATCAGTCGGAGGACTTAAGAGCAGAAACTAAAGTTTCCTTGAGAAGAAAATCTCTGAGAGAGTAAATCCTCTAGTTTCTGGCCTGCGTGGCTGTCCTGTGCATTTTGAACTTATGACTACAGCATCAACTCTTCAAGAATTTCTAGCTTGTTGACCTGCCCTACAAATTGGATCCCTGATAGCCTTAACGATCATGGTAATGCCTTAAATCTCTCTGTTCCCACCCACCACCCAACATAGTCAATGAGCATATGAAATAAAATAGAATGAAGGCCCTTTATCGCCAGTTGGTTAACTAGAGAAATGTGTAAAAGCTCGGGATTGTTATTTATAATGAGATTATTTTTCAAAAACAAATCCAGAACCTTCTGAGCAGAAGAAATGCGAACAGGTTAACATGAGGCTTAAAGAAGATATTTAGAACACAAGCCACATGAGGGCAAGGCCATTGTCTTGTTGCTAGGTCGTAAAACGGTCATGAACAACTCAGTAAACACACATGGATAAAGGGAGGAAGGCTAGAGTTCTATAGCTCTATAGGTTGAGCATCTTTTCCCTATTAACTGATTTGAACCCAAATTATTTTACTTTTGAGCTAATAACAGAGGAGGGCAGAGGAGGTGGGTATTCATCCATCCATCTCCACAGTCATCGGGTTCCAATGAGCATGAATGCCTTCCACATTCCCCAGGCTAGACTGGCCTCAGGACTGTGAAGAGGAGACATAATTCTTACCTTTGGAGCACTCACATGTTGGAGGTAAACATATAAATAAGCAAGTATAACTACCTCATTACTAGGTCCTGGAGTGAAGCCACACGGGAGGTACCTGGAGAGCCCAGAGAACACATACACCCCTCACCTCTTTTAGAAGGGATTCATTCATTTATATAGATATTCACTTATTAAATAAATCTTCATTATGTAACTCAGTACCAAGCATTATGCTGTACCCTGGAAATACTAAAAAAAAAAAAACATCCCAGATATTAATAATGACTCAATTGCATTGATGATTGATGGTTATTGATGTTTCAAATATTTTTCTAGGTCCTTTACCTTTACTTACTGATTCTCTTCATGCACCAAGGAATCTGGTATGTATTTCTCACACCCTTTCCTATAAGTAATCGTATAGGCATAAATTTGTGTGTTTATTTTCCAAGTTCATTGGTCGCCCATTAACCAAAAGGCATACTGTTAGGTACCAATTTAAAGAACACATAATATGTGTCCTTAAGTCCAATGGAAGAGACAGAGCCACAAACACAACTGCAGATCTCCTGACTCCCGTAGTCTTATTGAGGCCCTGTCGTAAACATAAGCAGGTCCTTTCAAAACTTGCCCCACACTGGAGAATATAATTTTGAACACAACTAGTTAGATGGGTCAAGAGTGTTTTGTCTCATTATTATCAGGCAAACAACCAAAAAGAAGTACTGTTAACATGGGTGACAGATGTCTTCAAAATCTTATTTAAAAACAAGACTCTGTTTTTGTGACTAACCACATTAATTGCAGGTCAGCGTGGCCTAAGCCAATCACAGTTACCTGGGACACGATGCAACATCATGGCTTTGAGTGACCTTCCAGCCATTGACAGTAGCGTAAAGCACTGCTTCTCAAGCACTCAATATCGAAAGTATAAACACAGCAACAGAAGATGTGGGTATTAATATCCTGCATTATTGATAAATAGTATGTATCTGTCATCAGTTAGCAGCAACTATATACTGCAGCAATTTCTAAATGAAGCCTTATAAATAACTGTAGTTTTAATTACCCCCAGAAAACTACAACATCTATCAACACTCATGACTCCTGGTAAGAATCATGGAGGTTCTAGAAAGTTCCACGGTTACTCAAAAAGTGAATGGCAATTAAAGAGTAAAGATTTTTTTTTTTTTAATCTTAAGGGGAAAATGCCATCTCTATTCAACACACACAAATCTAGATTTTCTCGGGGATGGAAATCATGAAAGAGCACGCACCAGCTAATGCGTGCACACACTCTTCATGTTGGAAAGAAAGCAATAAAGAAAAAGGAAGAGTCCCCAGTCAAATCAGAGATGAGATTATGCAATAGCCAATATGGGGATCAAGGAAGAGGGACTCCTTTGGGATAGAGGAAAATGGGTTCTCTCCTTTCTTTTGTACTTAGGACTGACTCCATTCCTCTTTTTAATGTTTAAAATTGGTATCCTATCTATCTACAAAAATGGGATTTGGGATTACATACAAAGTTAGACACATGAAACAAGACAATAAAAATGAAAACTAGATCAAATCAGTTTAAAGGGAGCAAGGAAATAAATGCTGCCATATACCTGGAGTGCACTATATTTTTATAACTAAGTTCTACATTTACCTCTGAATTTCCTGGCAGTTTGAACAAAAATTAAAATGCACTGGGTTTAATAAATATCCGTAATTCAACAAAAGGAAACAGGACTTCCCCATCCTCCTTACTTTGACTCTAACCAATTTCCACTCCTTCCCAGATATAAGGATTCTTGTTTCTTTCTCTATAGCATTTATCAATATTCTAAATTCTAGCTTTTTTATTTATTTTCTCTTAATGCTACTGGACTGTAAAGTTCATGAGGACAGGAGTTGGTTTTTTTGTTTTGTTTTTCATTGTTTTATCACAAATTCCTAGAACAATGACTGGCATGTGGTAGAAAACAGAGGGGGGTGGATTTTATTCCCACTTCTGAATTTTGGGGAGAAATTTATCATCAGATCTGTGATAATTTGGATATGAGATATCCCCCCCAAAACTCATGTGTTAATTCAGGAGCATTCAGAGGAGCAATGATTAGATTATAAGAGCTATAACTCAATCAGTGGATTAATCCATTTGGTGGATAATTCAAAAGGACTACTGTGCTAGATATTAACAATAGGTGGATGGAGGAAGGAGATCACTGGGAGTATACCTTTGGGGATTATATTTTGTGCCTGTCTCTTCCTTCCACTCCCTCTCTCTATGCTTCCTGAGCCACCAGCCCAGCAGGTAACCTCTTCCATGCCCCTCCACCATGATGTTCTGCTTCACCAGGAGCCCAGACCTGTGGAGTTGGTCAACCATGGACTGAACCTCTTAAATCATGAGGTTAGAATAACTTTCCTTCCCCTGAGATGCTCTTGTCAGGTATTTTGGTCATAGCAATGCGAAGCTGAAAACACAAAGTCCTGTAACTAAATCACACCGGGCTATGGGGCTACACTGAGTTGGGTTGACATTCATGATCAGCTTCAAATGAAAGGCACACGCAAACATGTGGTAACAAGGACACAGAATTTGGAGCCAGAAGATCAAGCTTCAGTTACCTGGGCCACCACATCCTCCCTGTGTCTTCTATCAGGCAACAAGGCATAATGAGAGATTCTGAACTCAAGGGACCTGGCTGTAAATCCTGCCCTGATACTTCAAAACTTGAAAGCTGTGTGACCTTTGAGAATTTACTTAGCCTCTCCATGCTTCGGTTTCTTTATCTGTAGAATAGGGATAATGAGAGTACCTACCTCAAAGGATTTCTGTGAAAATTCAGTGAGTATATATACATATATGATACACACACACACACATATATATATATATATATATATATATATATATATATATATATACACCTATGTATGTGTAGGGATAAGTACACACATGTACAACAAATGGATCATTGCCTGGCACACAGGAAAACTAGTGTTAGCAGTAAACTGAACTCCTGTTCTTCGTTTGTAAAATGTGGATAGTAATTACCCATCGAGCTGGTTGTAAGGATTGAGTGACCTTAATAAGTGACAATGTGCCTAAGTTTTTTGAAGGGTGAATTTGTTGTTGTTGTTTATTTTCATGAGTAGAATTCATTCATCCTAAGCTTTTTAGAAAATGCAAAAATCCCCTCTATCTCAACAAATAGTGAGAACCCTATTAGAATTTTCTTGCATAAATTTCCACATTTCTTTCTATGCCACAATCACAGATATGTGCTTATGAAAACACAAATTTTTAAACAGCATTGGACACACGATATAATGCTCTGAAAACTGCATTTTAAAACTCTTCTCATGGTACTCTATCAGCAACTAAAGATCCATGTCATTCTATGTAACAGCTGCCTAGCATCTCATGATATGAAAGTACCTTGATTTATTTTGCCAATACCCCATTCACACACATTAGGTCATTTCCAATTTGTGAAAGTGCTCTGTAAACTATAAAGAAATATACAAATGCTAGTTATCATCACCATTGTCTTAAAGACAAATATCTAGATATTCTTATTATAGTCTTAAAAGGCCTTTGTCCACCATCTCTTTAGCCCCCTAGAAATGCTGCTTCCATCTAGTCATGTCCACGCCATCATGGACAAAGCATGACATTTAGGAATTCCACATCTGAACACCCACACAAAAATGTGAACTAGTGAGTCAAAACTAGGGGAAGGTGTTGATGAATATTCCCGAGAGTCTATTTTCTCAGCACATAGACGGCTCTCCCTGGCACAGACTGCCTGGCTCTCCTTTGCTACAGACTGACATCACTCACCGTGGCTGCCCTTTTCCCCAGAATCTATGCGTGACCTCAGAATTTTTGACAATGAGCTCCAAGTAGTCATTATGAAGCAATTGGAACAGGCAGGAGAGATAAAATGTATTTGCTAACCCCAGGTTGAGGATATAAAGAATAAAAAGGAAGACGTCTGTAAGTACAAGCTGAGTAACTCCCACGGAAGGGTTTTGTCCTGTATGTAAATGGCAGATTCGGTGGCTATATCCATTCACACCGCTGTCCCCACTATGTGCTGAGCTCCTTGAGATCAGGAAGCACATCCTATCCTCTCTGCATCCCTGCCTTTGCCTAGTAGAATACTACATAAGAACAAGTACTTGAGACGTGTTGTTCTCCTGTGGGTGAGCGATTGGAATAAAGACCGGAATCCCTGATCTCACGTATTTTACAATCTCATTAATTCATAACCAGAATTAAAATAAAATGGCAACATATTCTCTGAAAATAAAATCTGCTGTATTATTTATGGAAGGATTTTGGTAGGATATCCAAATGCATGAAAACAAGTAAATTAGAATTGCTACTCTTTTTTTTTAAACAATAAATTTTCCCTATTAATTAATGTTGTGACTTAAGAGCAAATGTGCATGGTAGGAAATGGAGGGTCCTGCTGACACCAATTTTATGAAGAAGGTAGTTTATATGTTGAGATATATTGCAGATATGCCACTTCCTGGCTGAGGTCCCAGCATGAGCTGGATGGATTCACCTTATAAAACTCTGGCCTTTCACCTCTTTAAGGCTACAATTAACTCCTCCATGAGTTTCATTCATTCAACAAATATTTACTGCATTCCCCACGTGTACCAAACACGACAGGAAGTGCTAGATTTGGGGAGGTCCCATAGGAAAAAATATACATATTTTAAATTTAAAACTGGTAATATGTAAACATTTCAGGCCTCTTCATGAAGGATCATCATGAAAAATATTACCTAATTTTTATCTCCTAATATTAACATTTGAATTCATCACCCTGGCCAGGAAGGTCTTTTTATCCAAACATGGAGGTTAGCAAATAAGTTCCATTATCTCCTGAGTGTTTTGACTATTTGATACTAGCCACCAGAGATTGTTAATAAAGACTGAACTCTAGGAAAAGGACAGCCCTCAATGAGTGATGTCTGCCATGAAAAAATGAGTAGAGCAAGTGACTTTTGTGCCAAGTTGCTATGGGTTGGACCTGGAAATGTCCACTAAGTCCCATGTATTCAGAAACGGGACGTTTGGGAAGTGATCGGATCATGGCCTCATTAGTGGATTAAACCACTGATGCCTGAATAGACTCCTGGCAGATAGTTGGAAGAAGTAAGTAAGTAGGGGTTGCCCTGGAAAGGTTATCTTCTCTTCAGCCCCTGTGTCTGAATGTCTGTCTGTCTCTGTCTTTTTCTGTCTGTCTGTCTCTCTCTCTCTTCCCCTGCTCAACCCCCCTCTTATGGCTGCCATGAGCAGAGCAGCTTTCCTCCCCGACACCCTTCCACCATGATGTTTCTGCCTTGGAGCCAGTTGACCATGGACTGAAACCTCTGAAACTGTGAGTAAATCTTTTCCTCCTCTGAGTTGCTCTTCTCGGGTATTTAGGTCACAGCCATGAAAAGTTGACTAACACACAGCATTTGCCATTCCTGTCCCAATACTTCATGCCAACTGTGCTTCTGCATCCTCTCCTGGTCATGCTACATAACTCTGTTTTGCTCTCTCTTTGTGACTTGCTTTAGCAGCCATCTACTTTGTAAATTGTGACTCAACGTGGTTAATATCCAGTGCTGCTCCCGACCACACTGCACCATCTGGCACTTGGTTACATATCAAACCTCACCGTTCTCTAATTTCTCCATTTGAATATATCTTATTTTTCAAAAAAAAAAAACCCATAAAGCAGGTTGAGGGCAGCAGTCTTATGTCTTCATCCATTCTAGCCTGTATAGCACCAAGAAGACAGCCAGTGATATCAAAAGTACTCAACAAACACGTTTTGTGTGACTGCATGGGGACTGTCAGTCTCAGGGCCCTGATAACCTGTCTGCACATACTAGTTGTACCTTTGCCAAATGTATAACTTTGGATAAAAGCATGCAACTGTAGCCTGCCTCAGTTTTCCCATCTCTAACCTAGAGAGGTAACAATACAAAGTCTCTAAGGTGCTAAATTGAACTACCATGCAATGAGTTTCTATATCTTAGAGGACATTATACTGCAGGGAGGATTTTGCAGTTTGCAATATCTCTTTTCATCTAATAAAATGAGTGTTTTTCTTTCCTTTTAAAAGAAGTGGATTGTAAATCCCCTTGAGAGGCAGCTCAGCTTTTACTCACTCTCTATTCTAAGTTCCCAATAAATGAATGGTGATTGTCTCCTCTTGCTTCAGCCCTTAAAAAAAGTCCACCTTCCTACTAATAGAAAATAGGATTTGAGTGATAGCCCTTACACTAATTGGTCAGGAGCCCTAGATGAAATATTGTTATTGACAGAATGTTCTCCCTTTTTCATGCACTGATAAAGTAGCTTAGCAGAGCATGCACAGAGCAAATGGAGGACAGAGAAAAAGCACCTGAAACTTGGATCAGATCGGAAGAACCAAGTCAGCACAGTAAGGTTCTTGTTAATGAAAGATCCTGCTAAGAGGATACAACAGAAGCTAGCATATTCAAGAAGACAGTGGGAACATGGGAACAGGCGTCGCCAGTGGTGGGTGAGAGGCTAAGAAAAGAGCAAAGACTCAAAAGCTCCGATGTGCTCTATTTGACCCTTGAGGTCCACATAGGATCAAATGTAAATGAAATCACTTTAGAGACTGTAATTTTTAACTCAGCAAGAAGAGTGGTATGCATAAAGAAATCCCATCACAATCTGTCAAAAACTTTCTATCGATTTGAAAAGATAAAACATAAAATGTTCAAAGGAGCATCATAAATATAATGGTACGGGCTAAGATCAGGTGCAGAGAAGCTTCTACCAGTGGGACTGTATTCTGCCGTGGCAGGTGATGAACCACCTCAGCGAGCTACCAGCCCTTTCCTGGAGAGCAGCCTCTGGCTACTATGACTTGATCTAAGTCCTTTTGAAAGGACAAAAATGGAACCAAAGTTAATGTCTATATCAGTCCTCAGGATGGTAGTAATACTCTGGTCAAGATTTCGGTTTGCCATCCCTTGCCACTCAACTAGGGGATGCCGCAGCTGGGAAACGCGTGGGAGGAGATGGAGCTCAGGAGGGGCCAGCAAAGCCTTCTGCCCCTGGGTGATTTGATTGAGGCATGATCCTTGGACAAGTCAAAACTTCTTTCCCCCAAAAAACCCTAAATTTATAAACAAAACTGAAATTACTCATCTTGTCTTTTTTTCTCTTCACCCCAAATTTCCTCCACTCCAGTCCCTAATACCCAAACCTCCCCCCACCTCAGGAAAGGGCAAATTGGGGAGAGCGTTGCTGGGATTCTTTATTGTGGGCTCCTCCTCTCCCGTGGTGCTATCACCCAGACTCTGGAGTTCTTCCTGCTGGAAACCAGACTCCAGTTTGGAAGGAACAGAGAGGTTCCTCCCATCCTTCAAACCAGTTGCAGCCACCAGGAACCTGCCCCAGCCAGGGCTCCAGCTCTGGTGACATACCAGTCATAGGACCCAACCCAGGGCTGGCCATCTGGGTACAGCAAGGAGCCAGCTCAGAGGGGAACCCAGAAGACCAGGGGTTCTTGGATTAAAAGGACAATTGAGTCTCCCCCACCACCCAACTCCTCCCACCACCTTTCTCAAAAGGAAAGGAGTGGGTTCTGCCACTCTGGGCACCATGCAAAGTTACCAATTCCTTTCTCCCACACTCACTCCATTCTTCTGAGGAATGAGGCTGACTTTGATTCTTCAGATTACATCCACAATTAAACTCTTCAAGACTTTGTACCCTGGGAAAATAGTAAACAACCCAACTCTTGTCCTCAGATAACCAAGTGTGTGTGGCCAGGGGGGAGGGGAAATGGAAAGCACTGAATTGAATGAAAAGGAATTCTTCAGCTCCCCCAGAAGGTCTCTGCAGAGAGAAATGCAAGGGGGTGATGCACCTTGTAATTTAAAACTGTTTCTTCCGGGCCTTTCCAGTGCTCAGCCTGAGCCAGGCGTGGGATTTGATTTGGCTGCCCTGACGTGAAAAATGCGCTACACAACAGACACCAGGGTGCCAGGCAGCTGGTCATGTAAAGCCCCCAGGCACACTGAACACCATTTTGTTTGACATTTCAGAAGGATCTGAAAACCGACTCTCCCATCCAGCCCAGGCAGGTGGGAGGGGAAGGGTGAACAAGATAAGCACAACTTTGTGTGGGGCTCTTCTGGAATTTATTGGAAAAGGCAGAGGGAGCCTACTGAAAGCAAGTTTGTTCTTACTGGTACATATTTTGTGATTTAGTTGCTGGGGAAAGGGGAATTATTTGGACTCAGCTTTCAAAAGGAAGTGCAATCCCCAAAAGGAAAAATAGGAACAATCCTATAGCTTAAAGGTAAATATGGCATTTACCTAAATAGACTGTCTCTGCTGCCCCCAAATTACAGTGCAGTGCTAAAAATGCTAGGGGGCATAGTGACAGGGAAGAATGTCATTCATTCATCACACAAGTATTTATTGAATATGCACTAAGTTCATGATGTTCCTCCCCTGCCAGAAGGTGGGCAGAGAAAGACACCTCCGTAATCAGAGATGGATTTTGACCTTATGGAATTTGCAGTCTGATAGGGGAACTCGTAAGCAAACAGCCAAGATCCCTCAGCGTGAGGAAGAAATGTCGTCGGGCATGGTAGAAACAGGTAGAAACAGGCCTTCAGTGGCTCCTGGTGTCCGGCACTCCAAGAGAATTGATTCCCATTAGAGAAAAATATATTGCTTAGCTTCGATATCCACCAGAAGACAGGGAGCCCTCGACATCCCGTCACATCCAGAAGAAAACATCTCAGACAACTTCACCTTCTCACCAAAATATGCAGGAGCACATGCACGCGTGGTCTGAATCTCTATAGCCATGAGGGGTTTCTCCTGTCTCTCTCCCTGAGTAACAGGAGTGAAGTGCATCTGTTCATAAAGTGGCTTTTAATTTTTTTTTTAAACTCTGCCATTCTTAAGAGGATTAGTTTTTATTAGTTCAGTTAATTCACTTTCCTTTGATTTTTTTTTTTATAATGATTTAAAAGCAGGAGTTGACTTTGGTGGCCCACAGTAAGTTTCTGACTTTCTGGGTTTGAGGTGAGGGTTTTCAGCAGCCACGGATCCTTGTGGGCATTTGTTTGGTATACTCCCGACAGATACAATGGAATGCTTCAATGAAAACATGCCGGACTCATTTTCCATCTATGAATGAACAGAAGGCATCCCGTCGTGGCTAAGGAGGGACAAATATTCCACCCCACTGGGGCCTGCTGCCCGGCCCGGGCTGCACCATTATTGTTCCCACTCTGGCTTCCACATGCAATTTACTAAAGTTTGTGCTCTCTCATGGCAGGGTGATTTATCACTGACACCTCTTTGCCACTTCAACTGGGGGCCATTGCAATGGGGCAAGGTTCAAGGAAGTTGGCCAAAACCGAAGCAGACATTTTATCAGCTAACTATTGCGTTTTCTAGTTCTTGACTTTTTCCCAGGAGCTTTAGTTTTTCATTTTGTTGGCTGCTTTTAACTCCTCTGGTGCTGTTCAATCCCGGATTATTTTTTCTGAAAACAATAAAGTATCTAGTACACTGAGTTTGTTTGTTTGCTCGGCTTGGCTTCATTTCTTTTGGTAAAAGGATATCAAGTCTCCTTGGCTCTACCCAGTGAGACTCACCCTGGTTTCAAGTATTAGAGAACTATTACTGAGACACTGGTCAGGTGGGCAGACCGAGGTATGGAACTGTGTCTAGAGCCTTCCATTTTCTCACTGTTGCAGAGGTGACTGAGAAACATGGCGGCCTGCTTGGCTCTCCCATTTAAAAATGATCCCACCTCATTATCCACGCCATTCCTGACTTCTTCACCTGCCTGATGGCCCATTGATTTATTCACTTATTCACACATTCAACAAATGAGTGCCCAATATGAGAAGAGTCGCTGGGCAGTGATTAGCAAGTAGTAGAAGCAAAAAGTGAATAAATACCTATTCTCCTCTCAAGGAATTTGTGACAGTGTGTGGAAAATAATCAACAAATATTTTTGATACCAAAAAAAAAATGAATGAAAATGACTGCTAGAAAAGGCAGTCCATTCAAAGCTGTCAGAGTAAGGAGGAAGAAAAGAAAGAACGAGAAAGAAGGCATGGCTAAAAGGAAGGGTCCGCATGTATTTAGAAATGGATTCCCCAAATGCTCCAATTGTATTGAGGTGAAATTTTGATTTGACCTTCTGAGCTGACACAGGATAAGAGCCAGCACATTCTGTCCCTTAGACAAAGTCTTTCCCCAAAAGTTCACTTTCAGAATGACTTGCCAACCTCCTATCCCTTACTCTACTCCCACCTTCAGCACGGTCTTCGTATTTTCATTTTTTTACTCATGCTGAAACGGCTTTATTTACTTTAAAAGGATCACAACACAGAGTGCACGGAGAACTCATGAGCTTCTTCCCCAGGGCTGGCCACACTCCCATTCTGCACTAAGAGGAGATGCCCTTTCTGAGTCCAGCACGCCAGGGCAATCCCATTGCAATGCTGGCTCAGTCCTGGCCCCTCCTGGGCACAGGTAGAAATGATACCAAGGCACTCTGGATCACCCACAGTGCAACTAGGAGGAAGATGATCCATCACAGAAAAGGAAAGGACCATTCCAACCACTTTATAATAGTACAAACAGGTTGGAGTCCAAGTGGGGCTATGCTTCACTCTACCCTTTCTTGAGATGCCCTAAGCCTTTTTTTTAGGGATTTCCAGCCCTGTTTGGAGAAAGGGATACTCAAAAGCCACAGGAGATGTCCAAGGCAAAAAGTAAAGAAATTATCTTTCATTTCTTATCTTTTCTTAGAAAGACCCCCAAATCAGAAGCCTTTGGGACAGAGTCTGCTCACACACATAAACTCCCGTGCAGCCCCAGGGCTGGGCAGGACCAGTCGCTCACGACATTCCTACCCTCCTTCACTTCAAAGTGTCCACAGGATGGAGCTGCTGGTCATGGGCCACCAGTTGTATGCAGTTTTCATTGACAACTCTCCTGATCAGTCATGCTTTGCACACCAAACAGGAGGCGGGTGGTCTGTCCCCCTTTGCTGTCTTGCATGAAGGATGACATGCTCCTGGTTCATATCATCAGAACGGGTCCATCTCAAGTTCAACACATTATCCTTTGAAGAGTGGAAAGACTCAGACAATGAAAGAGCCTGAAAGACAAACCTTCAAGTGTCCTCAGAAGAAATGTATAAGCACGATTGTCACAGACCTGGAGAGTGAGCGTGGGCCTGAAAGCATTTTGTTTTTAATTAACTTTTGTAAAAATCCTCTCAATCTGAGTGATCTTTCACTGACCCTTTGTCAACGGGGGGAAACAATTATTTTGGTCATTGAAAGAGCCATTTTTACCAATGAACTGTCATTATCAATCAATCTAGGGTTTCCTGCACTAAATACAAAAATGGATAGGAGAATAAATCTGTAAAGGAATAAATTATCCACACACCAATCCCCGCAGGCCATGTGTTTATAAGTCAACAGCTTAAAATGGAAACATCTGATGAAGGTAATACACCTGTTAAAGGAGCATAAAATCCCAAACCCAATGGTAAAATATAAAGATTATAAAGCCTCTTAAAGGAGCCATCAAAACAAACTAGTAAATGAATACATCTGCTCCGTGCCAGACTCCAGTTTATAAGTGCCACTCAAAATAAAAGAGATTTAGGACAAACATTTCGTAAAAGGATGCGAAAAGCCGTGAAGAGAACATATTTGGAGGATGAGAGAAAACAGAATGGATTCAGTTAAAAAGGAGAATTGACCTAAACCCAGTCAAGTCTTCCAACGAAAGGTTTTATAAATCTGGTTTTCACTGGAAGGGGTGAGATGGGAGGAGACACAGCAGGACCAATTTTCATGTCCCATTTTATGGTTTGCTTTAAGTTTATAGGGGGAAAAAAGTGGATTCAGTTTAATGCTAAATGGTTACCTGCATTGAAAACTAATAACCATAAAAAAGGAAAGAAAGAATGAATGAATGAATGGAAAATACTTTAAAAATGAAAAAAACAACAACAACAAAAAAAAACAAAGAAACCTTCAGTCAAGGCAGTTCCTCCCAAAAGTCAACCCTATAATGTTACCTAGGAAATGGGATGAGAAAATGATGTTAATTGTACATGGTGGCATTGCTACCTGCCCTCTGGATTTGTTCTTCATCATGCTGTATTTTTCTGGTTCCTCAGCTTTTCTAAATGCTGTTTGTCAGGGTCCCAGCCCTTAAACGCACGTGTCCCCTGTAACTCTGCTCTCAGCCCACCCTGCTCGTCCTTCTTGCTCTTCCTTGGCCAATCCCATGCCTCTCAAGGTTTTTAACTGCCATGGCTACACTGACGGTTCCACCTTTATGTCTCCAACCCAGACCATCCTGTGCAGCCTGAAAGCCAGGGGACTGAGGGCCACTGCTGCTGGGCAGGTCCAGGGAAACTCAAAATACGTCTCAGTGGGCCTCACTTCCTCCCCAAACCCAGCTGCTTTTCTGCCTGTTCTCTCTGTGTCCTTTGGTAACACAATCTACCCAAACCACGGATGTCGCCTCCACTCCCCAAGTTGGCCCCTTCTTCCCATCCCATTATAGATTCTTTAGTTCAGGCTCTCCTCAACTTACCTCCCTGATATCCCTAAAACACTGCTGGCCATACATCACCCAGGCACTGGTCATTTACGGGCCTCCACCTGGACCTGGAGGAGCTCTTGAACATGGTGGGGCCTCCTCTGCTTTGGCCTTGCCTATGGCTCCAGCCCCATCTCATATCACTGCCTGCTTCCAATTTCCAAAAGAGTGTTCCACATCTAGATCCCTTTGTCAGGCTCTTGCTCAAGGTCTGTCCAAAATCCCTCTCAAGGCCCTCTCCTTATCTACTTCTCTTCTTCCTTTAAGAATCAGCTCAAATGGCCATCTCCCAGGAAGTCCCATTAACCTCTGAAGACTCAGTTAGATGTTCCTGCTCAGACCCTTCAAGTGCCTGATGTTCTTGTCTACACTGCACCCAGTGCACGATAGTCCGTGGTCTAGTCATCTCTTTCCCCCATGAACACTTAGCGGATTGACAACAGGGGCTCTTGTATTCATCTCTGCATCCTCCATACACCTAACACTGAACAACTACCCAGTGTGTGATCTCACCCACAGAAACACACACATGGGTATACTTATACATGGATGTTTTAAGGATTTATGCTATTATGCCAGTGAAACAAGAATTTCATGTGTGGTCATGCACAAAAAAAGTGTTCTTGTTTTTGTTTGGTTTGGTTTTGTAGTTGGGGAACGGGATGATTGCATAGATTTCACCTTATCTTTCCTTCTTTTTTTTTTTGTTTTTTTTTTTTTTTTGTATTTTACCATACCTCCTTTTCTTAAAACCAATCATCTTTGAGTTTGCGTTCACCCAACTTTCTACCTATAATAAATAAGCAACCCTTCCTGGGCACCTGCTTTGTTGAAATACTGTTCTCAGTGCTTTCTACGTCTGAATTAATTTATCTTTGCATTAACCCCTGATAGGTTAGAATGAGAATAACCTACTCAAGACCACACAAATCAAGAGGAATATAATCTTTTATTATTATTATTACTTAGTTGTAGTTGGACATAATACCTTTATTTTATCTATTTATTTTCATGTGGTGCTAAGGATCTTACCCAGAGCCTCGCATGTACTAGGCAAGGGCTCTCCCACTGAGCCACAACCCCAGCCCAGGAGGGATGTAATGGTTCTTCAACTGCAATGTACTAACCTCAACTGAAACCCAGCATCCATAGACGGAGTTCTACATCATGGAACAAAACTGTGATATAGCCCAAACATGCATAGGTACACTAATCATTATGGAAATGGACACCAGCCAATCAAAATGTGTCCTAGGAACTCTGCTATGGCCAGGATCAATCCTTTATTTCCAAGATATCAAGGCAGCCAAGGAATTCCAAGAACAGGAGCCACAGTGACCGGACTAGGCGTCCAGACTGCCTGAGTAGCAGCTAGTTACAAAATGGCATCTCAATATTTTTACCACCAATACTGACATAATGGTTCATCTCAGATGAAAATCAACCCTGATCTGAGGCATCAGGATGCAGGGCCAGAGACAAGCATCTAGACTGTTTTCAGGGTTTGCCGTTTGATTCCCCCAGGGGTCACTGTTCTTATATGCAGCTGCCATTGAGTAAAATTTCCTTAGAGGTAAAAACCTACAGCTTTTGGTGGAAGAATGAAGGAAACAAAATTAGTTTAGCCTTCTGGGCTCTTTTTCTCCAGGCCCTGGAAGAACATCTGGCACAAAATAAGCATTCAACATAAATAAATGAATAAGGAGCTCACCCAAACTGGATTAACTGTTAGGTCAACCAGGGAGATTCACAGAGCACCCAGTTTACAAAGGATAACTAAAGCCTTGCTTTAGACAAATTGAGACAAGTGTGCTACACGTGCTAGAAAGTTGGTCAAGATATAAAAGGTGAA
Source organism: Callospermophilus lateralis (assembly GCF_048772815.1). Taxonomy (NCBI): domain Eukaryota; kingdom Metazoa; phylum Chordata; class Mammalia; order Rodentia; family Sciuridae; genus Callospermophilus; species Callospermophilus lateralis. The sequence goes on from NC_135312.1 coordinate 17,811,918, forward strand.
GCTCTTAAAGTTGTGCTCACATCACAGATGTTCTTGAATCCACCATCTAAGGATGTAGGTTAACTTTACCACAGGTCTTTGTATGGTTGAGCCACTTACGCAAGTTTGGGGACAGGGGTGAACTGCTTGGAACAATAGGGGGAGGCTGGAGCTGTTTCCTGGGGTCCTACTCAGGTTCCAGTCCCTGAGCAGTGGCAGACTGTGAACGCTGCTGAATGTCTGTGACAGATGAAGTAGCAAGCATTTGATGTTGAAGAAGCAAGGTCCACCTTGTGGGAGAGGGGTGGGGGACAGGTCAGGAATGGCTTTAGCTTCCATGGGAAATGGTTGCATTCTCCTGGGAAAGTCAACATCTCAAGCCTATATTCAAATTTTGCTGCCTTTTTGATAGAGAACATTTGCCTACAGATAATAACAACAGCAGGAATAAAACTAGGACAACACCTGCCACCTTTTATTAAGCACCTTTTATTAAGGCTAAGCCTTTATAAGTCTCTTCTCATTAAATCTTTTTAACAATCCTATGAGGAAGGTATTATTATTATTCCATTTTAGAGCAGAGTGTTAAGAGGGCCTACACTCATCAAAGGAAAGCTCAAGACGTGGCTGGTGTCTGACCTCTCCTATAGGTCTGCTGACCCACCCTTTGTCATTCCAGGGGAGCACATGAAACGTACTTGTGTCTTAGCACCCGGATGTTTGGCAATGATAACATCCGTATTTTCATCCCAACACTCTGCTTTATTTACTTTCCTGTCTACAGATCAGGTTCGAAATCCCTTTTCACTCAAATATAAAGCCCCTTTATGTCGAGGCCCATGGCTCAAGTGAGTGAGTGTGGATTTGGTTTTCGGGTCCCAGCCCTCGTGCAGCTGCCTACCCTTGTGCCACTCCATGTAGACTCGGAGCAGCATATAAATAATAAATAACAGCATTTCCGCGGTCTGCTTCGCTCCATCCAAGACGCCAATCATGTGGAGGGGAGCGGGGCCCCTCTCACCGCTGACATTTAGGTACACCGCTGAAGGACTATTTCTCCAGCTAGGACTTCAGTGCGGTTCTCTAATATCTTAAAGATCAACCTTAACAACAACAACGACAAAGGCAGAGAATTTTATCAGTACAAGGTGTAAGAAAAGAAAGGTTTTGAAATATGAACAACCTTCACCATTGATTTTTTTTTCTTAAGTCCAAAGTGCATAGACCATCAAGCTTTGGGGACAAAAATAAATTGTGGCACAGAGAGGCCATCCAAATGGGAGCCAGTAGACCCTTTCCGGATCCAAGGGACTTCTGTGTTTCTCTTCCTGGCCCTTCCGGCCCAGACCCAGGAGGTTGAACTCCCGTGGGAAAGTGATCCTGGAGAGAATGGGTTAACGTGAGCCACATAGCGCGCTCAGTGATGCCTTAAATAATCGTCACATGGCCCCTATAATCTGTCCCATGCTGTCAGCACTGAGTTAGTCATAATAATATCAGATAAGAGCTGTTCAAAGTGACACACTAACCAACATGAGAGTCGCATGACTTCCTGGCTTGGCGACTGCCCTTCAGCTGAACTTTGGCTCAGAACGCCAGGCTCCCAGAGGCGGCCGGCACATGCCGCGGTGTGGAGTGTCCGGTGGCATTTTCCGTTGCTAGGGCCTCTGTTGCTCCACAGTCCCAGCAAGGGCCCTGCATCTGGGGCTCAGTTACAGGGAGTCGCCAGCTTTCCCCCAGCTCTGGGCCAGGGACAGGGAATGTGCTGCTGTGGGCGCCGCTGCCTCCCCGGGCTGTGCTGGGACTCCCTGTGCCTTCCACAGCTGATTAGTTTTGCAAATGTGTGTGTCACACGTTATGCCAAGTGCCGCAGCAGGGAAACTCGGACCCCCAAAGGGAGTTTGTGCTGGAAGAGGGAGAGAAGGAATGTGACTCTTGGCTAAAAGGACACAGCAGTGGGGACAGGAAAGGGGGGAGGGAACAAAGGAAGGACAACCGTTACCTCTGGGGGCAAGGTGAGTCCAGACTGGCTGTGCCTGGCTCGTGTTTTTCCTGTATTCCCCACTTTTTCCTTTTAACCTCCAACATTTTTCAGATTTTTCATTTTGAAAAGTAAAGTGTCTTTTTTTTTTTAAGAAGAAGGCGAATAAAGGAAGCCAAGAACAGTAGAAAAGAGGAAGAGAGGAAGGTGACCACACACTCACTGATTCATTCACAAGCAGAGAGGAGAAGGGAAGTGAGGAGGGAGCTCATGTGACATTGGCTTTGAGAACATTCGTTGGCCGTGCGCCTCCGTTGTACTTACCTCACATCTCTCTCCAAGCTTTATTATCCTCAGCAGTAAAATGGAAAAATAATACCTAATCTACAAGACTGCTGTGAGGGGAAAAAAGAACTGAAGCATGTTAAGAGGCTTCCAAGAGGTAGGTGCTCAATAAACAGTAGCCATTGGGAAGCCGGAGAGTTCCAAGGATCTCTGCAGTCAGGGATACCCAGGGCCAGAGCTTGGCTCCACCACGGACCAGCCTGTGAGCACTGCAAGTTATTTCACCTCACTGAGCTTTGTGCACAAATGGGGAGAATAGGAGACAACTGTCAGGGCTGTGAAGAGGAATTACTGAGATAGAGGTTTACACTCAGCCCAAAGTCGGGCTCCTTGTAGATGCACAGCAAATGTTAACAGTGGCTGTAACACTGCTGGTGGTAATGGTGGGGACAAAGGTAGAGAGAAGGAAAATCCATTCATTTATTCAACAAATGGTGATAGCAAGCCACCAATGTGAAAGCAGTGATTATTCACAGTTATCAGGGAATAGATAAGAACCAAAGGTGCTGGTGGGAAAAGATTGGAAGATTCTGGAAGGATATCATACATGAAAAGGTGGAGATCAACAGAGAATGCCTTGAGTGGGATGACTCATAGCTCTTTGGTTGGAAATTACCAGGTCCATCCTTCTTTTCCCTGTGGAGATATCCTATCACTCTTTCTATTTTAAGTATCAAAGCTCAGAGACATCAAGTAGTTTTGCTAAAATCACACAGATAATGAGTATCAGAAGGGGGAAGTAAACCTGGGGCTTGTGCTCCTACTATGAGCTTTCAGAAAACAAAATAAGTAAACCCAAAGCGATAAATGGCTGCAAATGAAATTTTTTACCATCTATAGTGGAAGAATTGGGAAAAAAAAAAGCAACTTTTTTTTTTTAAATGAGAAATAAAAATTGTGTTCAGTCAAAAAACATCTTACTAGAGTTCAATCAAGGAAGGCAGAACTTCATGAGAATCTAAAAAGGAAGAATTCCCACGTGGAAGAGTGAAGCCAGAGCCTTTCTTGCTAATGTACTGATGATGGGGCGCTGCGTGGTCTAGCTTTTCCTGACAGAGTCACAGCTTCCTGCTCAGAAGAGGGGAAAGCCACACCAACAGGACCTGAGAGATGGAGACCTGCTGGCCCCAGGTGCTGACGTTAGGTGTTCAGAGAAGAAGGAAGGCTTGCCCTGGCCAGGTAGGTGATAGTGACTCTTCTGGGATAAAGATGAGAAAACCCCAAAGAGAAAGTCAAGCATAGCAGGAAGGAATTCTCCCCAATTATCCTGGTGCCAAAATGTCTGAAATCTCTGTGCAAGTTGTTTTTTTTTTTTTTTTTTTTTTTTTTTAAGTGGGGGCCATTCATTTCCTCTGTAGAAGCCTGGCGGAATGCTAAAACAGAACAACCACAAACAAGGAAGTCTACCTTTCTTTCGCTTCTCAAGAGCCCTGCACTTGGGTCTGTCCCTAAAGCTCCCCACCTCCATCTCAGTTTCCTCATAAGACAAAAGAAAACCGCCTCTCTGTTCTGAGGGTTAGAGGAGATGGACAGGCAGCAAGCACATCTGGTCCCCTGTGTGTCTCACAGGCCCTCACCCTGCTTCCTGGAGTGGGTCTGGGAGCCTCCTCTTCCCCACCTCGCAGGTTTGCTGGACTGTCCCTTGATCCCTGCAGACTGCCTCAGAGCTTCTAAAGCCGAAGCAGGAGAAGCCCATGTGGAAATGGATGACAGTAGAACACAGAGGATGAGAGGATGAAAAGAAACATGATTTAACATTAAGGGAAACAGCCACCTGGCCCAGCTCACTTGGTGACGTTGGAGAGCATTTTATTTCAGACAGCTCCCTGGCTATCACCTGAAGTTCATGAGCGCTAGCCCTGCCTGGGCCACGGGTATAAATCACCCGTTTAATAATAATCCTAACGGCTTACTTCATAGAGAGTTCTTTAGTTTAGAAGGCAGGTTCACGTGCATTACTTAATCACTCATGGCCCTGCGGTATCAGCGCTGCCAGCCACTCACATGCAGGGGGGTGGGGTGGGCAATGAGCCTCTTTCCTTAGTTATGTAACCAGGAGGCCCACAGGCACCAATTCCACCAGGGAAAGACTCAATGAGCCCTGTGTGGCCTTGCAAAGAGAGGTCTCTCAATATCTTTGGTATGGAGAACGTCTGCATAGGAGAGGGGAACCGGCTGGCCTGGGGGCTAGGGAAAAGCCTTTGGAAAGAAAAAGTGAAAGGTCCCATTTGATGTCCACTGCTATTTGGAACTCCTCTTTAAGACTGGGGCAGACTCCACTAAGGAGCTCCCAAAGGAGGACCCACAAGAGAGAAAGGGAGACACTGGGTGACATGGGGACAGTTAGATTTGGCTAAATCTGGAAATCCAGAGCCTGCTACCTCTGCCTTGGTATTATGCTGTGAAAAGCATTGACTTAGCCTGGAAGGGAGAGCAAAGAAAATGATAGTATGGAGCCCAAAAGAGGGGTCATTGCTGGGCCTGCATCCAGATCTGCAGTCACAAAGTTCCCTCGTGGTACTAGACCAGCCACTTCTGGGCCATTCAGGACCTACATTCCACAGTGACATGTGTGGTCATAACTGAAGCAGCTGTCCCAGTTGACAGCATGGCATCCACCTCTTCCCCTCAGCCTGGTAGTCAAAAAAGAGAAAAAAAATATGAACCCTCTAGATTAAATTAACCCCTAGTTATACAGAATATCTATGATGGAGACACGATAGAGAGACTTCATACAGACAGCTCAGCTTCCTGCTAACATTGGCCCCTGGGGCTTTCTGGAGACTAATCACAATAATAAGGGATAGAACTCGGTGGGTCCCCCACTGGTGAAGCTGGCCATAATGGTGACATTTACAACAAACATCACTGAGGCCAGAAGTCTGAGCCAGACACTTTGAGATTGGCAGAACAACGGTCATCAACCTCAAGTTACAGATGAGGACACAGAAGCCCATCAGGTTACATGGTTGCCCAGACCCCATTATCTAGGAAGTGTTGGAGCAGACCCCTTTTCCATTGGGGAGGATTCCAGGTCAGCCAGAAGTGATGGCCACTGCCTTTTCTGCCTTGGATCATGGTGGAGTTCTCAGCAGACCTGGTGAACTGTCCCCACATGTGAGCCGCATCCCTTCACAAAGGTCCCCTGTCTTTTCCACTCCCTACATGTACTTGGGCAGAAACCAAGCTCGAGGCTCTGCTCACATGCTTGTGGTTTGGCTCCCAGCTGGGGATCACATTCTCTGCTCCACAGGCAAAGCCAAGGATCCTTCTTGCAAAATACTACTGGTGTCCTGGTGCCACCTCCCAAAAGAGCTGCCTACAATGCCCGCATGCCTGGGAGGTGGGTCGACTGGACCAAGTCCTGGCACCCGGGACATCTAGCAAGAAATGAGTGTCTGCTCTTTCCCCAATTACATTTTGTAAGAACCATAGCCTTGATCATTGATAAGTACAACACACACTCAGGAAAATCTCTCAGACATTAATTGGTGAAATAAAAGACAATTATGGTAGTACCCGATACACTGATTTTGAACACTTTGTTTCTGCTTACATACTTGGCAGAAAAAGAGCAAACTACCGTGTCTGACTCATGGGTACTTTCCCTACCTGTATCATCACAATGACAAATTTAGTAGGTGATCAATTTTTGTATCAGGACCACCTATTGCATAACTCCAAGAGATGCTATATGATATAATGTGAATAGTGCCCCTCCAAAGGTGTACAATATGACTTTTTCTATGGAACTATCTTCCTCCAGGCATCAAAATTATTTGCATGCCATATTTCATTTTATCATAATAGCAAACCATGGGCTGGCATTAGGGTCTCTGATTTACAGATGAAAAATAAAATAAAATAAAAACAGTAGACATTGAGAGTTTAAATGGTTTGCCTATGGTCACACAGCTATCGAATTGTGAAATCAAGATTCACAGAATTACAAGAGTCCAAATCTCATGTTACTAACTATTTTATATCTGAGACCCTAGTGAAACTTAGATTTGAACATTCAAAAGGAACTGAAAATGGCTTCTTATCTAAAATTTTAACTCTCTCTATATAACTAATCCTTTAATTTTATTTTTGCAGAAAAAGAAATAAAGCAAATGACTGACATGTTCTTCTCCTTTTAATACGTAAACTGTTTAGAACATCTGTTTAACTTATCGAATATTAAATATTGGCTTTATTAAATGTTAATTAATGTTCATATCCACAAAAAAATTTATCAGTATTGTTTAATGTTAAATGAGACAATATAATTACAAAGCCTTTAGATACATTGATCCACCAAAATGATTCCATGAGATAATAACAATATCTGTCTGTATTCAGTACCTATTGTATATACTGTTCTAATCATCTTCATAGATTATCATGTCCAATCCCAAGACACCCAGATATATTAGTCCCACTTTATCAGAGGGGTATGTTCCAAGATCCCCCTTGGACGTCTGATCTGTAGATATTACAAACCTCTATATCCAAGCACTGTGATACTGTGACAGTTGATCTGATAACCAAGATGGCTAAGTGACTCCCAGGTAGATAGCGTATACAACATGGATCCACTGCAGAAACAGGCGATTCACACCCCAGGCAGGATGGAGCATTAATGCATGAAATTCCATCATTCTATTCAGAATGCCATGAAATTTAAAACTTATGAATCATTTATTTCCAGAAATTTCCTTTTAAAATTTTAGACAGTGGTTAACTGCATATAAGTGAAACTGCAGAAAGTGAAACTGTAGATAAAAAGGAATTACGTTAAGATAGAGATGCTTGTTATCCCTCCTGGACACTGCTACTGTATTTCACTGCATAATTGTCACAGATTTTATGCCAAACTCTTTGCAGAAAATATTGGGTGCAATCATTATGTGAAGCTTTAAAAAAGACACTTGTGCTAAAAATCCTTCACTACTAAACTTCCCTTGGTGCAAGATTAGGAGGCACAGAATACATGGGAATGTATGCTAATGCAGTGGTGACAACGATGGCAAGAAATAGGATATGTTCGGAAATTTTCTTCAGTTCACAGATCTACTAAGTGACAGAGCTGGACAGTCTAGTCCTGGGTTCTACTCTTCTGTCATAAAGATCTAGAACATAGTGATCAATCATCAGTCAGATGTGAAAAGCAGCAGAAGAAGACAAGAAGGCTAATCATGTAACAAAAGCAAAAATGGCAGAGCACGAAGTCCCATATGCACAGGGACATCACAAAGTGATGGACCTCTAGGCAATGTCCAAACAGAGAGAGACACGTCTGGGCAAAGTCACTAAGACCAGAGACCATGAGGGGTCAATGAAGGAGGGTTGCTATAGCAACACATCACAAACTTCAGGGACCACAGTGATGCGACTTTTCCAACCATGCCTCCCTGACATGGCATAGAGAGGGAGAGAGGCAGGAAGTACTATAAGATCAGGATATCGCCAGGTCCCTGTGCAGCTTCGCCTAATGTATCTTACCTTTGCTTTCTTCACAGTAGCTGGACAAGTGAAGTCCATCTTTCATTAATTGTGTCTTTCTCCCACCAACATAAGGAGCTAGGTTCTCTTCCAAATAGCCTCATGCAATGTGTGCAGATGCATTCAAAAGTGCTTCTGATCCCATTCTGTACCAGGAAATTGGGGCAGAAAGTTCTGCCACTTCTGCCCAAAGTAAAACTTGGCCCTGAGCCAGAAGGAGAACTGTGGATCATACCCAAGAGTTCCTATTCCCAGCCCACAAATTCCCTCTTCTTTGCACTGGAAAGAAAAAAAAAAAAATCATCCCAGAACATAAACTCTATTGACTTCCTTCAACATTTTTTCCCCATTAAAATCAACAGATTTTCTGCCTTAATAGGCCTACTTCTTCCAGAAAAGTAGGAAGGTCTAGTTGACTTGTCAATCATTGAACATAAACTCACTTGTTGGGATATTATTCTCCCACTCGACACCCTGAGAGTCTGAAAAGGTTAATAGCTCTGCAAGGGACAGAAACAATCTCTCTGCCACTCTGTCCCCTGGAGGAAAAGCAGAGCTGTTGTATGGTAATATTTTCTGCCTTATCATCACAGTCTATTCAATTATACAACTTCTCATTATTTAGGATCAATCCCTTTTCGCTATGTCCCAAAGGGAAGTGCCTTGAAAAACATCCCATTCATCTCGATAGGACTTTGCAAAGTCAGAATAACATGCATAAGCACAACTGGGCTTGGAGGTAGGTCCAAAAGAAACTATCTAGTGTGGAGTCACAAGGGAGGCTCAGAATGGCCAAAATGGGTCCAGTGAGATCCAGAGTCACGGCTCCTGAGACATTAAAAAAATAAGTGTGCTGAGGAAGTGGAAGAATCACCCAGGGACAGGAAAACCAGCAAGGATTCATTTTTGGCTAAGTATAGCTTTCTTACCTTGGATTTCATTTCAGCACAAAAACGCGGTTCTTCACAGAGATGGTGGGAGGAACCACGAGAAGTCACTTCTGGAAAGTGTCACCAAGGGACACTTCTTCATTTAAAAGACAAAAAAAAAAAAAATCATCTCTTTTCTTGGTCTAATAACTCTCTAGGTCAGCCCTCCGTGCCTTCATTAAATTATTGACACTTAGTATATGGCATAGGTCCTGGCAGGGAGTCACTGGAGGATTTAGTGACAGATAAGACATGCCTTCAAGGACCTTGCAGTCAAGACAGAAAAACAGACTTTCAAAGACTGGGATTTGCAATGAAATGCTACAGAAGTCAGGAGAGAGCGACTAACAAAAGCCATGACAAGAAAGACCCCCTTGAAGGTGTAACGTGGGAGGCCCCCATATGAAGAAGGAAAGCACAGGAGGCCCAAGGGAGCCAGCGAGGAGGCTTCAGCGAGTGGCAGCACCAGAGTCCTTTGGTGAGGTAGGAGTCATGCAGAGAAAAGAGGTACAGCTGAGCAAGAAAGTTAGAATAAAAAAAAAAAAAAGTCAGAGAAGTTGGAGAAAGACAATAACAGGGACATCAACCTTCCTTCATCCCTGTGGGACATTGCTCTCATATTGGGGAAGAAAGAGCTGCCAGGAGACAGTGTGTCTGCTGCCCAGCGAGCATTGGCCTTTGGAGGCTCGAAGGCATCCTGTGGCTGCCCGTCGGGTGCCCCCTTGGTGTCAGAGAGACGCTGCCGCAGCTGCGCTTGCTCAGATGCTCAGCAAGGCTATTTTGGGCTGGATGGGGTCCACGTTGATGACTGCCCGGCCTGGGCAGCTTACCCAGTGTTGCTTTTTAGCATTCTGTTTTCCTTGTCATTTAGCTCTCTACCGTACAATTACTCAAATAAGGAAAAAAGAGAGAGAAAAAAAAGAAGAAGAAGAAGAAGAAGAACATGCCTACGTCTTATTTTTAGTACTCAAATCAATGGTGGCAACCTCTTCCGCATTTCAATAGGAACTTTGCATATCAAAATCTTCCCAAATAAAGCATAGTAAACATATTAAAATCCATAATGACATTTTTTCTGTGCTGTTTCAAAATATGTTTGTTTGTTTTGAAATACCAAAATGGCTCAGCCCAAATTAAAGACTAATTCATTGACAGATGGGCAAAAAAAGAATGCATAAATGCAATGAGAACCCTCAGGAGGGCATGTGTCACCTTATCACCCTCTGGGTCAAAGGATATTTAGAAAATAATAGCAACTATATTTTATATGTGTACACTCTCCCCCTAAAAGAATCCAAAGCACACCTTCCAAGATTATCGTGGTCACAGAATTCTATAGTTGTAGGGGAGCTCAGAGGTATCACTACCTTTGCCCTGTGCTTGAACGTTCTCTTAGAAGTGAATTTCCATCCCATTTCAAAATGTGAGATAGGGAAAAGATTAGAGGAAGCTCACTAACAAATGCCCCAAACCTAGGAGTCAAAGAGTCACAAATCAACACTAACAGTGGCTCTCATTTAACCTCTATGTGTGACTAATTTGCCCATAATATGGTGACTTTACATAGAATACCGTAATTTAACTCACAGGACAACTCTCCAGGAAGGTAGTATTATCCCAGTTTCTCCCAAGAGAATACCGAGGCTCAAGGACATATAACTATTAAATAAAGGACAGAATAAGAACTTTCAAAGGCCAGTTTTTTGTTTTTGTTTTTCAAATATAGCCTGTTACCTCTCAAAAATAAGAATAAGGTCATTAGTTCAAGTCATGTCCTCTCATCTTCCCTCATGTGGAAGTGTTCAGAACCTGTATATAATAACTGCATGGATTTGAAAATATATTTCACTTCCTTTACTAGAATCACCCCTAGAATTCCATGTTCTCAAGTCTTCCCATATCCATCTAAATATTTAGAAGGCAACCCGTGGTTTAATGGAACCTATAAAAAGTGTCTGGAACTTTCTTCACTGGGTAATTAATCTATCAAATACATAATGAGTGCTTTTTTATTTTTACTTTTTGTCATGCACTTATCCATTTATCTACATAGATTAAAAAAAAATGTCATGCCTATCTTGAGGAATTTGAGGGCTATGTACGAACTAGGGGTAGCAATGGAAAAAAACCCATCTTGCAGCAGAAACTAGGAATGGGAGCACATGGAGCAAGGAAGAGAATGTTCTAATTGTACCTTTAACTTTTGGGAAACTCCAGAAGGAGGTGATGTTTCATTTAAAAGATGAATTGGGTTTTCTCAGGTAACCTCAGCAGGGTGGGGGGAGGAAAGATTTCCATTTGAGAATATGCTGCAGTTTCTGCTAGCACATTAAAAACAAATAAGCACAGCAAAGAGAACATCCCCCTGACGCACTGACTCTCCTTGCCTATGATCATACTGAATGAACAGTAACTGTCTGATCAGTTACAGCAGCATCATGGAACAGATGATAGCAGGAAAGAAGGAAGTGAAAAAGTCAATTAGTTCACAAAATGTGTGTAATTAGTTCATGGAACTGTCTTGTTCTCTGGGCTTCCTGTCAAGTCAACCTGGGCCTCAGAAAGAATCAGTTTATAGGACTCAATTCTAATTTTCCTGGGTCTTTTTTGTTTGTTTTATATTTAAATACCAGCCTAAGATCATTTCCCTCCGGACTCCATAACACAACCTACCTCTGTGTGAAATAGATACAATTTAAAGCCTCAGATGCAAAGAAATGTACACCAAACATAGGCTAAAATGTAGCTTTCTAGAATATGTCATAATACTAATGTCTATTAAATAGACACCTTGGTGGAAATGGAACTCTGAGTCACTGAAAATGGATTTTTTTAAGTGCTCTATGTCTAAGATGGGTTAACCAATCCACATTGCTTTGTAAGAGAGAAAGTAAAAATTCAACATATAGATGAGAGTATGATAGCATCAGCCTGGATCAGACAGGCCACTGATATAAACAAAGAATTTCAGGGTCACCTTCTGAAACGGAAATAATGACCCACCTTTAACCTTGTCCCTGAAGGGACTTATAAACTCCACAGATAGGATATATATTCCATTTCACATATACTCGTATTAGAAAGGAGAACGGCTCTGGTGATGGATCTCCATGTCAGAGGGCGCCTAGTGTTGCTTTTCAGAGCAGAAATTCTGATGGGGCCATGCACAGTCCTGGGGCACAGTGTCACCACTAAGTGGGCTTCATGGCCATCGATTCTCTCAGGTGTTATTTCCCTGGATATGCGTTGGGCATTGTCACTAAAGAAACTCATTGCATGAACCCAAGCCACAGCCCTGGCCACCACTACAATTACATTATAAAGAATTGCTATAATATCTTTCCTGTTCCTGCTTACCTGTACTACGAAGACAGATTTTAATTGGATTTGGAGACTAAAAACTGGCATTGTTTCACAGTTTGGCCAGAGCTCTTTGTCCTCCCTACTTGAAGCTGGACAGTCCTTAGCTCTTAAAATCAACAACCCAAGAAAACACCATAACATGAACAGATATGGTCTTTCCACTGCAGAAGATGGAATATTTCCAGAAGGCAAAGGATAAAGAAGAAGAATCGCCATCATCTCATGGAATTTTTACCTTAATGGAATAATTTTTGATTTCTTCTCTTGCCACAGTGATCCATGAATGCTCTCAAACAACCATCAATGGCACAGTTCTTTTGTCAGAGGATATGCAAAGAACCAATAAGAAAGGAGAGGAAGCGGTTATCGAATTCACCCAAGAACAGCAGGAAATGTCTCTCTAGGACAGGACTGAGTTACATTTGGGTTTTGATTGCAGCCAAATGATTCCCAATCTCCTATCAATTCTGCCTGTTCCGGTTCAGCTGAACATGTGGACTTTGCTGTCAATACCCTCAGATTCTTTTTTTTTTCCTGTTTTGCTCTATTTAACTTATCTAGATAAAGTACACAGATCATCCCAATAAGTAAAGGGTTTATAGGATAAATCCCAATCTCTGAAACACTCACGTAACTGTTATTTATTTAAAATTCACTTCTGCACTTATTGAATATGTGCAGTTCTGTTTTCCCCATATCCCACTTAGCGCTCATACACTTAGTATTAGTAAATTGGTCCCTTTGGGAATCTAAACTCAGGCGCACGTACCACTACATCTTGGAATTCATAATTCTTTCATAATCACTTCCCATTTGGCATCTGTGAACTCACAACGGCAGGTTCCTGAGTGAAGATCTGTTCAGAGTCCAATATTTACATAAAGAATTTCTGTTTGGAGTATAGGTTCCTTCATGCACCAATAACCTCTCCATCTATGTAGGCCTCTAAATTTCATGTTAAATAAATTTTAGCACTACAAAAATACTTCAAGCAGTCCTCACATTTTTTTTTTTCAGCATGAAAAGTCATGTAGACAGAGTTTAAGGCGGTGCTTTGTGAATTTTTAATGGAATAAATGTAAGTACAATTTGAATTGTAGGTATTATTTGAGTTGCAGGAATAATTTAAAATTTTTTTATGTTTCCTAAATCCCTAGTCTGAAATATCCTTGGGAGTAGGGACTAGTCACCTACCTAGCACATGGCCCAGCAAATATCCATTGAATTAACTTTTTAGTAAACTTAAGTCTGTTCCACTATTAAGTTTGTTCCATTATAAGTTGTACAAAGGAAGCATAATTTTAATTTCTCAAACTAAAAGAGGACTTTATGATTTTCTTTTAATTAATACCTACGACATGTCTGAATTCTCTGCTTACCAAACCATCAATGATCAGGAATAATGGGCAAGATGTCTGGGGAGAACACTTACCCTTTCACCCAAATTTATACAACAGAGATTATTTTAAACAAAAAATCTGAGGAGTTCAAGGATATTTGTAAAGAATGCTCATGTGTCATTGCTTGTAATAGTTAATAAGGTGGTAAAACCTCCGTGTCTAGCCTTAGGGGGTTGATAAATCCGTTCTGGAACATTCACACACTGTGAAAATGCAGTCATGCTCCTCCCTCAAGGACCCAGAGCGTAACTCCCCACTCCAACTGTGGCCGAGACTTAGTGATTTCTACAGAGCACATTAGGAAATAGGGGTAGGGAGTGATTTCACAGTGGAGAAAACTGACCCATCTGACCTTAGCCAGAGGTTCAAGGTTAACGTCATGTTACCGGCATATCTCTTAATACACTGAGAAGGGTGCTTCACCTTGTGGTCTCCTTCCCCAAACCCCAGTCCAACCATGAGCTAAACATCCGTCAAATCCCCCGATGGAGGAACATTCTACTAAATACCGACTAGTGTTCTCCTCAAAACTCAGTAAGAAGAAGAAAAATCTGAGAAAGTGGCTTGGCCCAGAAAAACCTAAGGGGATGTCCCAGAAGGAACCCTGGGACAGAGAAGGACATTGGGGAAGACCTAAGGGAATCTGATCAGGAGCATGGAGTTTAGTTATTCGTCATTGTGTCAATATAGGTTCATTAGTTGTGACAAATGTGCCCTAGCAAATTAGGTAAGCTGCGACAAGATACAGGGGAATTCTCTCTACTTCCTGAGCAACTTGTCCATAATTCTAAAGAGATTCTGATGTAAAATGCTTATTTGAAGAAAGTAGTCATGAAAAAAAGGATGATAAAGAGATACGTGGACCACCACCAGGTGAGGTTAGGTGCTCTGTGTGTCCCCACAGCACCCTGAACTTCTGTCATAGAACACCGTTCACACCTTGTTTGCTTTTACAGTGTCTCCCTTCTACTTCATGAGGGTCAAGGCTGGTACTATCCCTTGCAAAATGTCCTAACACTATGCATGGCACGTATCAACTATTTAATAAATACCTGCTTAACAAATGCATGCATTATCATGTTGTCAAGTGAAAAAAATCAGATTGCACAACAGTCCAAAGTAGTGGTTCATGCTTATAATACCAGTGGCTTAGGAGGCTGAAGCAGGAGGATCACAAGTTCAAAGCCAGCCTCAGCTACTTAGCAAGGTTTTCAACAACTTAGTGAGACTGTGTCTCAAAATAAAAAGGGCTGGGGGTGTAGTCAATGGTAAAGCACCCCTGGATTTAATACAAACAAACAAATAATAATCTATTACATATGAAAACTGTATGACCTTGGGCAAGTCAGTTTAGAGCTCTGAGTCTCAGACTCCACATCTTGAGAACAAGAATGGTCATAGAGGTTAAAATATGTTAAAAAAAAAAAAGTATACAAAGCCATACCAGGTGTCACACTGAATACCTCTCCCTGACCCCACCCCTTCCAGATGGCATGATTTTTTAAAAACTATGTTGAACTTGACACCTAATATGATCAAAGTGTGCACTATGTATTTTCAATTTATTTTTGTTTATCTCTCTCTATTCACGACTTTGAGGTACTAAACATATACTATGCTTATTTAAAAACTGGTCAGAAGAGAAATGAGCATGAATACGTAGACACCCATCATAGAGAACTAAGATACATAGAATATTATTCTGTCCCCCAAGGAGTCAGCAATCCAGCTGAAGAGACAAGGAACAGAATGACTATTGAAACGTCAAAGAACTACTCAGTAAAGCAATATGAGAGACACCTTTAAAATGTCTCTGATGAGCAGCAGAGTGACCAGAAGAAGCAATCCTGAGGGCAGAATTGGAGGACAGGATGAGGCCCTGAGATGACAGACAGCTGGACCCGGAGAAGGCGGAAGTGGGCAGGGCAGGTGACCCCCGCAGGAGAGACAGTGAGGCAGCTGGGCACACTAGTGTCCCAGGCACAAAGCCTGACTTCTGCATCTTTTCCTCAATCTGGGTCTTTTAATTGTCCCGAGTTCTCATATTTGTTTTTATAAAAACTCCTGATTAAACAATAATAAAACCCTTGTCAAACCTTCCTAATCTGCTCCCATTGCAAAGAAAGAGAAACAAAAGACCAAAAGAAGCCTAACCTGATTTCTGAGTTTGTATTTCCAAGACCAATGACGTGCGTGTCATGATGGTCAGCTTCATGTGACCTGCAGATGTGAGTCACAAACGGCTGCAGGCTCAGAACTAGCACAACCCAGAACAGCTGGGGGCAAATGCAGAAGGACAGGCAGACTCTCCCTTCTCCCCTGGCGAGGCCACTTCTCCACGTTACAACTTTGCCCGGGTATCTTAGGATGCCAGGCTCCCAGAGAGCACAGCGAGGCGCCGAGAGCGAGTCCTGCTTCAGTCACTTGACAGCCCAGCATGGGGAACAGGGTCTCTTCCCTCCCCCAGAAGAGCACCCATCTTGTCTCCCAGTAGGATTTACGGACTTTAAAAAAAAAAAAAAAAAAAAAGATTTCTCCCAACCATCGTGCGGGCTGACTCGCAGCCTGGGCAAAAGTAAAGCAGGTCCAGTTTTCACAGAGAGACAGCCTCAAATGGAGGCACAAAGGAGAAACTCACTTTTTGTCTGCATCAAGTGCAGCCCCTCACGAGCCAAGGCTGGGCTGGATTTAACAATTGCCAAAATACAGAGTGGCGTCAGCATGAAGAATGGCCCCGCCACCACCACCAATCCAGGACAGGAGGATTTCCCAGCGCCCAGCTCCAGCACAAGGAGAGGAAAATTCTTTCCTACTCTGGGGTGCCAGGAACTTGACAGTAGAATAATATTAGTAGGAAGAACAGCAAAAGCCCAGTGCAGCCCAGACATGCAAGAACGAAGAGAGGACATAAATAAATCTTGCTCCCAAGTAGAAGCCATCATTTTTTTTTTTATTTTGTTTTTTTGTTTTTAAATCTATTATGGCTTTGTCCCCACCCAGAGTGGAATTTGGTCTCTAAGCTTCAAGTCTGAGAGGAGTTTTCAGGTGCATATGTTTCTTTTGTAGTGGATAAATATAAAACATGTACATATACATAATGCATATTTATATATATATATGCTTAAGCCATGCACGACCATATGTATATACACACACACACACACACACACACATATATACACACAACATACATACAAACACATTGATATGGTCTTGCATGGCTTAAATATAGAGATACATTCTAAGAAATGCAGACAGGTAATTTCATCACTGTATAAAACCTAGACAGTGTAGCCTACCATAGAGCTAAGCTGTATGATGGGGTGTGTGTGTGTGTGTGTGTGTGTGTGTGTGTACATATAGTGTAGTCTATTGCTCCCGGAGCCAGGATGAACAAAACTACATGAGATTAAATCAAGCACAAGAGAAAATGATACAATCAAGAGGAGCAGTAAACACAAGCTGTGCGAGGCTGCCGCTGGCATAGCACCGCATCCTCTTTCACAGTAAACTATTTCTGTAGAAGGAGCGCATACTAAAATAATGATTAAAAGTATGGGGTAGTAAGCATGTAAATCAGAAACACAGTGCTTTGTTACTGTTACCGAGGGTTCTGTCCTGCACGTCATTATAAGTGCCGCACTTTTAAACAATGGACAGCAACCATGCATTTGTTCCCACCAGCCACCACACCACCACGTGAGTAATGCATCGTGCTGGGATGTCAGGATAGTTACCTTGTCGCTAGGTGATGGACATCCTCATTCCTGTTCTAATCTTAAGGAACCACAGTTGCATATGCTGCTAGGCATTGACCACAACACCTTATGTATATGCGTGATGTGTGTGTGTCACTGTTACTAACTGATACAGAGATGGCATTTTTTAATATCCTCATGGCACCTCTAGTGTAAAAAATCTCCTTACAACAATCAGACTGAACCTGCAGAGCCCAATTGGGCACTGCCTGCCTTTGGCAAGTTAGTATGAAACTCCATTTGTACTAATCAGCCCCTGGCTATGGAAACATGTAATAAACTTCATATGACAACTCCATGTCGTACCATATATACACACCCCGGTGGTTTCTTAGTGCCAGCTAACTAGAAAAAAATCACCTCTCTGAGAGAATTTGGTTGAACAAAAGATCAGGCTCAGAACCCACTAATAATGAAGATGACGATGATGATTCTACTAATTAGTGTTGATATGAAAAATATCAGTTCACAGTCATTGTGTGCCCATGATGTGCCAAGCTCTGTACTAAGTATCTGACAGATGATCTCATTTTACCTTCAAAATCATCCTGTCGGGTAAATATAATTATCATCCCTTTTACAGGTGCAAAATGAAGACTTAAGGAATTTGATCCATTGGGTCAAGGTGACAATGCCAGGGAGGTTGGAGGTGGAATTTGAGCCTGGAGGCAGGGGTGCCTCAAAGCTTGCACTCTCAAGTCCTGACCAGACTATGACCATGGCCTCCTCATGAATATCTGTCTGCAGTCCACTCCCCAAAGCTGTCTTAAAACTCCTAGTGAAGATGGGAAACCAACAGCCACTAAGTCAAGACACAACCCAGCAGACTTCACAACTATCACAGGGGACCCACGCTCCCCAAAGGTCCACCATGAGAGCTCATGGTCTCGGGTTCCTGATCTGTCTGTCGCACTCTGGGCATGTGGCGGCCTGTTTGAGCAGCCTCTGAGGCACAGGCTATGTAATTGCCGGTGTGGAAGGCAGAGAGTGGGCACATGGGAAATAGCATGGGTCCTCCCTCTGTATTACGCTGCCTTCCATTTAGGCTTCTGATCCGTCTCAGAAACTCAGCAGGAACTGGGAAGCCGAGAGGGGAGAGAGAGCTGAGCTCTCCCTGGACTAGGACAGGCCCTGTTGTTTTGCTACCCGCCTGCAGTCTCCTCTTGGGAAAGACTAGTCTGTGTCCTCTTGCCTCCTGGATTGAGAGCAGCCATGAAGGAAGCCACATTCTCCCTTGTCTACACACCTCTGCTATAGAATGGCTACTCATCCTTCCTTCTCAAATTCATCCATTTATTCAACCCATGTTACTGAGTAGGTCTTCTGTCCCAGGCACCAGACTGTCAGGATAAATGTTTCATAAGGCACCTTCCAAGGGCTCAGCATTAGTAGGGAATACAAAAACACTGTCCCTTCCTTTAAATACGCGCATTAATTGCTTGCCATACTGCACAATTATCTGCATGCGACAGAATGAAGGGTAGGAGGAACACAAAAGGACCGTAAGACTGACTAACAAATAATTCCTGTGATACTTGCTGTCATAGATGCTTTACACATATTTAATGCTTCTACAGATCTGAGAGCAAGGACTATAACCAGTCCAGCCACACGTTTCTCCAAGGCAATGAAGATTTCAAAGTTTCTTGGTGGGGAGTTTTGGGGGGCCTGAAATCTAGTTGAAATACAGAGCATGAGACCCCTGTCTTGAAGTTAATTTTCAGAGCATACTGTTCCCACCTGTGGATACTGCACATCACAGTTGCCCAAAATAGTCCAGCTACATGCCTGTGGTCCCTGAGTAACTATTTTGAATTCCTCTTTTCAGTCTTGAGTATCCCATTTGGGTGAGAAATTAAATGGGCAGCCTATTTGACTTCAACTGGACTCTTATTTGAGGGAGTTTAGAGAAGATCATTGGTAGACATTATTGAGCTAAAGTCTGTTTCCTAAGCCAGCCCTTGGAAGGAGCCAGGGCCAAAGGGCTGGTGACCAACCGGAGTGAGGTTCTCCCTCGAATTATCAGACTCCAAATCCAGGGCTCTTTGATCTAACACAGCTGCTTCCTATAAGAATCATGACTGGGTGCAGAACTAGAACCCAACTCCCAAATCCTGTTACTCTTTATTTGCCTCAACTGGTTTTTCCCTTTATTTTTTAAGTCGTAAGGCATTTGCTAACTCGATGGCACAGCACTGGTTCAGTGAACATCATTTACGAGTAAGCTGTCCATTATTAGGAAATTAGAATAAATGTCAACTCACAGGCCACTCAGTAACTCAAGAAACCCCCCTACATACCTGGACCAAGTACAGTTTCACTTTCCTGCAAAAATCAAGGCAATTTCCCATTTTTTCAAGCATGTTTGGAATAATTTTTACAAAGGAAACAAAGAAAACATCATGATGCTTGCAACCACGGCTCTGTCTGTGCTGGCCTGTTCCATTATGGAGGTCCCCAAGCACCAGGCAAAACAGTAAATTACGTACAGGTAGAGGCTGGATATAGGCTGCCAGCCGGCTTTCAGCAACATCCCCCATATGGCTAGGAACACTTGTGCCAGTTAATTAGCACTGGCATTAATTGAGAGAAGGAACATTGACCAGGACATCGAGGTTATCCTTAGACTATTTAAATATGTCATGTGATCACTCGTTCCATCTGTTATCAACATGCTTCACACTTAATCCAGTAAATAAACTCCCTACCATTTTAAGCAAATGGATTCCATTTTGCTGGGCCTCTTCAGACTTTGCAAATCTCAAGATGTTTTCTTTCCCTGAAATCTGTATTGTCAAGTGTTCCGAGGTCTAATAACACAGCCTAATGGGAAGGGATATTGACCAGGACATCGAGGTCATCCTCAGACTGGAGGACAAGAGCCACCTTCCCCTCCCCTAACCATGAGACTCTGGGGAAGTATCCACAAGAGGTGGGGACTAAAAACAAGCACCTGCCATCACTCACTCAAATGCATAATTTTCACTTTGCAGCTACCCTACAAATCTGCCTTGTTTTCTTTCCTTGCTCTCAATTCTGCTGAAAGCACACAGAAAATAAGGCCTATTATTCAAATGAATTTCCCGGTGCACTAAAAATGTGGCTGAGTTGAGATGGAAACCCATTTTAAAAGTGCTCTGCTCTGAAATGGATGATGCCTGGCAAGGTATAAAGCACTTGGTACTTAGAAAGGCAGATGGGAAATAGTCCAATCCCCAAACCCT
Source organism: Callospermophilus lateralis (assembly GCF_048772815.1). NCBI lineage: Eukaryota > Metazoa > Chordata > Mammalia > Rodentia > Sciuridae > Callospermophilus > Callospermophilus lateralis. The sequence continues at coordinate 17,832,384 of NC_135312.1, forward strand.
CCATTGGCAAATTGACTCATCATAGGTATAACCCCAAAGTAGATTTCAAATTCACTTCCTAGAAAGGTATATATTCTATACATCTTTAAGAATGCTAATATAAATCTTCTCCAAGAAACTTATCTTCAACAGTCTGTTTTCTTGCCCTAAGAAAAATTTTATATTCACTATCTCATCAATCTCTAGCATTTTTTCATCCACCCCTTCTATAAACTCTCTTCCTTTCCAACACTATTTCTAAAGCCAATTCTCTGTAAATTGCTAGAAATAGGCATCATCTGCCCAATGCACATGATGTCCTTTAAAGAAAGACCAAAACCTCATCAAAATTATAGAATAAACATTGGTGGATAAATGTCAGAGTCAGACCTGGTCGTGGTGGAGTGTTCTCTCAGTGCTGAAAGGTATCTTGGAACAATGGAGAGAAAGCAATGGCCCTCACCCAGGAAGATCAATGTGTGAATTCTACCTTCTTCAGAGTGTGACCTTGGGGAAATTATTTGATATCTCCCAGCTAAAAATTGACAAGCCAAATCCTCATTCTGTCCACATCAAGAGTGTGTGTGAGGACCTGGTATGGTGATAGACATCCTCATTACCACCTTAATTTGCTGTGAACATGGCCTGATAGTGGCAATCATGTTTAGTTCTCTTTCCTACGACTTCATATAATAGATATTACCTCATCTGCCCTTTTAAGTCTTAACAAAAAGTACAACGAACTCTTTCAGGTAGCTTAGTGTGATGAAGCAGACACTTACTGGTCTAATTTTACCCTAAGCATAGGGAAAATCCAAAAGTCATCTCAGGAGCCAATTAATCAGAGAGAGATAATTAAATTTTACACATTGGACTAAGTTTTAACTAGGACACTAGGGCTACCTTGAGGATTACACAGTGCTTTCTGCTTTGGGGAAAACGAAAATTTTTGCAATTATCCAATTGTTCCGTTCAACAAATACTTATTGATGACTCACTATGTGCCAGAGCTTGCACATTGTGGAGAAGAATTAGACTAGTTCCCTGACCTGAAAAGCCCTCTAGTGCAGTAGGCAGAGCAAAACGTACAGATTTCAGTGTGATGTGTGACACAGAGGTGATGAGATAGAGAGACACGGGGATTAGGGAAGCTTTTCTATATAGGATTCCAGGACGGAGTCAAGACAGTCAGGACTGGATGAGTGGCTAGAAGCAGGAAGGGTCTGCAGGCCAAGACAGCAGCACAAACAGAACCCCATGGCTGTCTACACGGGATACATGATGGTTGGTTTTCACTAGTAAGAAATATTAAAGGAGCAACATCTGGAACAAGAGGCTAGAGACTTTGGGAAGCAGATCACCAATGAATAGGAGACAGGACACCAGGCATGGTCAAGGGATTCTCTGCCATCCACCCATCACACAGTGTTTCTTAAACTACAGGTCAAAACATGTAAGCAAAATGCATTTCAGTTTGAAAAACCGACCTTGCAATTGTTCCAAAGAAAACATCTATTGCCCCAGTGAGGAGCAACAGGGTCATACAAGGTGGTGGCAGTCGTCTCCGGGAAGCTGGAAAGCTGACTTTCTTGACGAAGCCTCACTTAAAAGCTACTTCAGAATTCAGAAGAGGGATTAGCTTATCTAATCCCTCTCCCAACCTCCTCAGTTTATCCACTTGAGTAAATTGCAGTCACTCGATCTAGAACCCATCCATGAAAAATGGCCTCCACTCTGCCCTACCAGAAAAGCCCTTGGCCTCACCTCCAAGAGGACACTTCAGGAGTCCAACGCTCACCCATCAGTGAGGTGCACGTGTCTGGACGGTGGTTAGGAAAGCTGAGGTTGGATGGTGGGTGTTCATCTGCGGGGTGTCTGTAGATGGGACGATTCGGTTTGTGACTCATGGCCATTTCCTTCCACTGTAACTGCAGCGGGGCTCCCCGGCCCATGGTGGCTCTTGTTCTGAACAAACCCAGCCTGGAGAACATAGCATTTTAGCCACTATATTGTATTTCATTCTTTATATAATCTACCATCAGAAGAACCTCCTTGGTTTGTGGGCTCCCAGCAGTCTCCAGCAGAGAATCCAAACCAAAGAATCATACATTCGATGTATGAAAAGTGAGAAGTGAGAAAACAGATGGCCAGGCTGATTTTTTGCCATTATTTTACTGGCTATTGTTCTCCCTTGCTCTCTCCTCTCCCTGTCTCCTATCTGGTCTCCTTCTTTTTCTCCTCTACTTTGCATCTTGAGTGCCCAGCCTCACCCAGGCCCCTTGGCCGCTGGCTGCCTACTGGACTCTGTCAAGGAGAAGCATCATCAGGAAGCCAGAGTGGGGTGAGAATGCGTTGAGGAGTTTCTCCCCTGTTCCTCCTGCTTCCAGGCTAATCTCCTGGTGGCAGGTCCGTCTCCCTGCAACTCCACCTCCTCCTGCCTGGCTCCCCAACATAGCATCAGGTCTCACCGTGTTCAGGCCACCCTAGGTCCTCTTCTTGACCTTTGGTCCTAGGAGAGTTAAAAGCTAGGAACACATACAGGTTTTAAGAAACCCAAAACCTGTATAGATAAATTTTCAAATTTTATATTAAATATCAAAATGGAATACATTCCTGGCCCAAATCAGGGACCTAGCAGGGGGCCATAAAAGATGACGCACTGAAGCTGAAACTTGGTTCGACTCATGCTAAGTGTGCTCTCCTAAAATCTAGTTTTTGCTAATCTCTTCGTGCTCCAACATATTTACTTATTCTTTTTACATTGTAATACCTGTCTAAGTAGTCCCTTTATTAAAGTCTTTCCATTTAAGCAGTCTCTATGGATCCTGTGTCCTGCAGAAATCCTCATTCAGAAGTCTATTAGAACTCACCATGCAAAGGTGTGATTGACAGCCTTTCTTTCTGCTCCTGTCACCTACCTACCTGGAAAACATGGAAGTTCGCTATACCTTACATAGGTCTAACCTTTCAATCTTAGCTTTCTTTCCTAAAGCAGTAGGCTAAATAAATAAAACCAGGTAGACATAGAAGGAAATGCTTCATTCTGTTAAGAGCTTTTCGAAACAGGTCACAAGTTAAATGTGCTGGGTATATACTCGTTAAATGTGTAAAAGAACTATGTTTATAAACCCATTAAATGTGTAAAAGACGAGTTTGGTCAGCTATGCATGTAATATATGTAATGCACCTATCTCACATTTCTAATTCACTTCCTGCTGCTTTTTTTGAATAAACCTCTTAGCAACTACCTAGAATAAGGTACTATTATGTTACAGAAGCAGAGAGAACTTTATTATGGAATAATGTTGGTTTGACTTTAAACATACAGAATACACAGTCTGCAAGCATTTGATGCAGATATGATGTGAATGATCAGCAACTTGCCTTCACTGTGACATCCCTGGTGTGTATTAAAGATGAGGAAATCATTAGATTATGAAGAACATCTCCAGTGATGTGGCCAGTGCCCCTGTGCATTCAAAGCTCACTGAGATTAAGCCTGCAAGTATTATTGCAAGATCCGCAGATTCTTTTCAGTTTTCAGAATGATGCAATTACTTATACTCATTGATGGACTACTTGGGAACAAACCATGTTGTAATTGGCTCAAGCCATCAAACAACTTCACCTAACAAAGTTAGAAACTCTAAGAGATATGTGCCAAGAAGAAAATATAAGACTATGTTGTTGCATGCAAACACACAATGATATTCCAGGCACCTCATGAAACAAATGCTTCCAATTAGAAAAGCTCACTGGCTGTTGCTAAGATTTTTCTTAAGACTACATCATGCAATAAAAAAGCTTCAGTTGACTTTCTCTTGAAATATGACTGTATTCTCTATGACATCACTTACGCACCTAACCCCTTACAGTCAATAATTTATTTTTAAATTGTGCATAGCAATTTTACAGCTAACAGTTTAAGTTGTTTATGGTTGCTGGCTACCTTTCTCAACCAAGCTAAAATTTATCTTCTCCAACTTTTAATGTCAGTATTACTGGGACTGAAAGGAAAAGGATTGGTGTATAAAAGCTCATAACAAATTCACCCAAACTAAATGCAGTTCAGAAAAGAAACTGGCTTAGGGTTTCTACTTCAGTAGTTTAGTAATACTAACTGTGATAATGTAGTTTTCATAAGTTTTCCATTTACTCTTAGTCTAGTCCCAGACAGATGTTAGTGCCAAACACATATTTTCTTTATGCAATAGTTATCTTAGAGGCTCTTTGGACAATTTTGTTCTATTTATAATGTAAATGTAATACATATTCTTTTATATTAAAAAGAACTCAAGAGACTTCTTTTATACTGAGTTACAATTTAAGGCCTTCTAGAAAGAGCTCGCACTTAGAAGTTTATTTGGATAAGTTTCAATTAACATCTGAAATTCCCAGTAACCATATAATGTAGCTTTAGAATAATTCTAGTAGATGCCTATCCAAAATATAAATGTTTGATTTCCAGTTGATGAAAGTAGCACATTAAGATGAAAATTAAGAATGTAAATAGAAAAATATTTACATGTTTTGTGAAGAGTTGTGAACAGATAGTTTCATATTAAGAGGTAATGTTCTATTATTTTTATTCTTAATAACCATAACTTGCAAGGAATCTGAGTCAGTGTTTCTATTTCCTAACTCTTACAGACTGTACTGAGAGACGATATTTACAATAATTAAAGATCTAAGGAAATTACTTGATACTTAACACTGCAGCCCAAATATTATTTTCACAACCAGAAAATAGTGCCATATAAATCCCCAGCTTTTCTGTTGTCTTGCTCTTTTCCCTGAGCATCCCTGGATATCAGAATTTTCTAGAAGAGATATCAGAGTGTAGCTAATAAGAAAAGATGGAGGTAAGGAGAGAGGAACATTCAATTTTTCTTGAAACAGTATCTTTCTTTTGAGGAAAAGTTATACTTCAATTGAAGAGATAACCAAAATGTTTATCTACATTCAATTTAAGTTCAAATCAAGGTCTGGAGCATTAAATATCAGCATGGTTATATTCAGCATTCTCTCAAAATGGAAAAAATATCCACAGCAGTGACTTCTTTACTGCTGCTTTTTAAATGTGTTCAAAATACCCAGTGCTTGTGTTACTATTAATAAATGTTAATTCTTTACCTTAGAAAACCTCTGGAAATACACATGGCATCTGCCCAGAATATAAAACAGCATTGATTTATGCCTCGAAAGTGAGTTACGATGAATAACAAACAAATTCATTATGATGGCATAAAAATATCAAAATAAATTACTCCCTAGTATCTACACCACATTGTGGGCTATTAGTTATTAATATCATTATTCATGACAGACCCAGCTACTGATGTAAAGGAGCAATTTTCTTTATTACTGTGCATTTCTCTGAAATTGGTTAGTTGGACAAGGGCAGAAATCAAGATAACCTGGAGTGAATGTTCAGGAGGGCCACAGTCTTGGATGTGCATGAAAAGAAGGTACCTCAGGAGAGAACACAGAACCAAAGCAAATGGCTGGGACACTGCTGCTGGTCATAAGAAGAGCAGCTAATATGCACTGAGCACTTATTATGTGCTAGGTTTGGGGATAAGCATGACAGATGCCTTCTTCTTACTTATTCTTGATATCATGAAGTTGAAATTTAATCTTCATTTTCCCAAGTAGGAAGAATTAAGGCATAGAGAATTCAAGTCAATAGTTCTGTGTAGTGCAAATAAAGTGAATCAAGTAAATAGTTATTTTACAGCATATAGTCATTTATGTATTGGTACATGGCAGTACCAGGACCTGACTCCCACATTCTTTCTTTAGAGTAGAAGTCAGGAAATTCCCTTCAAAAAGTTAAATAGCAAAAGTGCTCATCTTGGTGAGTCATACGTTCTCACCTCTGCCACTGAAGGAGAGAAGCAGCTACAGGCAGAGTCTCAATGAAGGAGATGTGGATTTTAAACAAGGCTGTGTTTCAATAAAACTTTATTTATAGACACTGAAGTTTGAATTTGAATTTTATATAACTTTTAGCTGGAATATTTTTCTTCCTCTTCCTTTTTGTTTTTTCAACTATTTAAAAATACAAAAACCATTCTTAGCTCATAGGCTGTACAGCCAGTGGGCTGGATTTGGTCCAAAGCCATAGTTCACCAAGACCTATTCCAGACCCATGCGTTTTGAACTGTAATGCATGCATATCACTTGAAGTTTCTGTTAAAATGCAGATTTTGGTTCAAAAGATCTAGGGTGGGATTTGGACATTCTGAATTTCAGTAAGCTTCCAGGTGATGCTGCTGCTGGTCTGAGGACCACACTCTGAGTAGCAAAGCTTTGCATTATAAAGAGGTTCCTCAACTTACAATGGATGAACTCATGGTAAGTTGAAAGACGAAAATGCACACCTGGCCTACAAAACTGCATAATTTAGCAACCCAGAGTGCTGCATGGCATCTGTGGTTTGACCTTGGCTAACTGGGAACTGGCTCACTGCTGCTGCCCAGCATCAGCATAGAATATCATACAGTACTGTATCACCATGCTGGAAAAAAGATTAAAGTACAGTTTTTACAGAAACTACCTATGGCTTTCATATAATAGTAAAGTCAAAAAATCATAAGTTGAAACATCTCAAGACAGAGACTACCAGTAATGCTATCCCAAGGAATCCCTGAGGATGTTGCCTTTCCTATATGCAGGGTTTGGGACTGTGACTTCCCTTGACCATACAGATGTCTGAGCTGGGAATTGTAGCACCCCTTATTCTTACCATTCTTCCTCTGAAATACCTGTCCAGAGATTCCACCTCCCTTCCATCCCACCTCTGTCTCTAGTGCAATCTTCCAACAAGTCTCTAGTTCATCCTTTTTTTTAAGTTCCTCCTCTTTAAAGTCTTCCCTCTATTTGACAATCCAAGAGTTCTTTCTCTCCTAATTAAAATCCAAATATTTTCCTCCCAGACATGCAGACATCTCAGCAGTGACTCACCACATATTGAATACCATTCAAATGCAAGATCTCCACAGTCTCACTTAGTCAACCTTGCTAATTTTGTCTCCTACTATTTCCTATAACAGTGATAACAATAGCCAATGATTTTTGTTCAGCTCATATTAGGTAGAAGGCACAAATGTGCTTTACTTAATCTTTTTGTTGTTGTGGTGGTTGTGGGGTACTGCAGATTGAACTCTGGGGTACTTGATCATTGAGCCACATCCCCAGCCCTATTTTGTATTTTACTTACAGACAGGGTCTCACTGAATTGTTTAGCACCTCACTGTTGCTGAGGTTGGCTTTGAACTCGCAATCCTCCTGTCTCAGCCTCCCAAGCTGCAGGATTATAGGTGTGTTCCACTGCTCCCACCTTTACTTAATTGTCTCTTCAGATGACTGTATGAAGTAGGTACCATTATTTCTATTTTTCAGGTAAGAAAACTAAGACACAAAGAACTTAAGTTGCCCCAAGTTATGGTACACATCAATTACAAATCCAGGATGCTTGGGTGCTCTGGATCCAGAGGCCACATTCTAAGCACTACAGTATTACTCCTTTCCCAAGTTGTTTCTTATGCTCAGTGCTTTGGATTGCTAAGGAGATGGGCCATGTTATTCGTGCCTCCAAGTCTTTGCAGTTGCTGGGCCTGTGCCTAGCACCCTCTTGACCCTCATCTTCTTCTGCCCGCTTCTCTTCTCTCCATAGTCAACTCCTCTGAAAGTCTCCCCTTTATTACTGTCCCCAAGATGTCTGCAAACATATTCTACAGTTCCTGTACTGCTGAATTATAATGTTCTATAGATTGGTTGAATTTCTCCTTGCATTTTCAACTTATTATGGGTTTATGAAAACTTTACCCATAGTCATGACTGTTCCTTTGCCTGTTTCCCCTATGAACACTGACCTCCTTGGAACTGCTCTGTGTTTTATTCTTCTCTGGTGTCAATATGAGTTAATACTATGCTTGGTGTGTACTGAATGTTCAATAAATATTTGATGGATGAACAGAAGGAGTGAGAAATAAATGCATGAATAGTCAATCAATTTAGAGAACTATCCTTGAACTAATTTCCACATTTGTATAAAGAAGGGACCAAAACAGATAAATTCCAAAGGGTTCTCGTCAAGATCCATCACTCATTCATTCACAGCTATTTTATTGAGAGTCTATGGCATGCCAATCTCTGCTCTAGATCCTGAACACACAGTTTTGCAAAGATAGAAAAGCCCTGCCTCCTCTTGTGCCATTTATGGGCTGCTGATGAGAGAGAGAAAGAACAATGTGTGATGTGACAAATGTCATAGAAGATAAAAAAAAAAAAACAGCTAAAGTATCTCTTACATAGCTCTTCACATACACATAATAAATTTATAGCTATTTATAGGTGGTACTTATAATTTTGTTGATTGATTCTTATGTGTGCAATTAAGAAACAGCTCCATCTGGATTTTAAAGTACATAATTACCAATATGGTGAGAACCTGGAATGTTGACCAAAGGAGAAAGGGACACCTGAGTATAGGGTTCACTTGGGGCCCCAGATTGTAGCTGTTTTGCAACGGACATAATTAGCTGCTAGCACTCCCTTCCTGGGCATTCATTTCAATAAGGGTATTTCAAATAAGAAAAGTGGAAAGACAAGAAACGTAAACTCAGAGTTTAAGAAACTTCTTTGAGGAAATGAAGTTATACTTGTTCCATTGTATATAAAAGTCACAAAAATTAACTCCTTCTGATTCAAGTTTGAATCATGTGCCAACCACTGAACCATTTTAACAATAATCATTTACTTCCTTTTTCATTTTACTATAGATAGAATTAAAGTTGTACTATAAATATAAGCAGACTTTTACAGGAAAAAAATCCGAAGTCTTTATAAAATGTTTAGAAAATTCCAGAAAGACAAACTCTTAGTTGGTATATTGAAATTACAAAGGACTGATAAATTGACTTGAGACCTACCACAAATTCACAGCAAAAATAGATTTGAGCCCAGGGGCTTGAACAGTTTCCAATTTATAACTTGGAATTTACATTATTTAAAACTCTGATTTAAGTACATGTATCTGTATTAACTGTAATATACTCTGAAAATGTCAAATAGAATAATAGTCATCTTAATTCCTCAAAGAATATGTTTATTAGTGTCATTTATCCCCAAAAAGTTTATTCATATTGACAGTAGGAGTGGGATTTGGAACATATCCTAGAACTTCAGTATGCAAATAAATGGATTCAGCTAGTACTCTTGATTTATTTACCAAAATAAAATTAAATTAAAAAGTCTCCATCACATGGAAAAAGGGAATTCTATGCTCAGTTCTGCACCGACAGGTTCCCCGCGTGGGAGAGGAGCCTCCCCCTCTCTCCCCCGTGGATGATGGGGAATGGGGCTGGGCTGATGGAAGGGGAGGCACTGCCCACCATATGGTCCTCCTCGATGGAGTCCACGTGAGGAGCAGCTCTTTGCTGACAGAGAGCTAAGCAGGGAACAAAGTGAACACCTGGTCAGATAAAAATCCATCAGGATATATGAATTGGCTGCCCAGGCTCCAAATTATTTGCAGGCATCAAGTCCAAAAATGAAATGTGCCCCTCTTGCATATTTCAGTAATTATTATGGTGTTAGGATGTGTATGACATACTCCTAAATGGAAAAACCTTCTCAGTTGGCCGGCCTGTTTTTTGACTCCACAGAAGGTGATGATAAGAAGTGGTACACAGAGCAATCCAGAGAAGTCCAGAGTCCTCCTTGTTGGAACCTTCAATGGGCCAGAGCAGCACAATGTGGCCTTGGGGAAAATCACTCACCCTACCTTCATCCTGGCCATTTGGAACAATGCCAACAGGAAGATAACGACTCTTACTGCCCTTCTGAGCCCTCAAGAAGCTGTGGATTAGACACTCCCAGGAAGGTGCTGGGAGGAAGGTGGGTGTGACATGTTAGTCTTCCTCCTTCTTAGCTGTCCGCATCAGCCCTTCTTCATCCTTCTGCTAACAGAACTTTGATAACACCTGGGAAGGTGGGGGCAGCAGCAGATTTCAAATGGTGAGACACACAAGTAGAGGCTGCTTATCAGAAAGTGCGCCAGGCCAGGGCAAGCTCAGGAAGCTCTTGCAGTGCGTGCCCAAGAGCAGAGGGGAACCCTGAGTCTGTCAAAAACCAGCTCAGCCTAGAAACTCCATTAGCCTGGACAAGGGCTCCAAAAAATGGCAATTTTGAGGCCAGACTAATGAGCTAATAAATTATAGTCACTTCACACGCAACGTGGTATGATTTTTCCTGCTGAGTTGAATCAGGTAAAAATCCAGACTAACCTTTAAAAACTGATTTGAAATCTGATAAGGTGGCCAGAAAGATTCAGCCTCTATTTTAGATAGGGAGGCCTACATTCTCATCCTTTTGTGTCAGAAATATCTCTAAAGCTGAGCCATTTTATCCCCTGGAGGACACTGGGCAATGTTGGGGGGACACTTTTGGTTGTGATAACTGGTAGGATGGAGCAGAGAATATTACCGGCATCTAGTACATAGAGGCCAGAGAGGCTGCTTTGCCCAGGAGAGCCCCCCTCCCACAATAAAGAATTATCGGGCTGGCTTAAAATGTCAATAGTACTGAGGTACTACAAAGAAACCTTTCTGTACAGTGTACAAAGGTAAATCACAGCTAATTTGGCCAAGAAAAATGAGCTGGCAATCTTTGGCTCCTAATTGGAGAGGTAGACGTGGGCCAAACCCACAAGTCTACTTGAACTCCATTGAGCTCTCTATGGTCAGGTAAATCCTCCATGAATGACACACTTATCTTGTGAAAATGACTAAAAGGAAAAAGAAGCAAAATTATCCTTATATCTGGCAGTGAGCCCATCATCTTGAAGTGTATGATGTGTCCTACAAAAGGGTAAGACTTAATGAGCATGCTCAATTAGCGCTATTACCTCTATCTAGGGTGAACATCATCAGTTGGTATATTGCCTGAGGCCACAGGCTCCCCTTCGTCTACCCAAACTTATGACAAAGTGAGGCATGACTAAAATAAGTCATTCCGATTTCTCTGGGAATCTGATGGTCCAGTTGGACTTATAAGTAATGGCAAACAATAGTAGTTAGACTAACTGCTCAGATCAGGAAGTGCTCTCAGAGTTATCAAGGAAATAATCTGTGAAGGGTTGCACTAATTATGTTTCTGTTTTAATTTAGGGAAATCAAAATGTTTGTGGAAAAAAAAACAAAGTTGGCTAAAAGGGTATGTGTGTGTGTCCTTGAGAGAGAGAGAGATTTTTCTAGATAGTGCTCTTAAAAAAATATCACACACCTAGGTAACATAACAATGCTAGGGAAAGAGCAGAAACACCATTTTGCTATTTTCATCTCATAATAATCCTAGCTCCATAAAGGTTTGCCACTGTAGCAGAGTTCTGATGACAAAATTGCAATTTAGGTTCAATTTCCCTCTGACCAAAATTTCGTCAAACTTGAAAGAAGGAGGTCAGAACCTCCTGAGTTGAGGACTGAGGCAGAGACTCGGCGACAGTGAACGGCATGATTTACCCTTACACTTCCATTGAAACCACAGGACACCAGGGAGTTCTGAACAAGCTCAAATGTGCCTTCAGAACCTGTTGGGGAGACGGAACATCTCCTCTGCTGACCCACACACCTCGCCCTTCATTAACGGCTAGGGCAAGCGTGGGTAATTTCAGTCTGATTCCAATTCCCAGAGCAACGTATGACCACCAGGCTGAATGACAACGGCCTCTCTCCCACACTCCCATGTCACCTGTGACTGCGTCATGATCACGTGGTACAAGAACTGGCATATTTTGCTGTGGTAATTGGGACGGGTATGAAATGACCGTATTCTCTGCCTATCCCAGCCCCGTGTGCGTGTTTGGCAGAGATGAGATGCTAGTCACAGCAAACTCTTCTGAAATCATCCTTTCCCCATAGGGTGACAGCAACCCACATGGTGACACCGGCCCTAAAGGTGTCCAAGTGCATACTTTAACTAATAAGCTGTCTTGAAGGCTTGGGACAAAGAAATGTGTTCGGGGATCATGACCAATAAAGCTAATGAGCATTTGCACAGTTAGGTGCCATTTCCAACTAAATCAAACCCTCTGGCCAGTAAGAAAAGGTCTAGGGGAGGGAGAATCAAATGGGAAATCTGCTGAGAAGGCCAAATGGGGCCATTTTTACAACACCTCCTCTTTTTTCCTTTTTTTTTTTTTTTTAATAACACCAAGAAGAAAGCATGAAATAACAAAGGACAAATTTTCACCCAGATAAAATATAGTGGGAATAGAAAAGTTCGAATATCCACTCAACAGTGATCATCAAACGCTGTTGTATATTGTGGAAGGGAAAGGGTCTAAAACGAGGCTGGTCACCTAAGCCCAGTCTGTTAGGACAGTTGGGTCATTTGGCTAAACACCCTCATTTTACAGATGAGAAAGCTGAGGCCCAGAGAGGGTGACTGGCTTGCTCAAGGTCAAGCAGATCTTCAGTAAGAGCACCAGGATGCAAAACTCCCCATCTCACCATGTGAGCTTTCCTTAGGCTCCACCAAAAAGAGAGTTCCCAGAGCCAGCAGTCTCTGAGGTCAAGGCTGCCAAGACAATGGGACAGTCAGAAATGGCCAGTGCTTCCTCATTCCCAAATCCAAACTGGGAGTTGGAATTTGGGGCTGAGGCTTCCTCGCCAGGAAGTTATTTGTCTGGGTCTGAGCAATCCCAAAAGTCAATAGGAGACTCCTGTTTGCCCAGGGCTTACTGCCTGAAGTCGGTCTGCTGGACGCCTGCGCGTATAGATCGTAACCTTGACGGAGACCCGAGCGGAGAAGGTGATCAACGCGGCTGCCATTACTCTGTGCCTTGCCTTTTACCTCGTCCATTTCGATTGTCTCCTCCTCTTACCAGAGCCCTCAGGAAAGCTGCACAGCAAGAAGCACTAAAAGAAGAGAGGCCCCTTAAGCTCCTGGGACTCAAGCTTCTAGCTGCAAATTTCCTTTCATTCAAAAGAACACTCTCCACCTTTTTTCTCAGCACAACACTTAGCATGCCCATGAGGGGGGAAAGTGTTTCTCACCAGGAATAAGCTGTAAGGTATATTTGAAAATTGAGATTTTTGAATTGCAATTGGCATCTCTCGGTGCCTTTCAGATGGGGGCCATCTAACTGCAAAGTGACATTTTGTGATCCTGACATGGTGGAGACCCTGTGAAAAACCACAATCAATCAGTTTCTAAAACATAGGCTCAAGAAACGAGGACCTAGCATTAAACCTGGAAGATCTTTTATGACTTTTCATCAAAGGAAATAGCAAGGGACATTCATGTTTCAAATTAGGCTTCCTCCCTGGCCTCTCTCATGCTATTACCATGAGCAATATCATTCTTTACCCACTGCAGGAAACTTTTGTGAGCAAAATACCATTGAAAATCTTTACTTTCAAATCCATTCACTCCTGACAAGAAACAAAGCTGGATGAACTTTCAGTGTACCCAGCTGAGTAAATGAGTGACCTTTGATTGATCTAATTTACTTGTCTCTTTTTATCCACATATGATTTATATTACCTGGGTATTGAAGTCCTGCCTTTGTCTTCCAGCACCTGGAAATCCTTCACAATCATTAGCTAAGATTTAGTCCCCTTGAAACAAGAGGCATCTTCTTTTTGTAGAGGTGGAGAAATCCGGGAAGAATTGTGGGGCCACATGGAGGCAGAGTCTGAACTCGAGCCCCAGAGGGAAGTCAATACATTTCCCAGCACCCTCTGGGCAGATTAACTGTCCATAAATGCATGGCCATAACACCCAGTCCCTGCTAACCGCGAAATTGCTTTCATGAACCCCTTTCCTGGCAGCTGTGCCCTCACTCCTGGGTGCTCTTGGAAAGTTGGCCAAGGGAATGAAAAACGAAGGGACCAGACAAAGCATAATGAAGCAGGAGGAAGGGCCCGCGTGGGAGGATATTTTCACGTTTCTGATGTCCTGTCTTCCCAATCGTGTGTTCTTGATAAATGCCGTCAGGCAGCCATGTGAGGACACTAGAGGGAGGCAAAGCTGGAGGCCAGCAGACCAGCTGGGAGGCCTTTCTGGATAAATCCAGAAAACAGAGTGGGCAAGGCATGGGTTTGGGCTCCAGTGTGTTATGAGTTAGAATGCCAGCTCTGTTACCCTCTAGATGTGTGGGGAGATTATTTTCCTTCTTGAAGGATCGGTTTTCTCATCTATAAAATGGGACTACCAAGAATTCCTTCTGTGTGGTGGAGAGTCTGTGAGATAAAGGCCAAGGACTCAGCACAATGTTCTGCACCATAAATGTGCTGCAAACACCTCAGTGGTGCTCACCCATGCTAGGAACTAGTCTAGATTCATTAAATCCTTGCATCAATTCCAAGAGGCAGATATTCTATGTGGTCTCTGTTTGACGCGGGAGGAGGAAAGCATCAGTTCACTTCAGTTACTGAGCCAGGAGCCTCAGCTGTCCTCTGATTCTATAATCTGTGCTCTTTATTGCTCCTTTAATAATAGCGACCACAGATGAGAAATGGAGGGAGATATAGTAAGGTCTGAGTGATGGTGGGATGTAGAGAGGCAGAGCAAAGGGATGAGCTAGGTTGGCCACCGGGGTTTTCCTTGGTCCACAGTATCTCTCACTGTGATAGGAAATGACAGAGAGAAACAGGCTTGGAATCTTTGGAACAGGTCTGTTAAAAATCTTAGTGGGCAGGGCTGGGGTTATGGCTCAGTGGCAGAGTGCTCACCTGGCACATGTAAGGCACCGGGTTCCATGCTCAACACCACATGAAAATAAATAAATAAAACAAAAGTATTGTGAACTGAAAAGCAAACATTAAAAAAAAAAATGTTAGAGGGCAGGTGGAATTATAGATCTGGATCTCAACAGGAAGGTGGGCTGTTGTGGGTCGGAGGGGTCATCAGAAAACACATGGAGCTGAGTCAGGTGAGTGGGTGGAATAGCACAGAAGGTATGTGGACTGAGAAAGGAGGAAGGCTGGAGATGACCCCTTGGGGACAGGGAAGGGAGAAGACATCACCAATGTTGAACAAACACGTCCTTAAAGGAGAACCAGTAGAAGTGGCTGCAGAAATAGAGGGGGCTCGCTGAGTTGGAGAAGTGGAATCATGAAGCCCACCGGCTGGAGAGAGGATGCCAGAACAGGGGATGTTAGTTGAGGGAAATTAAGTTATAGTTAGATACGAGGAAGAAGTTGCCTGCTCCATGGAACAGAAAGGTGACTGACCAGGCTAACAATAATTCATATGCATTTCCATGGAAGCAGACGGGAGGTCTTTGAACGTTCTCACCACAAAGAAAGATGTAGGTTAGAGGTGATGGATCTGCTAGCACATATGATCACACATTTGATCATTACACATCATAAACATGGATCATAATATCACACTGCATCTCATAAATATGTATAATTATGTCACTTAAAGTAATGAGTAAGACTGTATTCTTTCATTGCAAGAAAAACTTGGTCTTCTCCTACTTTCTTCTTTAGGATGCCATATACCGACCAATCACAAGGAATTTTAAAAACCAGTGTAAATGGATCAGTGCCTGCAGCTCATTTCCTTTGCAAATACCAGCTCACACTATAAACTGGAGGGGTATTGGTTGGTGCACCTTTCTCTCCACCTCTGACAATTATGGACCCATCACTGTCTCAAAGACCAATTCCTCCATGAAGCTCTCCCACACACTCCACTTGGGATGTCAAAGGAGCCTCTGTGGCCCCAGAGGACTCCATACGATCTGTACCACATCACTTTTTTTCCATGGGAATCATACCTCGGTTGTGTGTGTAGCAGTTCCATCACTTTCTAGCTCCATATTTGCTGGACTATTTACTACTAGTGCTTGGTTCTATGTCAGGCACATAGTGGGTGTTTATAAGAGCTGTGGGTCATGAATAAAGTTTTTTAGTAACAGCATAGCAGGTACATTCAAATCACCTTCCACCTTGTTCTGTCCTCACCCCTGTTCACTGTACTTCTTGGGACAGTTGGACAGTACAGTTTCCACATTTGTAAGTTGATTGAAATGGCAAAAAGTGGTGGGAATTAAGTGAGATTATACACAGAGAGTGCTTACAACAAAAACAGGCGCCCAGTCCTCATTAACTGTTCAATGCCAGCTCCCGAGCTGGAGAGATGGCCCTGCGTGAGGTATTAGGAATCTCTTGCCTTCTCTAGTCTTCCCACAGGCCCCTGACAGACCCAGGAGTCCAGATCTCCAACCCATTCCGGTAACTTCTGTCCTACAGGATTTACAGCCTGACTGTGACAACTAATTTTGGAACTGTAATGCCTCCTGTCATCTTCCATAAATTTGACATAAATAAATCACAAAATACCCTTTTTATATCGCTTTTTATCTTGCCACGCTTCTTGTTTCTTTTGGAAACAGTTTTTATGGCAAATGCAGAGTGTAAATCCACCCGACAATAAAGCATGCCAAACAAGCGTGTAGAACAGGCACCTGAGAGGAAATTACCCACCATTTGCGGAGCTCTACACAATTATCAGCAGGATGTTCTGGAGTGGGCCTATTAAATGCACTGCACTGGATTCCTCACCCGCAATTTGCATAGCTCCAATGGAAACAATATTGCCAAACAAAGGGAGATGGGCACACACCAGTCCATGTCTGCCTGGTGGCCTCCTTTCATGGCAACATGGGGTCCAAACTTTGTGTGACCTCTCTCATGCCTGTTTCCTTCAAGATGCTGTCTCTTGTAGGGTAGTGATGTCCAAAGAACCTTCTATAACGATGAGACTGTTCTGTGTCTGTGCTACCCAATATGGTGGCCACTATGGGTTCTGGACACTTGGCATGTTGGTGGGGAGATGGATGAGCTCAATTTTTTTTTTAATTAGGTCAAATCAGTTTAAATGTAACTAGCCACATGGGGCTTATGGCTACTACATGGATACCACAGTAAAGACTATTTAAATAGACACCTTTCATTCCAAGTACCTTGTCCCACATATCTTCATGGAAAGAGAGAATCACATTATAAGTATCCACTAAAGTAATCTCTCATCCTAATGTTGTAGCTCTTATTATCCCCATCAATTAAATGAGATATTTGAAATTCAGATGGTTAAGTAACAAGCCCAGGGTCTTTGAATTAATCTGTGATGGAACAGAAATTCAAACCTAAGTTTGTCTGTCAAAGCTTTGCTGCTTCTAGAATAGTTTTCAGACTAGTCATTTGGCATGGAAGTGGTTATACCTGAATGGTTGGAGCAAACTGTGTAAGAATTTGTCAGCACTGCAAATTCCACATCCTGAGGGAAGGGCATCTGTCTAAGACTGGAGAAACCCAGCTTCTCTCCATGCCTTCCTGCACTAGGGCTGTTGGTGTGAGGCCACGTGTTCCCCAACACGCTCCTTCATGTGTGAGTTCAGGAAAGAATGTCTGCCCTGACGACTTCTCAGGCTTGTGGAGAGCCAGTGTGAGAGTCATTTGAGGATGTGCTAAAGACCAAAAGTGCTGTGCAGATGTAAGGCCTTATTATTAAAGGAAATTCTGATGATCCTACTGCACCCTATTTATTTCCTGCCTAAGTTGCCACAAAATCCATGTGCAATATCATTACCCACATCAATACTTACAGAACACCCCGAAAAGCCGACACTCTGCACAACAAAATTAAAGGAATGCATCCCGTGGCCTTTCTGTAATACCAAATTAAAGCAATGGCAATCCACAGCAGAAAACTCACCCCGCCGTGCACCGATTATTAACATGTTAATTTCTATGTCCCGGCTTTTGAAAATGATTCTGGGAACTACTTATTGAATTTTTAATTTGCAGATTATCGACCAAATTGGCTGCAATGGCTCTGAGCTATGGGGCCCACGTGCCAGCAGAGCAGGTACGGCAGATGAAGGCAGACAGCGAGCGCTCATGTTCTGATGGGACCAGTCTGCCTACCCGGGAAGGGGCTCCTCTTAGGCTCTGGGGAGCTTCAGGGCTAAGGGAAAGCATAACATATTTCCCACCTGTGAGCCCCGGGATAGGATGCAAGAATTCTGCTCTGAAGTGGCTTCAAAGAATTATTTCACTATCTGAACCTCAAAGTCCTTATTGCCAGGTTTATCTTTGATGAGCCCCACCCTCTTTCTTTCTCTTCCTCCCTTCCTTTCCCTCCCGCCTCCCTCCTTCCTTGAATCCATGTTAACAGTCAGACTCTGTCTCTGTTCTCATAGCCCTCCCCATGCAGCTGAAGGCTTTGGACACAGAAATCACATGTGACACAATAAGCTGCACTGGAGAAGGCAAACAAGGACAAACAGCAATGAGATAGGGGGGGAAAAAGAACCAAAGATGTCGTCCCAGGAAAAGCAAATTAAACAAGGAGCAGGAGAGAGTCCGATGGTGACGTCTCTGCCACCTCTGCTCCCGAGGAGGCAGCAGAGCCTAGGTGACTGAGGTCCTAGACCCGGACACTCGCTAGAGCAGCATCTAGATCCCATGAACACCATTTGTTAGCTGTGTGACCCCCAGAAAGTGACTTAGCCATTTAAGCCTCAGTCTCCACCTCAGCAAAGTAGGAGTCATGACAGGATTTTTTTTTTTGAAAATTCAAGAATATGTGGAGCAGTGCATACTTCATAGCACCCACGAAGAGTTTCATAAACACACAGGGTTTGTGACCTTGTTATTATCATCCTTGCCTTCATCCCCACAGAATCATTCTCTAGTCTCTGGTCCCTTCCTTCAGATCTAAGTGCTGATCCCATTACTGCCATCAAGCCCTCTCAGATCTCTCTGGAGTCCCCTCTGGCACCTGCTGTATCTCTAGCATCCTTTATTCATTCTATCTTATAGCAGTGGTCATCTTTTCCTTCCAGATACTTTATATCTTCAACTAGATGATGGTCACCTATTCTACTAACGAATGCCTCATTAACATAAGACCGCCACAGCCTTCGCCTTTGTCCAGAACTTCACAGCTTGCAAAGGGCTTCCACCAAGGGACTGCTTAGAGGGGCCTGCAGAATAACCTTCTGGCCAGGGGAACAGGTCTGAAGACTCCCACCGTATGAATGAGAATGCCCTGCTTCAGCAAAGGGCAGAAGCAAGGACTTGCTGAAGCCACACGGCAGCTTGAGGGTGGAGATGAGGCTGGACCTCAAGCTGGACAGCCACCCTGCCAAGGTCAGGGTCTTCATCAGTGTCTGGCTAGAATCTCAGTAGAATGGCTAGCATTGATTTAGTGCTTACTGTGTACACTTTTCTATAAATGCTGTATATGTGTGAAGTGCATTAACCTCACAAAAATCCCTTGAGCCAGGGTCTACCATCACAGGCTCTGAGCCACATAAATGTTAAACGGCTTTCCCAGGGTCATCAGGTTCGCAAGTGATGCAGCTGTGACCCACAGCTGGGTGGACTCTACAGCTCACACCTATAACCACAATGCAGACTGTCCCTCTTCATAACAGAGTTTCCTTTAGAATTTTCAGGACACTTCCAATGCCAGCAAAAGCTGAATATGAATATGGAGGTGCTCAATGAATTCTTTTGGGGGGTGCTGCAGATTGAACCCAGGGCCAGGCACATGCTAGACAAGCATTCTACCACTGAGCTACAACTCAGTCTGCTCCATGAATATTAATTTATTAATATTTACATGAGTTTATTTAAGTACTTTGGAAATTTGTAAGATTTTAATTGCTGACTTCCTTCCGAAATTCTCATGATTCCAGCTATCTGTGAATCTGTGTTCTCTAATGACTTTATATTCGGCTCTACCCCTAGACCTCTGGACATCTTGATGGTTTCCTTCTTTTCTCCACTAAGTTATCACTGGACCCACCCACCATGGGGCTCCCAGGCATATGCCCACATTAAAGGCAGCCCAGAGCATAAGTGACACTCTTAATAGGAGGCAACTTCAATACTACATGCTCAAATGTCCCTTCATGTCCCTTAATATTTTCTTCTGGGGTGAATGAGGACTTTCTACTGTTTCCTTTTGGGTTTTTGTTGTTGTTGTTTGTTTGTTTGCCCCCGCCCCCCGCTCCCAGAGAAATGAGGAAACAGTTCTAAACATTCCAAAAGCAAACATAAGACAGGAAGGTAGTCATAAGACACGGATGTATACTAGCTACCATGAGCATCCAGGGTGGCTTAGAATAGAACTAACTCCCGCCTCATGTACTAAAAGCCATGAGGGCTTACTAACACCCTGACAGATTTCCTTTTTCACTGCCTGTCCTTCACCTCTTGGTCTAAGGATTCCCATGTCAGTCTGCAGAGAATGAGAGAAAGCAGTTCAGCACAGCAAATTCCATCTCACCATAGCAGCAGCCATCTGATTAGATAGGAAATCAAATGGCACCAGCAATGCTTTGCCTGCTGGTTCAGAGGTCTGAGGGGTCCTGGCCCAACCTCCTTGGGCTCTGCTGCTGGAAATGAGCCAAATGAGTTAATGGTAGGCTCTAAAGTCAGGTGCGCCTTGCAACTCTGAGCACAGCCCTGCTATTTTGCAACGTAGCAGAAAACAAGCTGTTAGCCACATGTCCCAGTCTAGCCCCTCTAATTTTTCAAATCATGATTTATATGCTTGACTGCTGATATCTGGTATAGACACTATAACGTGCGGTTACAGAGGGGTAGGTGACCATGGGGAGCGCCACCTGGAGGCTTAGCTACTAAGCTAGAATTTGACCCTCAGAAAATGGCGGATTCAATTCACGGAGTCACATGCTATTTCCTTGCCTTGGTGGAATTGTTCCTGTGAATGCCTGCCAATACTCACAAAGTGTATTAGCTGCACTAAGGAACACAAGGCCACTATCTTCCATCATTTCTTCCTACATCAACAGAGAGAATATCGGGTTGGCATCTGTTCTGCATAGTGTCAGTAACAATGATTTTGATTAAAGGTCAAGAGGTCTTGACACCTCAGATTTTTGTTTTCTTTTGTGATTTTTCTAAAATAATGAGAATCATTTCTATTTCTATATCCTAGTATCCTTTTGATGACACAAGCCGGCCTGAATTCAGCTCACAGCGCAACTGCATTGGTTGTTAAAATACTAAAACACACCCATCCTGGCCACTTGGGGACACCAGTGCCCACCCCATAATATGCTAGGCCTTCCTAGAGCCTGAGAGCTAAAAGGTGAACACCCAACACAGCATTGCAGGGGGCTCCAAGCTCCTCTCCCAGGCTGGACCCAGATCATTCTCTTGGCTCATTGCCTGAAGAGATAGAGATACAGATATTCTGAAGTCATCCCTAGATATATATGTTACTAAATGCAAAAATCCTTAGAGATTCTTGAAAGTGAGGTTTCATACAATTCTGAAGTAAAATGTAGGAATGACTCACATAATCCTGATGGTTGGGGCATAGTGCATTTGGAATTACCAAAATTATTACTTAATGAAGGTTAATCTTCATTAACAGGGAAACAGTTCAAAGCAAGGACATTCTCCCCCAAACTACAGATGGCATCTTGGACCTGTCTTCCAGGTATCTAATTGCATTTGTTAAGCTGTCTCGTTCACATTTTTAGCAGAAAACAGCACTTTGTAACCAAATACAAATAAAATCTTTCACCTGGACCATCTTCCATATTTCAAAAGAGCATACTGTGGCTGCCAACTTGCTCATCCAATGATGTTGGTTAAGCAGGTTGGAAAAGAGGAAATTCACCCCGCAACATGACACCAGAATAAAGGCACAGACGTTTAAAGAAATGGAGTGAAATTTGAAATGTGAAACATCAGAGGTGGTGCTTAGGAATAATGAAACTGTAAGAAGTTAAACACAATCAGGTTTAAAGAGATGATGTTAAAAATGAAAATCTGAAATCTCTTGCCAGTAGAATAAACCTAGGCTAGGAAGATGGATCCAATATTTCCTGCAAATAAACAGCAGCTTCTAAAAATAGAAAGCCCAGATGTGCAAAGCAGAAAGTTCCGGAGGACTATAGATTACAATGACCAAAGTATGACTTTGTTACTTGTTGGGACTACAGTGAAGTCATGCAACCCTTAGGTGACTGACAGTTTATTAAACTGACAGTCTGCAGTTTAATACATCCTCAATGAAATATACATCTGCTTGCTTTTTAAATGTAATTTATATGAAAGTATTTTGTGAAGCATTCTACCAGGCTATCTTCAAGTGCGTTCCAAAGAATTATATACCTATGAGATATTTATTGCAAAATCAAACTACTATTTCATATTGTGTTTCTGTCTTAGGTATTCACAACACTCATGAGTACATTAAAGGCTCTGAGAAGTCCTGAAATAAAATTACTTTGTTTCTTTAATAATATTCCCCAAATTCATCTGCACACAAAAGCTGTTTTTATATGTCTCAATTTGGTAAATATTCCATTAAAAATATATTAAGTATGATCATTATGCATTGGAAGATTTTTTGAAAGGTACTTTTTCCATGGGTATCTTCAGTTGTCCTCCTCCAAGGGTCCTCCAAGGAAGCTTCTCAGACTTGGACATCAGCTGCCTCTCTATGCCAGTGATGTCAGGTGAGGATTCCTCGGCTGCTGGTTAAGCAAACATTATTAGCTGTATCGTCATTCAGTTCAGGTTAGAGGTCCCTCCACTGTGGTGTTCTTAGGCTCAGGATGGGGCTTGCCAACTTCTCTTGCCTCCTACCCTGCATTTTTATCAATGGCAGGTGTGTGCGGGAGGGCAATCCTGTGACTGAAGAAGGAAATAAAATTGACAGCAAGTGCCTTCTTTTAAGGAGAGCAGCCTTAGCAAAAATGTCACAAATTAGCTACAATATCAGCTTCTCAATTTTTTCCTGATTTCCTCAGGGGCCTGCACTTGGTTCTCCAAAGGCTTTCAAACTTTATTTTCCTTTCTTTGATTGTGCTGGTATAAAGATGGAATTCTAAAGCAAATGCATCATAAAATTTATATTTGGGCAGTCTTATCAGCATTGGACATGCAGAATCTTTCCTTGCAAAGGTTTTTCTCTGAAATTGCACACAAATTTGTTTCTTAAAAAAAAGAGAGAGGAAACCCTCTGTGTTCCTATGGTGTTTGATGTCTATTTATATGTTTCTTAAAGATAAAGCATTTATTCTGTGCATGATTGGAATTTTATGCATCTCTTCTCTTTGCCTTAACGGAAGTGAATTCTTATTGCATAGCCAAATTTTACACTCAATTTATTCTGCAGAGTAACCCCCTTCCTCCAGATGGGACTGTAAACCAGTAGAGAGAAGTTTTTAAGTGTTCCTAATTGAATGTATGGAATCCAGTTCTGAAATGAAATCAAAAGCTCAGGGGAAAGCAGGGAACATCATTGAGAGAGGACACTAATACCCATAAAACAAATGTATTTGCTGGTGTCAGGATGGCTTGGTAACCTTCTAGGGGCTGCATCACCAAGATGCAGAAAGAAAGGGCCCACGTATGTCTCATGCGGAGAGGAAAGAGTGGTTCATGAAGTAAAGGAGATACTTTGAGCTGCTTTGAAAGCTCCTGGAGATCAAAGAGAGGGTCTTCTAATGGCCTCTCGAAATGAAAAGGGAGAAGAATTACTGTAAAGTCCTAGAGAACAGGCCCAAGTCTCGGGTAGATTGACAGCCAAGGATTAATTGCATCATGTCCAATTAATGATACTGAAGATTCAACAGTGATAACATGACCAAAAATTGTTCTCTGCTCAAGAATGTGTACATGGAGTGAGCAGGAGTGTACATGTATTTCTATAAAACATCTGTTTGAGCATGTTTATGGGATCTAAAATGATACCGTTACTAACAATAACAACACCATTCCATAACAGCAGCTGAGCGGTCCCTAGTCCAGGAAACTGTGCTAACCTTTGCATGTATTATTTAATTTAAAACTCACTGGGACCCTTGAAGCTGAAACCCTGTTTCTCATGTTCACAGTCATATAAAAGATACTAAATACTTAGAGAATTGATGAAACACTGCCTTGATGTGGTTAACATTATTTTCCGTATTTTACATAGAACAAAATTGAGTCCTAGAGCCTTGAAGAGGTTAGGAAACTATAAGGCTAATTGCACCCAAGCTGCTGCCTGTGTTTTTTTTAGGCAATACTACCTCCAGCAAAGTAGCAGGCGGCCTTGGGGACTGAGAGCCAGGGCTGGGGGCACAGTAAAAAGCCCCCCGGGAGAGGAAGAATACAAAAAGCCAGCTAGTTAGAGCATTGGTCCATTATTAGCTAATCAATTGTGTGCAGCTTTACCCTCTTTGGGGACATTTATTTCTTCATCTGTAAAATGGGGGCATTGAAATCTCTTACTCCACTGTGAAAATTTGAGACTATGTAGACAAAGTGGTATTTAAATGTTCAAGACTGGTAATAAAAAAAAATCCTCTAATAGCAATAATAATCCCAGTTTCCCAGAGTGTATTGAGGGAGATTTCACTGTATGACCATATGAAACTAAAAATCACTTGGGATCTTGCATTTTCATTTGTTAAGTAAACCTGAACTATGAAAATCTCTGGGTGTCTACCTGACCTAAAGTTACGCTATGGACTTCCAAGAGCATAACAGTTAATGGTGCCAGCATTAAAACAGGCTTCCTGAATTCAGATTCTTGTTCCGCCAGTTACAAGCTCTGCAATCCTGAGCAAATTACTAACCTCTTAAGGACTTTCATTTCTAATCTCTAATATGCAAATAGCTAATGGCTCAGTTTGCACATCTGTAATACATGAATCATGATAGTAATGAGATCCTACTGAAGATGGTTGTGAGGATCAAATAAACCATGGCGGCCTAATAAATATTAGCAATGATGTTCAAGGAAGCAGTGACAAGGTCCCTCCTCAGCCAGCGAGTGGAACTTGAAATTCTCACGCTGCAAGCGAGTCAGGTTTGGTTTAGCAAATATGAGACATCAGAAAAATGAAGGGCAGAATGTGCAATGAATGGACATCAGAATGGGGAAGCTTTGGGGTGAACAGAAAAGAAGAACCATGGGACTTTTATTTGGTCATCAAATAAAGAGGGCTCTTAAAATCTAAAGGTTCTGCCCAAAACCAGCAGATCACTAGGTTCAGGACCCTAATAAGGAAAGTAGTCGATCCCTGAGAACAGAGATGTCCCAAAACAGAGAAGTGGGATATTAAAGGGAGGATGGATCTTGGGGTGTCACCACCTTTACAAAGAGTCAACACCTTCACATCTCTTAGATGGGAGGTGTAGAACTTGCATTCTCCAAAAATGGTCTAAATGAGTCGTTTATTCAGACAGGGATATAGGGACTGTTTAGTTTGTGCACCCCCCCTCACCACCACCACCACTTTTATCTGTCAAAGCCCTGACTAGTACAATGTGATTCCACTAAGAAACAGAGACTTGCAGGAAGTACTGAGTTTAAATGAGATTATAAAGCTGGGGTCCTAATCCAGTGGGGTCAATGTGTCGGTAAAAAGAGGAAGAGACATCAGAAATGCGTACACATACAGAGAAAAGGCCACACAAGAACTTCTGAGAAGGTGGTACAACCCAT